>NC_079494.1:29498704-30098704 GCF_030052815.1 Hevea brasiliensis | reverse complement strand
GTCTGACTTCTAGGTGTACTACCCCTACCTCTACCTTTGCCTCTACTAACTGATGGTGAACTCTTTGGGGTAGAAACTTGGGTTGATCCCTTTGGTGTAGTAAATGATCCAGAACGACCTGCATTTACACAATCCCTAGCAAAATGGCCAGTCTCTCCACAGTTAAAACATGCTCCTACGGCTCTATAACATACCCCACTATGTGGTTTACCACAAATTTCACAAAATCGATCTGACAGCGCATTCCTGGGTTTCTGTTGAGTTTGCTGATCTGATCGAGGTGGTTTCTGTCCAAAAGATCTATCTCTAACGGACTTCTTAATATCTCTGTCGTATCCCCCAAAGTTTTTCCTCTTTCCAGTAGGACCACTAGAACTCTGTTCTGCTGACTTTCCCTCTTTTTCTGTCTTCTCTGATTTCTTTTTCTCAAGAGCCGCTTCAGATTCAATTCTTTCTAATTCTAGTGCTTGAGAAATAAGTTCAGAGAAGTTGTTATGTTTGAAGCCTATCACTTGTACTCTGATACTGGGCTTCAAGCCAGTTTCAAACCTCTTGCATCTTTCCCTGCTGGTAGAGAGTAGACTCATTGCATAATGGCTAAGGCGGGAAAATTCTCTTTCGTACTCAGCCACTGATCTGTTCCCCTGTTTCAGACATAGAAATTCTTGCAGCTTCTGGTTTACATAAGCATCAGGGATATATTTCTGCCTGAATTCCCTGAGGAAGTCATTCCATGTTAGCACTGCAGGCTCTACCAGACTGTGGGGAATGATTTTCCACCAGTCATAAGCATCCCCCTGTAGTAAGGACACTGAGTATTCAAACCTAAGCTCTTCTGTACAATGTAGCTTCTTGAACACCCTATCCATCCTCTCTAACCATTGTTCAGCTTCTAGAGGATCTACTGTCCCCTTAAACTCTGTAGCCCCATATTTCATCAATTTGTCATACTGCCTTGTAGGAGACTGTGGTTGTACCACTGGAGTCTGTATTGGGACTTGAGTAGGCGCATTACCAGCCATTTGTTGGAACATTGCAGCCGTTCTTGTCGAGCGAATCGAGCAGAATCGCGATCTGCGGGGCCGGTGTCTTGAACCACTGACGTTATGTAGGGCTGGGGCATCCCCTTGCACCTCAGCCTCTATAGATTGATCGACTGAACGACCATCCTCTTCCATAGTCAATTCGAGGATTTTAGACCTCCTGTACAATAATACAAGGAGATTTCCTCCCGTTAGTGCATTTTTATAATGTAATGTACTGTATGTATCAAACAATGATATTGAGCAGTTGCACTGTGAAGAAAGAATATTCAAATAACATGTGAAAACAGAATTTAAAAACTTTGCTCTGATACCACTAAAACATGTCACACCCTACCCCTCTGTAAGGCATAACATGATCCCGTAGTATACCTAATGAATTACCAACTCCGCTTCATCGATAACCCATTAAGTACACTACAAGGGATTTTAAAAACTTTTCTTACTTCTTTTACAGTGGTGAGCACTATTTACAGGTGTTAAAAACTTTTGTGAACTGAAGTGAAACAATTAACTCATTTGATTTATTTGGAATTTCTGTAAAAATTTTGGCAAAGTGCCATCTATATTTTGGATAAAACAGTTCTTCAGAAAACCTATAAAAAGACACTTCAATAATTCTCCAAATCTCAACTCCGATACATTTCTCAACACAACAATTTATCAACTCAATTCCATAGAAATTTTTCAAAGTCTGAGATAAGGAAATATAATACAGTTTTTACAAGTCAAATAGCTCATAATTAATTTACAACTTCAAGGTACAATTTGAATTTGCAACTGCTCAAAACCAAAAACAAAATATACATACAGTGAATATACATTACATTACAAAATACAAAATGCGGTATACTCACTATACCTAAAAATCTCTCACATGTACTAGCGACCTAGTCTCACGCTCTATCTGTCTGTCTACTGCGACAAAGAATATAAAGCTATCGCTGAGACAATGTCTCAGTGGTGCACAACATTAACCATATACAAATTTTAAATCACAATTCATAAATCATATCAATAGTGGATACTTAAAACCATAGTTAAATTCAAGACAATGAATGTCATAAGGAATTTAAACTCCAATTCACAAATTATCAAAATTCATAATAACACAATTTAGTCAAATAGTTTCAGAATACCGTATTGCCAATTCATACACAATTTGATCAAATTACTGAATAACACAGTGTTGCCGATCAATATCACAATTTGATCAAATAACTGAATAATATCGTTTTGCAATTCAATAACACAATTCGATCAAATAACTGAATAATATCGTTTTGCAAATCAATAACACAATTCGATCAAATAACTGAAGAATACAGTGTTGCCAATCAATATCACAATTTAAGCCATGACACAATCTTTCCGTACATGCCGTGTTGTACACCACGACAAGACATACTCACCCCAATAATCGAAATCAATGAGGGAGGAAGCTAGCTATATAATGAGTACTCATCCATACTCACCTCAGACTGGGAAGTCAAAGAGGGAGGAACATAATCATACTCACCCCAGACTGGTAAGTCAAAGAGGGAGGAATAACCACACTCACCCCATTAATGGAGGAGGAACATAGTATCAATGTCATGCCAATTGTGAGTCAAAACAATTCCAAACATTTTATTCAAATGATCCGTAAGAATCCAATAAATTTCCAAAGTTATAATTTCATTCACAAAATGGCAACACAATTCGTAATTCACTTCAATTTCCACAAAAACCATTTACAGTGCTTTTCAATCAATAAGTTTCCATCAATATCATTCAAACAATTTTTCACAGTTTCAAACCATTCACAATGTTTTTCAATCAATAAGTGTCCATCAAACACATTTCCACAATTTAAAACAATAATATACAAATAGTCAATATTTATTTCAATTGAAAAATTCAAGAGAAATAGTTGTTGTGCACAAACCTCTGATATTTGTCTCCTGATCCTGACTCAGTATTTCTTTCCCTTTTGCTGAGTCCTTGTTAACTGAGAAACACAATCTGAAGTGTTTCAGTACCAAATTAAATTGTCTCTATCGATGGTGTTTGGTAAATAATGCACTGAACTCAATTATTCACTTAATCACCTAATATACCGACCCTCGTTGCGTTTTAGGTAAATTAGGTTTTAGTGTCGTTAATATGTCACATTCGATAGGGTTTTAGGTTTGGTACGTTTTGCCAAACTCGTTTCCTTGTTTAGTGCATTTTAATGCAACTTGCTGGATTCCGAGATACTGGTTTGACCTAGCCGGACGGCCTAGTTACCTCGGTTTTCGGGTTTCGGTCAAAACTACAAACTTGTAGATCTAGGTCTTATTGCACACGGGTCAAAATTTCAGGTCAATCCGAGTTAAGTAGACCAAGTTATGGTCATTATACTATTGCTGGTCAATTGGTATCAAATTAGGTCAATTTTTGGTCAATTTAGTCAACTTTGGTTCGGCCAGTTTTTGGACCCGAACTTGTGCAAGCTTTTTGACTTGCTTCTGGTCATTTCTGGGTTTTGGTGTCTTCATAAGACTTGTAGGTATGGGTCTTAACTATTCTTGGTCAAAATTTCAGGTCAATTGGACCTGTTTTGAGTGAGTTATGGCCTAAACACTCACTGCTGCCCAAATGGTCAGTTTTTAGGTCTCAAGTGTACCTAATCCGAATTGGTCATTTTTCACATCACCTTGCAAGCAGAATTTTGGTATGTTCTCTCAATGAAAGTTGGCACATTTTGTGCCTAGTTCCACCTCCAATTGGTCTCATACCAATTGAGGTTACACATTTAAACTTATTGGCTAAAATGTACACTGCCCTTGGTTACTTTGCTTAACACACATCAATTACACACATTTACCTTGCAATTTGTTTACTTCTCTACCAATCTGTTTTGGTACATTACCAAAAGCATTTTCTACATTACATTAACATGACTTTGGGCAGATTACCATTACCCTCAACACACCAAATATAATTCACATTTACAATTTCTAAGTACCATTACATACACACCTAACCATTACAAATTTTACATACACTTTACAATATCAATCTACATACATATCATCAATCCTTCTAGGTCAATATTCTGCCTACACTTCCTTCAATATATACATTTACTCAAGTGTTCCCAAGCTGCAGCAAACCTTCTTCAACATCAAAGTGCCGTCCAACTTACCAATTCCCATCCAAGTGCATAAATCACCATATAAACATGAAGTAATTCACTAGGTTACTAACTCACCATGATCAACATTATTTCTCATCAATTATATGCATAATAAATCATTAAATGTGTGACCCCATGGCTGTCCAAAAATGGCTATCTCAATAACTATTTAAACTTTAAAATTTCCTTCACAAAACTAACACCCATAACATGAACATAAAGTTTAACAAAGGAATTCTCAAAAGTGTAAACTTACCTTTGATTGTAACTTGCTAAACCTTCACCAAACTTCTCAAATTTGGTATCAATATCTTCCTTGTGATGTGTAGACAAAGTTTAATGAAGAAACCTAAGAGGTTGGAGTTGAAAATGGAGAGTTAAGAAAGCTTGCATGAAAAATGGCTATGGAGTTTCCTCTCACCTTCATTCACGGCAATGTTGAGATAACTTTGAGGAAGATGAAGTTCAGCTGGTTAGTGGACTTGCATCAGCACCTTTTTATGTTTAATTAAATCTTTAGTGGTCCACTAACAAAGATTAAATCATATAATAAGGTAATTGTTCATTTATTCCACATTTAACCCATAATTTTCACTATTTATTTTAGGTACCACCAATTTAATTTTTCATTTTATTTTCTAAGTGTAATACTATTTATTTTTAATGGACATTTAGGTCAAAAGACACTTCGGGATATCAAATGACCATAATGCCCTCATCAAGCGGCATTCGATTTTTCAGTATAAGGGTTTGTCTGCTTTTTCGATTTCTCACTTTTCTTTGTACTAATTATTTAATTTTTCTTTGATCTATCTAATGAGATTTATTCTTCATTAAGTTTCTATTTAAGTCCTAAAATGTTTTCCAGGTTCCCCACTCGAGGCTAGTCAACGGTCCATGCCGTGACTTCCCGGTGCGGTCACCCATCGCTAGGTTTCCCGGCTCGTTTAACTTGATCACATTTCTTTGCTATCATTTTTCCTTTGTTTTTCTTGTACTTTCTTTTCTTGTATTTCATTATTTTATGTCTCCTCACTCATATTGAAGTGTGGTTTTAGGCATCCTAGCTGTCCGGACAACACTGGTCACTGGAGCAGTAGAACGCACTACTGAACTTAGGGGTGTTACACATGGCATAACACATAAGCTTGCCAAATATTTTTTAATCATGTAAGATGATTAAAATCAAGATTAAATATAGGTTTGACACTTGGCACAATATGATTGGTTCACTTAAACCTAGAGCTAATCAAAGGGTGACATGTGGTAAGGGTTTAATGTGTTAACCTAGCTATTTAAGTGTTGTTATGATAAAATAAAACACAACCAGCAGCCACACTCCTTTGTCACGCCACTTTGAGGGTTTTCATCTCTTCTTCTTCATCTCTTATCAATTCAAAGAGATTAGCCATCAATCTCTTGAATTAAGAACACTAGAAATTGTTTCTAGTGTCCTGTTTACATCTTTAATCTCTTAAAAGGTAGAACTTGAATTTCTAATTAATAGAAAAGGCTTTAGAATCTGTTCAAGGGCTGCCATAGGTGTTCTTGGTGTGGACAAGCTAGAGGGACAACATCTGGTGTCCTGAAGACGAATCTCAAAGGCGCAGACACGCTGCAGTGCATTAAGAGGTTAGTGTAATCGTTCTTGATTTAATCTAGGGTTCTAAAATTAATCTGATTATTTTTAAAATCTTAAATGGCAAATACAGATCCAAAAACATATTAAAAGAGTTTTAATATGTTGTTTATCATTGAAATCAAATAGATAAAAAATAAATCTTGCATGATGCATGTGACCCTCGGTGAAAATTTTTGAATTCAATGGTATAAACTTGTGTTTTTCACGCTTCCGTTCCTTCAATTGGTATCAGAGCCACTATATTTGCCATTTAGATTATTGATTATATGATTTAATTGTGTGTTTGATCATGAGATCAAATGTTCATTGCTGGTTGCAAAGCAAGTTGGCGGCATGCTTGAAAAAACACCATCAATGGTGCGCATGGTTTGGCTTCCATGGGTGGTTTAAGGTTTGGCTTTTAATTCTGCAATTGTTGTATGATCTAAGGCCTATTCTTTGACTAATTAAAGTGTTTAATTAGTAGTTTTTATCACACAATTAAATTATGATTCAAATCAGAATTTTAAAAAATTGTTTGAATGTGATTCAAATCTGAATTTTAAAAGTTGTTTGAATGTGATTCAAATATGAATTTTTAAAGTTGTTTGAATCATATTTAAATCTGATTTTTTAAAATTGATTGAATAAAATTCAGATCTAATTTTTTAAAAAATGTTTGAATGTGATTCAAATCTGATTTTTTAAAAAATGTTTGAATGTGATTCAAATCTGAATTTTTGAAGTTGTTTGAATGAGATTCAAATCTGAATTTTTAAATTTATTTCAATCATATTCAAATCTGGATTTTTATGTTGAATATGAGATATTCAATTTAATTTAAGTATGTATGTTTTATTTAATTGTTAAATAGTGATATGCATGATGGATGATCATGGACTATAAAAGACCAATGTGATTGGATTTATTTCTTTTATGTTTCTTTGGGATTGTAAATTAATTAATTTATTTTAATTTATTTTGGGCATGTATTATTAAGTTTGTAATAATTTTTGGGTTGTAATCTCATTTATTTAAGTTCTTGTAAATTCGCCTTGGTATGCCAAGGATTACTATGTAATATTGCATTGCAAGAAGTTCAAGGAGGTCAAGAGCATTGGTGGGACCAGTGGGAGGAATTCAAGATCAAGTGTTGATTATGTACTCCTTCAGCAACTCTTGTAAAATGAATGAATGAAATGCACCTAGGAATGCCCTGATTCAATTCTTGGTGGCTCGAATTGAATCCCTTAGAAAGTCCATGATCATACCATATTTACTGCTTATCCATGAATGCATGAGATGTATGGGAATGTATGCAATTATATGATATATGCATGCTAAATGGATAATGTGCAAAGTGAGACCTTAATAGTAAATAGAATGACCATAAAATCTTCCAAACAAAAGATTAAGTTGGAAATGCTATAATTAAAGTAATTATAACATAGGCCCTCCATTGGGGCAATTATTTTAAGAAATTTTAAATAGTTGCATAAGATGCAATTTATTTAAGAGATTTTCTTAAGAATAATTGTTAAGCATGAGATGTTGTAAATATGTAAATGGTTTAGTGGCCAATATTGGATGTACCTGAGGACATTAAAATTATTTGCATAATTCGGCTCAATGTGATCAACTTAACTAATGCAAGATAAGTCAATAATGGATGTACCTGAGATTTTGAGCATTAGGGGCTAGGTAAAGGATTGAACCTCACATGAGATGTGATGGGCAAAGAGTTGCTCACTTATAGTTTATTGTAATTCCAATAATGGATGTACCTGAGGATGATCAATAGAATTATAAGAATTCAATCACCCACTAGAAATCCATCCAACTAGGATTTCCGTTTTCTACTTTGGAAGTGTAGGATTCGCTAAGTTAGTGGGAGGACCAATTTGATTAAAAGACCATAATCATTTTGGTTAATTACATGATACATTTACTAATTAATCTGGTTATTTTCTGCAGTTAATTTTCTTATAAAAATGAGCACAAAACAACCACCACCATCCAATATCCTTGCAAGCATACTTGATCACAATAGGTTGACAGGACCTAATCTGTCTGATTGGCTAAGAAATTTGAAACTTGTCCTGAACCTTGAACATATAGGATATGTTCTAGATTCAAATGTTCCTGGTCCCTTACCTCCAGAGGCCACACAAGAGGAACCTGAAACTTTGGATAAGTGGAAGGAGCATGATATGAGAGCTAAGTGTTACATGCTTGCTTCCATGAGTAATGAGTTACAAAAGCAGTATGAGAACATGTTGAGTGCGAGTGAGATCCTCCTTCACCTACAAGAGTTGTATGGTGAGCACAGCAGGAATGCTAGGTATGAGATATCTAGACATCTATTCCGTATGAGGATGTCTGAGGGACAGAATGTTGGGGATCATGTCCACAAGATGATTCGGCTGATCGAGCAGTTGGAACATCTTGACTTCAACATCGATTTCCAACTACAGACGGATTTGATCCTTCAGTCCCTTCCTGAGTCTTTTGGGAATTTTGTGACAAATTTCCATATGACTAAACAGGAATGCACCTTAGCTGGTTTATTCAACATGCTGGTTATTGCCCAAAAGAATATGCCAGGCAATAAAGGAAAAGAGGTAGCTTTGATTTCTTCTTCTTTTGCTGGAAAGTCCAACAAGAAGAAGGGCAATAAGAAAAAGAAATCTCAGATTCCTGGTCCTTCTAAGAAAATAGCTAAACAGAAAAGGAAGACTAAAGCTGATGAAGGCAAAGGAAAGTGTTTCCACTGCCAACAGGAAAGTGTTTCCATTGCCAATAAGAAAGTGTTTCCATTACCAGTAAGAAAGTGTTTCCACTGGCCAGAGTATAGCAATCTAAATGAATGCAATGCCATGGTGAAAACCAACTCAAGTTCAAAATATATTTGGCACTTAAGGTTATGTCATGTTGCAGAAGATAGGATTGCAAAACTGGAGAAAATGGGGATTCTATCCTCATTGGGCTCTGAGCCTACTCCAACTTGTGAATCTTGCCTTCAGGGCAAAATGACTAGATCACCCTTTGTTGGACAAGGGCTAGGAGCTAAAAATATTTTGGAGCTAATACATAGTGATGTATGTGGTCCATTTAAAGAAATGGCTAGAGGCGGTTTTCATTATTACCTTTACTGATGATAAATCAAGGTTTGGGTATTTGTATTTGATGAAATACAAACATGAATCCTTTGAAAAGTTCAAAGAATTTAAATCTGAAGTAGAAAATCAAACAGGAAAGAGTATTAAAGCTCTTCGATCAGATCATGGAGGTGAATATTTGAGTACTGAATTTGATGAATACTTGAGAGAGCATGGCATTGTTTCTCAGCTGACTCCTCCAGGAACGCCATACGGTGAATGGTGTATCTGAAGGAGAAATCGCACTATTGGATATGGTACGTAGTATGATGAGCTATACTGATATGTCAATCTTCTTTTGGGGATTTGCATTAGAATCAGCTTTGTATATTCTGAATAGGATTCCATCAAAATCAGTTTCTTCCACACCTTATGAGATATGGCATGGAAGAAAACCAAGTCTTAAGCATGTTAAGATTTGGGGTTGTCCAGCTTATATCAAAAAGCTGAACACTGATAAATTGTAGACTAGATCAGAAAAAGGTCGATTTGTTGGATATCCAAAAGATAGTTTTGGATATTATTTTTATTTGCCTACTTCACAAAAGGTTGTGATAAGTAGAGATGCCACATTTCTTGAACAACAGTTTGTTCAAGAAGGAGGCAAAGGAAGGCAAATAGAGTTAGAATTGGAGAATTCTGACCAACCAATAGATCAGATGGATATAGATCCATCTAGTCAACCAATACCCGTTGATGAAACATCTACTTCTGTTCCTCGTAGAACAACCAGGGTATCTCACCCACCAGTGAGATATGGTTTTCTTCATGAAGAAGAACAAGAGTTGTCTACTCATGAAGAAGTAGATCATAGACTTACCTATGAAGAAGCTATATCAGATATAGACTCTTCAAAATGGATTGATGCTATGAAATCCGAGATTGATTCCATGTATAAGAATCAAGTTTGGGATCTTGTTGACTCACCTGAAGGTATTGTACCTATAGGGAACAAATGGGTTTTCAAGAAGAAAATTGGTTCTGATGGAAAGGTAGAGACCTATAAGGCAAGGCTAGTAGCGAAAGGGTTTCGCCAAAGGCAAGGAATCGACTAGGAGGAGACTTTCTCGCCTGTTGCCATGCTTAAATCAATTAGGATTTTATTAGCAATAGCTGCGTACTATGATTATGAGATTTGGCAGATGGATGTCAAAACAGCTTTTCTCAATGGATACATTGAAGAAAACATTTTCATGGAACAACCTAAGGGATTTGAATCCCAAGATGGTTCCAAGGTATGCAAGCTAAAGCGATCCATTTATGGGTTGAAATAAGCTTCGAGGAGTTGGAACATCTGTTTTGATGAAGCCATTAAGTCCTTTGGTTTTATAAAAAATGAGGATGAGCCATGTGTATATAAGAAGGTTAGTGACAGTGCTATCACTTTCCTTGTCTTATATATGGATGACATACTGTTGATGGGTAATGACACAGGTATGTTGACGACTATAAAGGTATGGTTGTCAAATACATTCTCCATGAAAGACTTAGGGGAGGCAACCTATATTCTTGGGATTCGCATCTATAGAGATAGAGCGAAAAGAATAATTGGTTTATCCCAAAGTCTATACTTGGAAAAGGTGTTAAAGAGGTTTAACATGCTTGATTCCAAGAGAGGATTGTTACCAGTGAGACATGGTATCCATCTTTCTAAAGAGATGTCTCCAAAGACACCTGAAGAAAGAGATAAGATGGCCAGGATTCCATATGCTTCGGCTATTGGAAGTTTAATGTATGCAATGTTGTGTACTAGGCCGGATATCGCATATCTTTATTAGTTTGACTAGCAGGTATCAATCCAATCCAGGTTTGGAACACTGGATAGCTGTCAAGAATATCCTTAAGTACTTGAGAAGAACTAAGGATTTATTCTTGATTTATGGAGGTGGAGACTTGCAATTGGATGGTTATACTGATTCTGATTTCCAATCAGATATCAATGATAGAAAGTCTACCTCTAGATATGTGTTCATTTGTAATGGAGGTGCAGTCAGTTGGAAGAGTTCCAAACAGAGCACGACTGCAGATTCCACTATAGAAGCTGAGTATATTGCTGCATCAGATGCTGCAAAGGAAGCTGTTTGGATAAAGAAGTTCGTGACAGAACTTACAGTAGTTCCTTCCATTGAGTCAGCAGTTCCACTACACTGTGACAATAATGGAGCAGTCATACAGGCTAAGGAACTAAGGTCTCACATAGAAAGGCGCTACCACATTATCAGAGAAATAGTTGGGCGAGGCGATGTAGCCATGCAGAAAATAACATCAGCTGAAAAAATTCAGCTGATCCATGCACTAAGCCTTTGTCACAAGCTCAGTTAGACTGACATCTTGAGAAGATGGGTCTAAGATATTGTAATGAATGGCTCTTATGCTAGTGGGAGATTGTTAGTAGTATGCCTTAGAGCATATCATTTAGTATGTATCTTGTATATATTTTTATTAATAAAAGGCATTTCCACTTTTCCGTTTACATAATATATTTATGTGTAATAGAAAAGGTCCATTGATATTTTGTTAGAAATATTATTCTTAAGTTGTTAAGAATATGAGTGACAATATTTCTAGCACAAAGTATCATAAATAGGTTCACAATCGAGGATACTTCATAATAAGGACATGACTTATCCAGAAAGATTGTATTCATGTTTGTTCCCAAGTTATTTATATGAGATATAAATAAGATGGAATGGTGAGTCTCATGCCATATAACAAACATGATAGGCACTTATAAATGATAAGTAGGCCGAACCACTGACACTTATGACAAGCACATGGAGTTTACTCTTGTCAATGTTTTGTCATAAATCATATCAGTGCATATAATCTTTAGACCTGAGATAGCACAGTTATCTTGTATATAGGTAGTTTGAGTTTGATACTGCTTTCATACTTGTACTGTGTATGGGTATATGGGCATGTGTTGGCTCCTACTAGTTATATATGGAGGTAGGTGTTGATCAAGATAGAATATGTTCCTCTAAGTAAATAGAGATAAAATCCTATGTTCATTTAATTGTTCTTGATGTTTAAAGTTCCTGGACAGGACAGATAGATTTATTCGTAAAAGAGTTTACGATGAGAAAATCTTTTAATCATGAAATGGAATTTAAAGAGAACATAATATTCATAGCAAATGGAGTTTGACATAAACCATGACTCCAGCTTGAGTTGGGATTTTGTAACAGAGATATTCTAGTGCATGGTAACATATGATTATAGGTTCATTTAAGGTAAACCTTATTACTAATTGGGTGGCCATGGCATGCTATGCTAGGTGTTACCAATGGTCTATGAGGTTCATAAAATGATTTAGAGAAATCATTTATGGTAAGAAAGAGTTCTGATGATATTAAGAGTTGATATCATGTCTCATTGCCAATTAGTGATGAGCCTAGTAAGTCACACACATATACAAGTTATCACCTAATTAAATATGATTTAATTAATTAATTAAAGAGTTTAATTGATTAATTAAATAGGTTTGGTTTGCAATTAGATTGCAAAGTCCCTAGCATGACTTGAAACCAAATCTAGATTATTGGATGTATAATATAAGTTAAATTTATATTTAAAGTGTTTAAATATGAATTTAATTAATGAGAAATTAATTAATAGAGATTAATTAATTAATTAATTTATATTTGATATAAATTATTTAGAAGAAGAAAATAATTATTTTGGGTGAAGAACTCAAAATTAAGACACAGGGGCATTTTGGTCATTTTGCAGTGTGACACGTGGCACCATGAGATGGTGACACATGGCATAACACATAAGCTTGCCAAATGTTTTTTAATCATGTAAGATGATTAAAATCAAGATTAAATATAGGTTTGACACTTGGCACAATATGATTGGTTCACTTAAACCTAGAGCTAATCAAAGGGTGACATGTGGTAAGGGTTTAATGTGTTAACCTAGCTATTTAAGTGTTGTTATGATAAAATAAAACACAACCAGCAGCCACACTCCTTTGTCACGCCACTTTGAGGGTTTTCATCTCTTCTTCTTCATCTCTTATCAATTCAAAGAGATTAGCCATCAATCTCTTGAATTAAGAACACTAGAAATTGTTTCTAGTGTCCTGTTTACATCTTTAATCTCTTAAAAGGCAGAACTTGAATTTCTAATTAATAGAAAAGGCTTTAGAAGCTGCTCAAGGGCTGCCATTGGTGTTCTTGGTGTGGACAAGCTAGAGGGACAACATCTGGTGTCCTGAAGGCGAATCTCAAAGGCGCAGACACGCTGCAGTGCATCAAGAGGTTAGTGTAATCGTTCTTGATTTAATCTAGGGTTCTAAAATTAATCTGATTAATTTTAAAATCTTAAATGGCAAATACAGATCCAAAAACATATTAAAAGTGTTTTAATATGTTGTTTATCATTTAAATCAAATAGATAAAAAATAAATCTTGCATGATGCATGTGACCCTAGGTGAAAATTTTTGAATTCAATGGTATAAACTTGTGTTTTTCACGCTTCCGTTCCTTCATGCACATGGCAAAAATGCCATTATGTGATTTCATGGCTTTTAGCCATTCTGACCTTGCATTGAGACTTGGCCTTGTGTCTGAGATTATTTACAGCTTGGTAGCTGTTCTGTTGCACACCGGGTGATGCATATGCGACCGATGGTGTGACGGCCCGAGGTACTAGATACCCAGTGCCAGTTTACCCGTTATCCAGTCCAGTCGTCTAGTGTAGGTTACTTGGGCAACCAAATGAATGAAAATGAGCAATGTAGAAGAAATAAATGAATGGATATACAAATACATGACAAACAAAACATGTACATGCAATACATATTTATATCTGTTATTTCTTGTTATTTTATTATTGCACCACTAAGCATTATTGCTTAGCGCGTTGCTTTTGCCACGAGTAGGTACTGGAGATACCGATCGTGAGCCCAGTAGACCACAGACTGGGTGAGTCCATCCGACAGTTCTGCTCAGTGTCCATGTCACCTCACTACCTGCAGTGCATCGGTAGGGCACTAGGTGTCATTTTGTCATTTTGTAATTAAATTTTTATTTTCTCATATGTATTTGGGATTATGTAATGTATTTTGAGGTTCATGTAAATAATAAAGATTTATGGTTATGTATGGAAGTAATTTGATCTTTTCATTGTTATTTCTATATATGAGAACCCTGAGAAATGGATGTTTGAGAAATGAAAAGGCTATTGAGAACTGAAATTGAGAAATATTGTTGAGTTTTTGATATTGAGACTCTGTTGATGAATTGAAGTTGGGTTTGATTGAAAATTATTTGGAAGTGTTTTCACAGGTTCCGAAGAACGGTTTTCTCCATTTTTAACCGGTACTCCGCCGGATTTTCTTTAAAATTTTCGGAACCTTAAATGAATAATACTTTTGATAAATGACTTAAATAAATTGTATTTCATAAATTATATGCAAAAGCATGATATAAATTAATTGAGGAATATTAGAGTGTGCCGGTACACCGTGTGGCATTACTTACTCGGAGTATCTTGTACGGGTAAGGGGTGTCACATTTAGTGGTATCAGAGCACGGTTTAGGCGTTTCTGGGCCTAGATTGAGTCCATACCATGCATTGCATTTGTAAGAGTCGAGGTGATACTAACGCAGATCTGTTTATCTTTCTTATTTTGAATAGGATATGGATCCTTCATCTCAGAGAGCCGTCGAGGAGGAAGTGGAGAGTCATGCTCCACTGTGGTGAGGCCCGGGGCATGAGAGAATGCCTCCGCCGACTCAAGCGAGCACCTTTCGGCCTCCACGAGCCATGTTCTAACAAATGGCCGACTTCTTTAGACAAATGGCCGGGGTAATGCCTGCACCACCACTACCACCACCAGCTCCACAGCAGAAATCACACCTGGAAAGGCTAAGGAAGTTTGGAGCTGTGGACTTCTATGGCAAGAGAGAAGATGACTCTGTTGCAGCTGAGAATTGGTTGAACAGAACAGGCAGAGTACTAAAACAACTCCACTGCACTCTAGAGCAAAACCTAGAAGCTGCCATCTCTTTACTGCAAGATGATGCATATGAGTGGTGGGACACCATGTCCAGTGAAGTGCAGCCAGAAGCTGTAACTTGGGACTTCTTTCTCTCTGAGTTCAAGAAGAAATATGTGGGTACTGTATACTTAGAAGAGAGAAGAAGAGAATTTATTAACCTGAGGCAGAGACAATTGTCAGTGGCTGAGTATGAGAAAGAATTCGTCCGATTAAGCCGCTATGGAAGGGAGATAGTCCCAAATGAAGCTGAAAGATGCAAGAGATTTGAAGAGGGACTAAATGACAACATCAAGATCCAGCTCACTGCCTTGGGAATCACAGAATTTACCAAGTTAGTGGAAGCTGCAATAAAGGTGGAAAAAGTAAGAATTAGTGAGCAGACCGGAAGGGATAGGCAGCGAAGAGGGACCAGTCGATCTAGTTCCGCTCCTGGATTTGGGAAGAAGTTTAAGGGTCCTCCTGCACAGAGTTCGGATCAGCCACAGGGTCAGGGTCAGTCTCAGGGGCCCAGGCCACAGTTCACCCCTAGGAGAGGTCAGTCCACACCATCAGTGGGCGCTCTCTAGGGATGGGGTTCGAGGACTAGCCCGGCATCTTCTCGCGTGTCCACACCGCCGAGAAATGGCATAAGGAGTGTTGGAGAGTGGCGGTGCTTGCTTGAGGTGTGGGTCAGTGAGCATCGGTTGAGAGAGCCCACGCAGAACTACTACTACTCCAACATAAGCGAGCAGCACCTGCTCTGCACCTACGAGAGGTAGAAAATCGCAAGTCGAGGTCATTGGACCATCACGAGGCTGCATCTGAGCCAGCGAGAGGCTGACGGTAGACCACCAGCAAGGGCTTATGCTATTAGAGCTCGGGAGGAGCAAGATGCCCGGGCGTCATAAGTGCGTTCTTCCTCTACACTACACTGTGCATGCATTGGTGGATCCAGATCCACTCATTCCTACATTTGCATCAACCTACCCGTAGAAAGGGGATCGATAGGGGAGAGTGACCAAGACATTCTGGTCACTAATCCATTGGGCCACAGTGTGGTAGTGAACAAAGTATACAAGGGTTGCCCGTTAAGGATTCAGGGGTATGAATTCTTGGCAGACTTGATTGAGTTGCCCTTCCACGAGTTTGACGTGATTTTGGGAATGGACTGGTTGTCACGTCATCAGGCAATAGTTGATTGCAAATTGAAGAGAATTTCTCTAAAAACTTCAGAGGGTAATGAAATCACAGTTGTGGGGGAAAGGACAGATTTCTTGTCCAATGTCATCTCAGCCACTGTTGCAAAAAGAATGATGAGAAAAGGCTGTGAAGCCTACCTAGCACATGTGGTGGATACTAGGTAGGCTAAGCCAAACTTGAGTGACATACCCACAGTAAGAGACTTCCCAGAGGTATTTCCTGAAGAGTTGCCTGGTTTGCCACCAGAAAGGGAAGTCGAATTTGCTATTGAGACACTGCCGGGTACAGCACCCATTTCCATTGCTCCTTATAGGATGGCACCCACTGAATTGAGAGAGTTGAAAACTCAGTTGCAAGAGTTGTTAGATAAGGGGTTCAAACGCCCCAGTGTGTCACCATGGGGAGCTCCAGTGCTGTTTGTGAAAAAGAAGGATGGGACTTTGAGGCTTTGCATTGATTATCGGCAGTTGAATAAAGTGACTGTGAAGAACAAATATCCGTTGCCTAGAATTGATGATCTGTTTGATCAGTTGAAGGGAAGCGAGTATTTTCTAAGATTGATCTCGGTCGATGTATCATCAGTTGAGAGTGAAGGATGTAGATGTGCCCAAGACTGCATTCAGGACCCGGTATGGGCATTATGAGTTTCTGGTGATGCCCTTTGGCCTAACAAATGAACCAGCGGCATTTATGGACCTTATGAACCGTATCTTCCATTCATACCTGGATCGGTTCGTAGTGGTCTTTATTGATGATATTCTGGTGTACTCCAAGACCAGGGAAGAACATGATGAACATTTGAGGATTGTTCTGCAAACCCTGCGGGAAAAGAAGCTGTATGCTAAGTTGTCCAAGTGTGACTTTTGGCTGAATGAGATTGCATTCCTTGGACACATAGTGTCAGCTGATGGGATTAGGGTGGATCCCAAGAAGATAGAAGCAGTGATGGAATGGAAGCCTCCCAGAAACACAACTGAGGTCAGAAGCTTCTTGGGGCTAGCTGGGTATTACAGAAGATTTGTGAAGGGATTTTCCCTAATAGCTGCTCCAATGACCAAGTTGTTACACAAGAATGTCAGATTTGATTGGAATGACAAGTGTCAGACCAATTTTAAGAAATTGAAGGCTATGTTGACAGAGGCACCAGTGTTAACACAGCCAGTGTCCGGAAAGGACTTTGTGGTCTATAGTGATGCCTCACATAATGGGTTAGGGTGTGTATTAATGCAAGAGGGGAAAATGATCGCCTATGCTTCCAGAAAGCTAAGGCCACATGAACAGAACTACCCTACCCATGATCTAGAGCTTGCAGCAATTATCTTCGCACTGAAGATATGGAGGCATTACTTGTATGGTGAAAAGTGCTACATTTACACAGACCACAAGAGCCTGAAATATTTGCCAACCCAGAAGGAGCTCAACCTTAGACAGAGGCGATGGATTGAGTTCCTAAAGGATTATGACTATGTAATTGACTACCATCCTGGGAAGGCAAATGTAGTTGCTGATGCTTTGAGCAGAAAATCCATGACAGCTTTGAGAACATTGAATGCCCGTCTATCTTTGGTTCGAGATGGAGCTATTTTGGCTGAGTTGCAAGTGAGGCCAAACACCTGCTGACAGAATCTTTGGATGGGCAAAGGCAGATGAGAACTTAATGGCTATTATGAGCAAGATCTCAGAGGGAAAAGCAACTGACTATGAGGTGAAAGCCGATGGGTGTCAGTACTACAAAGGAAGACTGTGTACGGATGATGGGGAATTGAAGGCCGAGATTCTAAAAGAGGCACACACGGTGTGTATGCTATGCACCAGGAAGTACAAAGATGTATCATGATCCAAGCTTGATATTGGTGGCACAGTATGAAGAAGGACATAGCTGATTATGTGACTAAATGCTTGACATGTCAGCAAGTCAATCCAGAACATCAAGTTACATCGGGTTTGATACAGCCTATACGCATACCTGAATGGAAATGGGATCGGGTCACCATGGATTTTGTAAGTGGTCTACCTCTCACCCGGAAGAAACATGATGCAGCATGGGTGATAGTTGATAGATTGACAAAGTCAGCACACTTTCTGCCAGTTAGGACTGACTACTCACTAGAGAGGTTAGCAGAATTGTATATCAGTGAGATAGTTAGACTGCATGGAATTCCACTTTCCATCATATCTGATCGAGACCCAAGATTTACATCGAGATTTTGGAAGAAGTTGCATGAATCCTTGGGTACACAACTCCATTTCAGCACAGCTTTCCATCCTCAGACGGATGGGCAATCGAAAGAGTAATCCTGTAAATAATTGAAACCAATGAAATTGATACAAATCTTTGAATCAAATGATAATAATAACATGAAATATATGTCGAGTCCTTGAGGATATCTTTGAGGTGTTGTGTCTTTGAGTTTGAGGGAAGTTGGTATAGATTCCTCCCAGCAGCGAGTTTGCATACAACAATAGCTACCAAGCTAGCATTCAAATGGCCCCATATGAAGCACTGTATGGAAGAAAATGTAGAACTCCAGTGTGCTGGACTGAATTGGGCGAAGATAAGCTGGTAGGGCCAGACTTGGTGAAACAGACTGAGGAGAAAGTGAAACTAATCAAAGCAAATCTGAAGGTTGCCTCAGACAGACAGAAATCTTATGCCGACCTGAAGAGAAAAGAAATAGAATATGTGGTTGGCGATAAGGTGTTCCTCAAGGTGTCACCATGGAAGAAAGTATTGAGGTTTGGAAGGAAAGGTAAGTTAAGCCCTAGGTTCATTGGCCCATATGAAGTTATTGAACGTGTGGGTCCAGTGGCCTATAGGCTAGCTTTACCACCAGAGCTGCACAATGTGTTCCATGTGTCCATGCTCAGAAGATACCGCTCAGATCCTTCGCATGTCATCTCTAGAGAAGAAATTGAAATACAGCCGGATTTGACATATGAAGAAGAACCTCTACGGATCCTAGCTCGGGAAGTGAAAGAGTTGAGGAACAAATAGATTCCATTGGTGAAAGTGCTTTGGAGGCACCACAACACCGAGGAGGCAACTTGGGAAAGTGAAGAAACAATGAGGCAACAGTTCCCTCAACTGTTTGCATCAGGTAAATTTCGAGGACGAAATTTAAATTAGAGGGGAAGAGTTGTAACACCCTCCCGGTAACCACTCCGTACATCCTACTGTTCCGGTGACCGGTGTCGGTCCGGACAGCTAGAACGTCCGGAAAAATATTTAAACTAAAGTCAGGAACCATAATTAACTCAAATATTAATAAGAAACACTTAGTAAAAATTTTAGAAATAAAATACAACCAAGCAAAGCAGTAGGTGCCCAAGCGATGGGTAGCAGGAGGGAAGTTCGGTTCTATAACGAGGAGCCCTAGACCCGAGGGAAAAATTATAAAATAATTTTTGGGACTCCAGAGAAGGGTAATTGAGGTTCCCATGGCATTAGAATGCCAAGAAAATACCTAGAAAAATTTTTCAATCGGTACAGACGATTTTGACCCGTTAAGCCAAACGGAGGGCATTTTGGTCATTTCGCCTTCCGAGGTGATTTTTGGCCGACTTGTCCAGTTGAGTAAATAATTAATATAATGTAAAATATGAATAAACATTACTAGAAATTATATTGAAAATGAGTAGTGGAGGAAAGAAAAGAAAATGAGGAAAGAAAAGAAAAATGAGGAAAAAATGTATTTATGACATCATGGTGATGTCATTAAGAAAACAATGACCAATCAAAATTAAACTATTATTTGACTAACTGTTAAAAGAGATAAGAGAATACCAAATTGGCAAAAATTGCAGCAGCCATCCTCCCAAAGAGATAAGAGAATACCAAATTGGCAAAAATTGCAGCAGCCATCCTCCCCAAAACAAACCAGCCGAAACACACTAGAACCCTCCTCCATTGATGTTCACTTCAAACCTTCGATTCCCTCCTTCATTTCACCCTAAAACCCTAGTTTCCTTTCACTAAAATTTGTCCTAGCACCTTGCATAATCTTTTGGCAGCCAAGAAGAAGAAAGAAAGTGAAGCTTTCTCAAGCTTGGATTGGCATACAACAAGGTTAGTGCATATATGTACTTAAAACTTTTAATTTCTATGTTAAGGACTTGAAACCAACAAGTATTTGTGAATGAAATGAACCAAACTCATGTGTATGTCCAATATAGAATTCGGCAGCCCTATTGAAGGTATAGGAATAAGTGTTTTGTTGGTCTTAAAGTGGACTAAAAATGATGTTGAGGATATATATATATAGGTGATGAATTGGTATGCTAACTAAGGCAACAAGTATTTGTGAATGAAATGAACCAAACTCATGTGTATGTCCAATATAGAATTCGGCAGCCCTATTGAAGGTATAGGAATAAGTGTTTTGTTGGTCTTAAAGTGGACTAAAAATGATGTTGAGGATATATATATATATATATATATATAGGTGATGAATTGGTATGCTAACTAAGGCACCTTGTAGAAATTATATTGTGAAGCTAGGGTTTTGGGAAGTAAAAATTAGCTTGGCTTATGAAATTGTTAAAGTACATCCTAATGGTCAATTAGTGACCATTTGAAGGAATTTGACCTTAATTGGGACTGGAATAAAGCATGGCAAAGGGAAGGTGTGTGCTGCCTAGAGGGTGCAGAATGGTGACTGAAAATTCAGTCCCTTTGCACTGCCATAACTTGGGCTGTGTTAGTCCAATTGAAGTTTGGCTAATTGGACATGAAACTAGGCTTATAATGGCACATTTTTGCTGAAGAAACCATGCCCAAAAGACCAAAGCAAGAGGACCAAAACTTGGCCCCAATCCGGATACCCTGCAGCTAGTTCTGAAGAATTGACCAAATGAACAGTAACTGTTCATTTGGCCATAAATCACTGTAGATTTGGTCAATTGACCTTAAATTTTTACAGCAACAAGTTAAGACATAGAAAAACAACTTTCATGAAGGAACCTACCCCAAATTATGGCCAGAACCTAACCCAAATGGCTATGGCAGTCACTGTTCATGCTACTGTAGATATGGTATTTTCTGCAGAATGCAAATCCGGCCAGCCTGGGTTTTTGGGCCATAACTAGAGCTACAAAACTCCAAATGGAGTGATTCAAAAAAGGAAATTCAACTAGACAAAATAAGGAACAACTTTCATGTTTTACATTTCATCAAATTTCCAGAGTAACAGTGTCTAATGGAACAGTGAAGTTGACTCACCAAAACTGAAAATTCTGCTTGTGTTGAGTTACACTTTGGAATGGTATTAACACTTAATGCCAATAAGTTTTAAACACCAAATGTGGCATGTTGGGGATGCCAAAGTCAATGTACACATTTTTATTCTAAAAGTCAACATTTTTGTTGACCAATGATGAATAGTGACACCAAAAATTTGAAATTCACAAATTGAAGAATTTAAAAGTTTCAAATGCCCTAGTATACCTAACAAGATTAGTTTGGATAGTTTGGCATGCCAATAGGGTTCAGTTAGCAGTACTGCACATGGCAAAAATGCCATTCTGTGATTTCATGGCTTTTAGCCATTCTGACCTTGCATTGAGACTTGGCCTTGTGCCTGAGATTATTTACAGCTTGGTAGCTATTCTGTTGCACACCGGGTGATGCATATGCGACCGATGGTGTGACGGCCCAAGGTACTAGATACCCAGTGCCAGTTTACCCGTTATCCAATCCAGTCGTCTAGTGTAGGTTACTTGGGCAACCAAATGAATGAAAATGAGCAATGTAGAAGAAATAAATGAATGGATATACAAATACATGACAAACAAAACATGTACATGCAATACATATTTATATCTGTTATTTCTTGTTATTTTATTATTGCACCACTAAGCATTGTTGCTTAGCTCGTTGCTTTTGCCACGCGTAGGTACTGGAGATACCGATCGTGAGCCCAGTAGACCACAGACTGGGTGAGTCCATCCGGCAGTTCTGCTCAGTGTCCGTGTCACCTCACTACCTGCAGTGCATCGGTAGGGCACTAGGTGTCATTTTGTCATTTTGTAATTAAATTTTTATTTTCTCATATGTATTTAGGATTATGTAATGTATATTGAGGTTCATGTAAATAATAAAGATTTATGGTTATGTATGGAAGTAATTTGATCTTTTCATTGTTATTTATATATATGAGAACCCTGAGAAATGGATATTTGAGAAATGAAAAGGCTATTGAGAACTGAAATTGAGAAATATTGTTGAGTTTTTGATATTGAGACTCTGTTGATGAATTGAAGTTGGGTTTGATTGAAAATTATTTGGAAGTGTTTTCACAGGTTCCGAAGAACGGTTTTCTCCATTTTTAGCCGGTACTCCGCTGGATTTTCTTTAAAATTTTCGGAACCTTAAATGAATAATACTTTTGATAAATGGCTTAAATAAATTGTATTTCATAAATTATATGCAAAAGCATGATATAAATTAATTGAGGAATATTAGAGTGTGCCGGTACACCGTGTGGCATTACTTACTCAGGTATACTGTACACGGGTAAGGGGTGTCACATTCACATACATCTCATGCATATATGGATAAACAAATAATATGGTATGATCATGGACTTTCTAAGGGATTCAATTCTAAGCCAACAAAAATTGAATCAGGGCATTTCTAGGTGTATTTCATTCATTCATTTTACAAGAGTTGCTGAAGGAGTACATAATCAATACTTGATCTTGATTTCCTCCCACTGGTCCCACCAATGCTCTTAACCTCCTTGATCTTCTTGCAATCCAATTACATTGTAATCCTTGGCATACCAAGGCGAATTTATAAGAACATGGACTTTAAAGTCTTCAAATAAATGAAATTACAACCCAAATTATTACAACCTTTATAATATATGCCACTAAAATAAAGTTAATTATTTTACAACCCAAAGAAAAATAAAAGAAATAAATCCAATTTTGTTGGTCTTTTATTGTCCATGATCATCCATCATGCATATTAAAATTGAACAATTAAATAAAATATACATACTAAAAATTAAATTGAATATCACATATTCAACAAAAAATTTCAGATTTGAATCTCATTCAAATAATTTAAATTTAGAAACCCTTTTCCAAATTTAATTATATGAAAACAATTTTCATTAATTAATTGTGTGATTAAAATTTATAATTAAAAAATTTAATTAGGTATGGGCTTAATTATGTGTGACGCCCCTTACTCGTCTACAGTGTAGCCGAGCAAGATATGTCACACAGTGTATCAAAACATCATATTTTATCTCAATTATTTTTATCCTTCCTTAATTTATTTCTTCATGGTCATAAAGTGTAATTTGTGAAATTTAACTCATTTAAGTCATTTATTAAAATTATAAATTCATTTAAGATTTTGAAAATTTTATAGAAAATCCAGCAGAGTACCGGCTAAAAATGGATAGAACAATTCTTCGGAACCTGTGAAAAATACTTCCAATACATTTTCAATCATTCTCAAACTCCATTATATCAACATAATCTCAATATTTCTCAACCATTTCTCAAAAATTCTTCTATTTATCATTCATTCATTTCACATGATAATCATGTACAAATCATAAATAAATACTAAATTTTCATTTATAAACACAAATTACAAATATTTGCATTAATACCAAAATATATTACATGATTTTCAATTATACATGATAAAATAAAAGTTTAATTACAAAATACAAATAGTGCAAAATACCAAAATGGGACCTAGTATCCTACCAATGCACTGTAGTCTGTGAGGTGACATGAACACTATGTAAATCTATATACAAGTCTCACCAAGTTTATGGTTTGCTTGTGACACCCCTTACCCGTGTACAGTATACCCGAGTAAGTAATGCCACACGGTGTACTGGCACACTCTAATATTCCTCAATTCATTTATATCATGCTTTTGAAGTTAATTTATGAAATATGATTTACTTTAACCATTTATCAAAAGCATTATTCATTTGAGGTTCCGAAGATTTTAAAGAAAATCCGGCGGAGTACCGGCTAAAAATGGAGAAAACAGTTCTTCGAAACCTGTTAAAAACACTTCCAATATTTGTATTTCATCATCTCAAACTCCAATATCCAAAATTTCAACAATATTTCTCAAGTTCAATTCTCAATAATCTTTTCATTTCTCAAACATCCATTTTCTCATATACAAGCGATAAATACATGCTCAAATTTTTGCATTCATAGTCATAACTTTCATTATTTACATGAACATCAAAATATATTACATGAGTTCAAATACATATGAGAAAGTAAAAATCTGCTACAAAATATCAAAATGACAAAATGACACCTAGTGCCCTACCAATGCACTGCAGGTAGTGAGGTGACACGGACACTGTGCAGATCTACAGGATGAACTCACCCAGTCTGCGGTCTACTGGGCTCACGATCGGGATCTCCAGTATCTACGCGTGGCAAAAAGCAACGCGCTAAGCAATAATGCTTAGTGGTGCAATAATATAATAGAAGAAAATAGCAAGAAAATGAATGTGTATAGAATGTGTATGCTTTCTTTGTTTGGTATTGGTATATCCATTATTTCGTTAACGTTGTTCACTTTTATTCATTTGGTTGCCCCAAGTAACCTACACTAGACGACTGGACTGGATAACGGGTAAACTGGCACTGGGTACCTAGTACTCGGCCACACCATCGGTCACATATGCATCTCCGGTGCAATGTAATGCTAACAAGTCAGAATAATATCAGGCACAAGGCCAAGTCTCAATATAAAGTCAGAATGGCTAAAAGCCATGAAATCACGGAATGGCATATTGCCATATGCAGTACTGCTAACTGAACCCTATTGGCATGCCAAACTATCCAAACCAATCTTGTTAGGTATACTAGGGCATTTGAAACTTTTAAATTCTTCAATTTGTGAATTTCAAATTTTTGGTGTCACTATTCATCATTGGTCAACAAAAATGTTGACTTTTAGAATAAAAATGTGTACATTGACTTTGGCACTCCCAACATACCACATTTGGTGTTTAAAACTTGTTGGCATTAAGTGTTAATACCATTTCAAAGTGTAAACCCACACAAGCAGAATTTTCAGTTTTGGTGAGTCAACTTCACTATTCCATTGGACACTGTTACTGTGGGAATTTGAAGAAATGTAAAACATGAAAGTTGTTCCTTATTTTGTCTAGTTGAATTTCCTTTTTTTAATCACTCCATTTGGAGTTTTGTAGCTCCAGATATGACCCAAAAACCCAGGCTTGCCGGATTTACATTCTGCAGAAAATACCATATCTACAGTAGCATGAACAGTGACTGCCATAGCCATTTGGGTTAGGTTCTGGCCATAATTTGGGATAGGTCCTTCATGAAAGTTGTTTGTCTATGTCTTAACTTGTTGCTGTAAAAATTTCAGGTCAATTGACCAAATCTACAGTGAGTTATGGCCAAATGAGCGATTCTTATTCATTTAGTGGTCTCTGAACCAGTGCGGTATCCGGATTGGGGCCAAGTTTTGGTCCTCTTGCTTTGGTCTTTTGGGCATGGTTTCTTCAGAAAAAATGTGCCATTATAAGCCTAGTTTCATGTCCAATTGGCCAAACTTCAATTGGACTAACACAGCCCAAGTTATGGCAGTGCAAAGGTACTGAATTTTCAGTCCCTATCTTTCTGTCTAGGCGCTTTATACCTTGACTTTGCCATACCATTTTTCAGTCCAAATTGTATTCAACATACCTCAAATGGTCACTTATTGACCATTAGATTGTTCTTTAACAATTTAGTAAGTCAAGTCAATTTTTCATGCCTCAAAACCCTAATATCCAATGCAATTTACCCATAAACCTCAATTAGCACCCTAGTTCAACATCTATATAGGTATATAGCTTAAACATAACCTCCAATTCATGCTAAGTCCATTAAAAACATCCAAAACCATTCCTCTATTAGGGCTGCCGAATTCTTTGGTGGAGATATACATTGAATTTGTTTCATTATTTCACAATTTCTAATTCATTACAAGCCTAAATCATGGAATTAATGAACTTTAACTACATATATGCACTAACCTTGTTGTATGCCAATCCAAGCTTGAGAAAGCTTCACTTTCTTTCTTCTTCTTGGCTGCCAAGAGCTTGTTTAAGATGTGGAGTAAAGCTTTAATAAAGAGAAGTTAGAGCTTTGTGGTGTAA
Source organism: Hevea brasiliensis (assembly GCF_030052815.1). NCBI lineage: Eukaryota > Viridiplantae > Streptophyta > Magnoliopsida > Malpighiales > Euphorbiaceae > Hevea > Hevea brasiliensis. Next base: position 30,072,363 of record NC_079494.1, on the reverse strand, counting down.
ACAAGGGAAAAATCAAGCTTGATTGAAAAAAATCAATGGAGGTGTCTAGGGCAATTTTCGGCTAGCTTTTGGGGAGGGAAGTAGCTGCTGCAATTTTTATTATTTTGGTCTTCTTTTAGTCCATTTTAATAGTTAGTCAAATGAGGGTTTAATGGTGATTGGTGGAAAATCTTGAATGACATCATAATATGTCATTATTTGCATTATTTTTCATTTTCTTTTCTTTTCTTTCACTACTCATTTCTAATTTCATTTTTAGTAATGTTTATTCATATTTTATGTCATATTAATTATTTACTCAACTGGACAAGTCGGCCAAAAATCACCTCTAAAGGCGAAATGACCAAAATGCCCTCCGTTTGGCTTAACGGGTCAAAATTGTCTGTACCGATTGAAAAATTTTTCTAGGTATTTTCTTGGCATTCTAATGCCATGGGAACCTCAGTAACCCTTCTCTGGAGTCCCAAAAATTATTTTACAATTTTTCCCTCGGGTCTAGGGCTCCTCGTTGCGAGAACCGCAACTTCCCTCCGGTTACCCATCGCTTGGGCACCGGCTCGTTTTACTTGGTTGTATTTTATTTCTAAAATTTTTACTAAGTGTTTCTTATTAATATTTGAGTTAATTATGATTCCCAACTTTAATTTAAATATTTTTCCAGACGTTCTAGCTGTCCGGACTGACACCAGTCATCGGAACAGTAGAATGTACGGAGTGGTTACCGGGAGGGTGTTACATTGCTGGGCTCTCTAGCCAAATCTTCAGTACCTACGCGTTACAAAAGTGACGCGCTAAGTATAAAGCTTAGTGGTGCCAATAATAAAAGAAAATATAATATACAAATAAAAGTAAAAATTTCCTAGTTATTGTGCTTATAAGCAATAAATAATTACTAACTTATTGTTTAGCTGAAGTCTAATTACATCTTATGATATTAACTCTTTCTAGCATTTTATTAATCGTTTTCTTTATGATTTTGAGCCTCTTTTCATTGTAATCATTCTTGTTCTTTATCTTGATATTTAATCTCCTTAGTTCCTTTAATAATGAATTCAATTACATTTATACTTTTTCATGCCCAAGTAACCTATACAAATTGACCAGACTGGATAAATAGGTAAACTAGCACTGGGTACCAGGTACCTCGGGCCGTCACACCATCAATCACAATATGTCTCCCGGTGCGCATACAGAATGGCTAATAAGCCATAAAAGCAATAAGGCATAAAGCCAAGTATAACAATATAATCAGTATAGCCATAGGCTATTATATCACAGAATGGCATGAAACCATATGCAGTACTGCTATCAGAACCCTATTAGCATGCCAACCTATCCAAACCAATCACACTAGGCCTACTAAAGCATATTACAAAGTTATTTCTTGAATATTTGTACTTAACATGTAAGGTTACTATTCATTTGGTCATTTAAGTCAAAATATTGACTTTCTCATATATAATGGTTACATGAGTTTTAATCACATAGATTTACCACATTTTGGTTCCCAAAAGTGTTGACATTAGTTGCTAATCATTGCTTCTAACCAATGGAGAATAAATCAGAAATTTTAATTTTTGGGTGCTAGAGTTCATTGTTCTATTAGGCCATTCTACCGTGAGAATTTGGCCAAGTGTTCTTAATAAAAGTTGTTCTTTATTGTGTCTAGTTATATTTCACTTTTTGAATCACCCCATTTGGAGTTTTTTAGCTCAAGTTATGGCTATTGCACCATAACTGGTCGGATTGCCTTTACCCAGAATTTCTTGGCAATTTTTGGTTCTGCTAGATTTGATAGTCCAACTTTGGCTAGCAATTTCATTTAGTTAAGTCCAGAATTTGAGTTTGTGTTCTACGTGAAAGTTGTTATAATTTGCCTAAGCTTTCCATTGATATAAATTTCAAGTCAATTGGACCTTTCTACACTGAGTTATGACAAAATGAATGAACACTATTCATTTGGTTATTTTGCCCAGGCAGAATGTGTGTTACCCAGATTTGGTCAATTTTTAAGGCATCCTAAGTTTATTTTCTGAACAGGTTTCCTTCATCAAAGTTGTGCCATTATGTGTCTAATTTCATGTCCAATTGTCCTTGCACCAATTGAACCTACACGACTCAAAGTTATAGCTTCCCAAACATGCTGAATTCACATCCAGACTTGCAGGGCACTCAAGGCAGCACACCCAACCTCAAATCCAAAGCTACAATTCACTTCAATTCCTCATTATACTTAGCCAAATGGTCATTAATTGACCATTAGAACTCCACTTAACATTACAATACAATAACCCTCAATTCATCACAAACCCTAATTAATCAAAGTCTCAATCTCATGCAACTCCTAAAATCCCCAACTCCAATCCATATATACACATCAATTTACACCAATACACAAGTTTACTTGTAAGTAAATCATCAAAACCCTCACCCTCTCTTGGCTGCCAAAATTTGAAGAGGTCCTATCATGCATATTTTTCTCCTTTTTCCATCATTTCTAGTTGATTTTTGTATCCTATCATGAAAACAAGAGAAGAGAAAGAGAGAAAGATGGCACTAACCTTACTTGTGTCCCAACTTGAGCTTGTAATTCTTCAATATTTTTCCTTCTAATGGCTGCCCCAGGCTTGATCTAGTAGTAAGTGTTAATTTTAATGAAGGGAGGATGAGGTTTTATGGTATAAAATTCAAGTTAGCAAGGTGGGGTGAAGGTTAACAATGGTGAACATGGGGGAAGAGGGCTGTTGGCTGGGTTTAGAGAGGAAGATGACATAATTTCTTTGTTAATTTTCTGCCCCTTTTATGCTTTTAATTAAGTTTATAGATAGGTGTCACAATATGATTGGGTAAGGGCATTTTAATGACATCATGTGATGTCATAATTCCAAATTTCCTTCATTTTCTTTCCCTTTCTTTTCTATTCACTTTGAATTAAATTTTTAGCAATATTTATTCATATTTTATGTCATAATAATTATTTATTTAACTGGACAAGTTGGCCAAAAATTATCTTTGAAGACGAAATGACCAAAATGCCCTCCGTTTGGCTTATTAAGCCAAAATAGTTTGTACCGATCTAAAAATTTTTCTAAATATTTTCTTGGTATTCTAATGCTATTGAAACCTCAATGACTCTTCTCTGGAGTCCCAAAAATTATTTTATGAAATTTCTCCTCGGTTTAGGCCTCCTAGCTGCGAGGACCGCAACTTCCCACTGCGTTACCCATCGCTGGGGCACCGGCTCATTTTACTTGGTTGTATTTTATTTCTAAAATTTTTTCTAAATTTTTCTTATTATTATTTTAGTTATTTATGACTTCTCACTCTAGTCTAAATATTTTTCCAGAAATACTAGTTGTCCGGACCGACATCGGTCATTGGAACAGTAGAATATACAGAATTCCTACAGTGAGGGTGTTACATTATGGGTCTAAAAACCAAGCCCATACACCAAACACACCCTTTCACATTCAAGCCGCCACACATGAGCACCATCACATTCATGCCGCCATATATGAGCACCCAAATAGCTTTAGATCAATCCAAATTTAATCCAATCACACAATTCAACCTCATATTCAATCCTAATGGCAAATATAGTGGCTCTGATACCAATTGAAGGAGTGGAAGCGTGATTATTGGACATTAGAACCTTGAATTTTAAAAATTATTTCTAAGGTTACATGTACCATACCAAGTTTCTTATGAACTTAATCAATTTTCAATGTCCAATTGCATACCAAAACATATTTTAGCATGCATTAAAATTTTATTTGCCATTAAAGATTATGAATTAACATTTAATTCAATCAAACCCTAACTAAAAGAGGGATTTTTAGATACTAACCTGTTGATGCGCAACTGATGCAATCTTAGGATGCTCTTAGGACCCCAAATATTGTCCCTCTAGCTTGTCCACCACAAGCACACCAAAAAGCAACTATGGCAGCCCAAATATTGCCTCTCAAGCTTTGCAACCACTTGAAGAAGGGGTTTAGTGCTTTATTGAAGGTTAATAGGTATTTAGGACACTAGAAACCTTTTCTAGCAATTTTAATTCAAAGAAACCAAGGGATTTTTCTTTGAATCAAGTGAGAAAGGAAGAGAGGAGAGGGAGACTTCTTGTTGCCATCCCATATGAGAGAAAAGAGAGAGTGGGCTGATTTTCTTTATAACCTCTCTTTATATACTTAGGTCAAACCCTAATTCACTTGCCACATGTGATCACAAGATCCCATCTTGTTATTATTTGATTTAATCCTATGAAGTGAAGTGTCAAGCTCCATTTAAATCATAACATGTGGTCTTCCATCATAGGAAGACAAGTAGAAAGATCATATGGTGCCATGTGTCACCATCTCATGGTGCCACATGTCACAATGTGAAAAGACCAATTTGCCCTTACTCTTTAATTTGAGTTCTCAACCCAAAATTATAATTTCTCCTCTTTAAATCAATTTATATCTAATATTAATTAATTAATTAATTAATCTCCATCAATTATTTTCTCGTAATTAAATTCATATTTAATCAAATTAAATATAAATTTAATTTATACTATACATCCAATAACCTAGATTTGGTTTTAAGTTATGCTAGGGGCCTTGCAATCTTATTGCAAAGCAAACCTCTTTAACAAATTAATTAAACTCTTTAATTAATCAATTAAATCACATTTTAAATGGTGATTAGCTTGTGTAGATGTGTGACTTACTAGGCTCATTACTTATTAGCAATGAGAAATGATATTAACTCTTAATATCATTAGAACTCTTTCTTACCGTAAATGATTTCTCTAAATCATTTCAGGCATCTCATAGACCATGGTTGACACCTAGCATAGTATGCCATGGCCACCCAATCAGTAATAAGGAATACCTTAAATGAAACTTTAATCATATGTTACCATGCACTAGAATATCTCTGTTACAAAATCCCAATTCGAGCTAGATTCATGTTTAATGTCAAGCCCCATTTGCTATGAACATTATGTTCTCTTTTAATTCCAGTTCTTAGTTAATTAGATTTTCTTATCAGAAACTCTTTTCTGACTAAATCTGTCTGTCCTAGCTAGGAACTTGAAACATCAAAAATAATTAAATGAACATAGGATTTTATCCCTATTTACTTAGGGTAACGGATTCCATCTTGATCAACACCTATCTCCATATATAACTAGTAGGAGCCAACACATGCCCATATACCCATACACAATATAAGTATGAAAGCAGTATCAAACTCAAACCACCTATATACAAGATAACTGTGTTATCTTAGGTCTAAAATTTATATGCACTAATATGATATATGACAATGCATTGACAAGAGTAAACTCCATGTGCTTGTCATAAGCGTCACTGGTTCGGCCTACTTATCATGTATAAGTGCCTATCATATTTGTTATATGGCATGAGACTCACCACTCCATCTTATTTATATCTCATATAAATACCTTGGGAGCAAACATGATTACAATCTTTTTAGATAAGTCATGTCCTTTGTGAAGTATCCTCGATTGTGAACCAATTTATGACACTTTGTGCTAGAAATACTGTCACTCATATTCTTAAAAACTTAAGAATAGAATTTCTAACAAAATATCAATGGACCTTTTCTATTACACATAAATATATTATGTAAATGGAAAAGTGAAATTGTCTTTTATTAATAAAATATGTACTAGATACATACAAAATGATATGCTCTAGGCCATACTACTAACAAAAGGTTCATTGTAAGGTAAACCTTATTGCTAATTGGGTGACCATGGCATGCTATGCTAGGTGTCAACCATGGTCTATGAGATGCCAAAAATGATTTCGGGAAATCATTTGCGGTCTGGAAGAGTTCCAATGATATTAAGAGTTAATATCATTTCTCATTGCCAATTAGTAATGAGCCTAGTAAGTCACACACTTACACAAGTTAACCACCAAGTAAATTATGATTTAATTGATTAATTAAAGAGTTTAATTAATTAATTAAATAGATTCGGTTTGTAATAAGATTACGAAGTCCCTAGTATGACTTGAAACCAAATCTTGATTATTGGATGTATGATATAAATTAAATTTATATTTAAAGAGTTTAAATATGAATTCAATTGTAAGATTAATTAATGGCGATTAATTAATTAATTAATTAATTTATATGTGATATAAATTAATTTGAGGGAGAAATTACAATATTGGGTTGAGAACTCAAAATTCAATACGAGGGCAAAATGGCAATTTTACATGGTGACACATGGAACCTATTGATGTGTGCCATTTGTCTTCCATGTGATGGAAGATGACATTTAGATGATTTAATCTTGTCCTGACAAATGGATTAATGAGATTAAGACACACTAAAAGCAAGATAAAATAGGATCTTGACATGTGGCACATTATTAACTATTTTGTCTCTTGTATATAAATACATGATAAGAAGAGGACCAAGTAAGTTGAATCTTCTTCTTTTTCTTCTACCTTGGATGACAACAAGGGGCTCTCTTTCCTTTTGTTTTTCTTTCATGGATTCACAAGGAAAAACTTGTTTTCCTTTGGATCAAAATCACTAGAAAGGGTTTCTAGCCAAGATACATCCAATTAAATATCACCGAAGGCAAATACCTTAATAATTAGTGGTTGGCAAACACCTAAGAAAGGATTTGGTTTGTCAAAGGTGACCTTGGTGGTAGCTTGTGGTGCACAAGCTAGAGGAACTACAAGTGGAGCTCTAGAAGACTACCTAAGGGAGTAAGAAGTGTGATTCAGTGCCTTTGATGTTAGTCTCTTTCAATCCCTATTAAAGCTATGGTTTGATTTGATTAATAGTTAATCAACAATCCTTGATAGCAAATGAATATCAAATGCATGTTAAAAGAGTGTTTTGACATGCTTTTGGGCATTAGTTGTTAGCTAGGATTATAATACACTTATATGTTTGCATGAAATCCTAGAAAATTGTTTAAATCCAACTTCTAAGGCTGTCGACACCATATTTTGGCCAATCCCCGAAATCAATAGACTTTGAAATTGATCCCCAGCATCGAGTCTCCATGTCGTTCAATTCATTTCTAATATCTCTTCAAAGGGATCAAACCGACACCAAGTCTCCTTGTCAGTCAATCACATTTTCGATCTCTCTTCAAAGAAATTGAACCAATACCAAGTCTCCATATCGTTCAAATCCTTACCGATCTCTCAAACCAATTATAAAGTCTCCTGGCCAGTCAATCACATCTCCTATCTTTCGTCAAATGAAATCAAACCAACATTAGGTTTTCGTGCCATCCAGTCTTATTTCCGATCTCCCTTTTACAAATATTGCGGATAATTGTTTAATAAAGTTAAACTTTTAATCCGGCTTAATGTTGCTTCCGATCTTAAGTGTTCAAATCAGGTTTCCAATTTTAATAATCTTAAGTCCCGTTCGGTGTTTGTTCTCAGCCGATCTCATGCTTACAATGTTTTTCCGACCTCTTATACTTGGATTAATAATCACTTTTAAGTTTGATGTTCTAATTGGTTTAGACAGTCAGGCGCTTGTACAATTTAGATACTTTCCGATCTCATCCAGTCATTGAACAAAAGAGAGAATTTCATTTCATTTCAAAATAAAATACAAGTCATTCGGCTGGAGGATCACCCCTAGCCTGTTCTACATTTTGCTCACCCTCTCTATCTCCCTCAGCTTCCTCCTCGCTCTCCTCTTCGTCTTGGGGAGCCAGGTCCACCATCCACGAAAAGTCCTCCTTGGGATAATGCTTCTTGAGCTCGGCCAAAAGGTCCCCGTGGGCGTTCACATAAGCACCGGCCTCCCTCGTCACTGCCTCTTCTTCTTTCACTCTAAGTTCTTCAGTAAGGCGAGCGATATCAGCAGCTCAGAGCGCTTGAGCTTCTTCAAGAGCATGAGCCTGCTTGGCCAATTTATCCTCATAGAATTTCAACCGCCCCTCAATTTCAGGTATATATTCCTGGGAAGATGAAAGTTGGGCTCGGGCGGAAGCCGCTTCCTGACCCACCTTCTGGATCTCCTACCTCAAATGATGAGCCTTTTCCCTGATGATATGCTAGTTCACTAAGCTCTCCACGCTCAAGCTCATCGTCTGGGTTAGGAGACCGTCAATGTTGCCTTGGGTCAGCATGTTCCGATCCTCCTAGAGGTAAATGGAAGCTCCCAGAACCTTTGCCAAGCCCGAATTCTCTCGAACAGATCAGTTCTTCTCTGGGGAGTAAATCAGGACCTGAGCGCCGCGAGAAAGGGTCATTGAAGTAGGTTGGGAGGGACCCCCTTTCGAACTCGAAGCAACCGGTGGATGTGGTGGTGGCTCTTCTTGTCGATGAGGAGACCGAACCACTTCTACTTCAGGAATCAGCAGTCCCGAGGGTCGGGATGAGCCTCCATGCATCTCTCCGGGATCGTTCCTTGGCGTCTGTGAGGCCTCAGCACGCTTCATCGCCCGCATTTTCTTGGAGACCTGGCTCTTATGCTTTCGGCTCTCTTTGGAAGCCTCGTCGCTCGCCATACCTGCACAAAGAAAAAGTCAGTGAATTCACTTAGGCCCAGAGATCAGAGATATAGAAAGTATCGAGGCCGAGGTCAGGGAGTTGAAGCCCGTGTTGTTCACCGGTAACCAGCCGCATCATCAAATGATACAGTTCGGCCATCACCGCATCTAAACAGGAAAGCTTCTGATTGGCCGCCTGTGTCACACCCTACTCCCCTGTAAGATGCAACATGATCCCGTAGTACACCTAATGAATTGCTGTACTTCGCCTACCGATAACCCATTAGATATACTACAAGGGATTTTAAAACAATTTTTGTGAAATTTAAATCATCGGTTAAAATCTGGTGTTATAAATTTTTTTTCAAAATTTCGGCAAAGTGCAGACTGTATTTTGAGAAAACAGTTCTTCAATCCTGCAAAAGAAAATGCTCCCAATATGTTTTCTCAAATACAACTTCAATAACTTCATTTCAATTCACAATTCAATTCTCAATAAATAATCAATTCATTTTCAAACTACTCTCATCATAAAGAAACATTTCATTAATTACAAGACTCAAAATTTATGATATAAAACTATTTAAGTAAATGAAATCTCAACTTTATATTTACAATAATTTAATTATATACCAAAATATTTTACAAGAGTTTTTATACAACTGCTCAAATAATTTACATACATATTATTACATGCATACATCAAAATCTATGTACATGGGTATACCTATAATATACCTAGAGTTGATCTGAAAGTGTCTTCAAAGAAACTTACTCACTGCTCTATGCTCTTCTTACCTGCGACAGCATACAAAGCTATCGCTGAGTGGTGAACTCAGTGGTGCACAACTATAATTTAAAACATAGTACAATATACATTGACAAAATTTACAGTAAATAATTTGGAAATCTGAATACTCATCAAATTCCAAAACCCAAAATATTCATTGCCAATAATGTAAATCATTTGTATAAATGACTTTGATCACAAAATTCAATTTATCAAATCATGACTAACCATTTAAGTAATTCCAACAAAATCAATTATACATAAATCATAATTGAAATCACAATTCTTTACCATTCAAAAGCCATTCTGTATCTCAAAAATCATTATGTATCTCAAAAACCATGTTGTATCTCAAAAATCAATCTTTATCTCACTAACTATGCAAGACTAATCCGAAAGGGCCATATTCGATGTGATTCTAACTCCCTATGGTCGGGGAGGTTAAATCAGATTCTAACTCCCTATGGTTGTGGAGGTCGAATCATCGTGCACAGTACCATCACAATAATGAATCTTCCGCAAGGGCCATAACGATAAAATAAACTTAGATCTAACCTCAAATCAGAGGAAAATCTAAGCCTGTGCACGTACCATGGTAATCAAAACACAACTAACTCCATTGTCTTCTCAACAAATGAGAGAGACGGGTAATAACCTAGTCAAGCATCTATAGTGAGATATAAAACAATATCACAATCCTTTTAGTGAGCATAAATCACAATATAATTCGATTTAAAGTCAATTCCAATATCCAATAATTTTTATGCTCATCACAATTCATATCATAAATTTGCATTTTTCCATGAAAATTACCATCACAATTCAAAATATGTTATATCACAATTTTTCAAAACATAATTTATTCAATCCATAACAATGCTTAATACTTGTGGAAATACCATTTCACAAAGCTAAATTCATACATACTATAACAATTTCAATAATCATTGAATTAAATCCAATGCTTGCTGAACATAATACATAAGAAAAATATGTCATTTAATCATATGAAATATTCAAAACAAAATCAGTTAAAAACTAGTTGTGCACAAACCTCTGATAATTGTCTCTTGGTCTTGACTCAGTGTTTCCTTCCCTTTCCCTGAGTCTTTGCTAACTGAGAAACACAATTTGAAGTGTTTCAGTACTTAATTAAACTGTCTCTAACGATAATATTTGATAAATAATTCACTGAATGCTATTATTTTCTTAATCAACTTAATATATCGACCCTCGATGCGTTTTAGGTAAATTAGGTTTTAACGTTACTAATATGTCACATTCGATAGTCTTTTAAGGTTGGTACATGTTACCAAGTTCATTTCCGTGTATACTGCATTTTCTTACAATTTGCTAGATTCCGGGATACTAGATTGACCTAGCCGGACGACCTAGTTCCCTTAGTTTTCGGGTTTCGGTCAAAACTACAAACTTGTAGATCTATGTCTTATTGCACGCGGGGCAAAATTTCAGGTCATTCCGAGTTATGTAGACCAAGTTATGGTCATTTTACTATTGCTGGTCAAATTGCACCAAAATTGGTCATTTTAGGCCACTTTAGGTCATTTTAGGTTCAGCCAGTTTTTGGACCCGAACTTGTGCAAGCTGTTTGACTTGCTTATGGTCATTTCTGGGCTTTGGTGTCTTCATAAGACTTGTAGGTATGGGTCTTAACTATTCATGGTTAAAATTTCAGGTCAATTGGACCTGTTTTGAGTGAGTTATGGCCTAAACACTAACTGCTTCCCAAATGGTAAATTTTCAGGCCTCATTTGCACTTAATCCGGATTTGGTCATTTTTCAAGCTATCTTGCAAGCAGAATTTTGGCAAGCTTCTTCATGAAAGTTGGCACATTTTGTGCCTAGTTTCACCTCCAATTGGTCTCATACCAATTGGAGTCACACACTTAAAGTTATAGGCCTAAAACTCAAACTGCCTTATTGAAATTCTTGCATACACATCAAGCATTACTTTTAACAGTCACCAAACTTAACCTTCAAACCAATTCTGGTTATACCACAACCTAAACATAATTTATAACATATTATAGGTCATTTTGGCAGCTTACAATTACATTCAATATGTACCAACAAGTGCAGAATTTGTCCAACTCAATTTACAACAATTCAATCACCAATTCATGCCCATTTACATGTCCAACTTCACACCATCATACATGCACTCAAACTGCCATAACCACTATCACAATTCAACACCATTATTTCATAAACCAAGCATGAATTCCAGCATTCCTCAAGAGTTAACAAACTGTCACAATGGTACATTTACATTCCATTAGTTTCCAAGCTTTAAATTTCATTTCACATTTACATATACCAAGTATACATCACCCAAACAATTTCCTACACAATATATATTTAATCAATCATTTAATTCACCATTTACAAGCACAAATAAACTGCCTTCAAGGTGTTTCCATGGCTGCCAAAAGTACACACTGCCATTTAGCATCAAACTTAAAAAATTTCTCCATAAATCAAACACCCATAACCTTCTCACAAACTTTAATGAAGCACTAATAAAAAATACATACTTACCACTTTGGAAACTCTTCAAAACTTCACCAAAACTTGATCTTCTTGCTGCCTATCTACTGCCCATGGTGTGAGGATTAACTTTAATGAGGGAAGTGGAGAGAAAGAAGCTTGGATCACCCTTGTATGGAGCTCCAAAACCATGCGGCAATGGAGTTCTTCCCTTCTCCATTTTTGGCTGAATTTTGAGAAATGAGGAAGATGACAATCTGCTGGTCCAAGATGAAGATTAAATGGTCCACTTTAATGAGTTAGTGGAGCACTATTTCAAGTTTAATGTTAATTTATTCAAAAGTTTCAATTTCCCACATTTAACTCCCCATTTTTGCTATTTACATTAGGTACCCCTAAATTAATTTTTCATTATATTTTCTAAGTATAATATTATTTATTTTTGATGGACATTTAGGTCAAAAGACAACTCGGGGTGTCAAATGACCACAATGCCCCTGTTTGGGTTGCATTCCCGATTTTTCGGTAACACCGAATTTTGTCCGTTTTCCGATTTCTCACTTTTCTTTGTACTAATTATTTAATTTTTCTTTGATATTTTTAATGATATTTATACTTCAATAAATATTTATTTGAGTCCTAAAAATATTTTTCAGGGTTCCCCGCAGTCCAGGGCTAGTCAATAGTCCACGCCGTGACTTCCCGGTGCGGTCACCCATCGCTAGGGTTCCTGGTTCGCGTAACTTGGTTGCATTTCTTTACTATTATTTTTCCTTTATTTTTCTTGTATTTTCTTTTCTTGTATTTCATTATTTAATGTCTCCTCACTCATATCGAAGTGTAGTTCTAGGCATCCTAGCCATCGCATAACACCGGTCACCGAATGAGAGAACGACACGAACATAGGGGTGTTATAGCCTGATCCTTTAGTTCCATTACCATTGCGCCCTCTTCCCTACTCAGGGCGATGTGCTTCGAGAGTGATGGGCCCAGATGCAGCCAGCTACATGGGAAACCCTTAAAACCGTTCGAAATCTTGCTCCTTAGAATAAAGAAGCGATTCTTCTATTTCTTCAGCGAGCAGGGCAGATCGGTAAAGAGCCCACAATGCAATTTCGCCTGAAAGAACCAGTACTCATTGTCCTTTCGACAAGTTAGCCTATGTAGCTTGGCGAACACCTTCGCTGTGGGACAGAGTCCCTTAGCTCGGCAGAGGCCTCTGAAGGCTACCAGGATCCGCCATGAGTTCGGATGTACTTGGGCTATACATACTTGGTGGAATTTCAGAATGTCCTTGAAGAAGTCATCAAGAGGAAACCGCAGCCTGGCTTTTAATTGCTCTTCATATATCATGGTCATATCATTTTCTTCGAAGAAATGATCGGCTCGGAGGGCATCTGATAAGCTCGTATGAGTCAGTCTGAAGGTTGTATTCTTGGCTAATCGTATGCAGATCAGTTTCTTGAAGGATTGACGGCAGCTCATCCATGGGAAGGCTCTCTCTCCCTGAGGAATGTGTTCGTTTTGAGGGTGCCGCTTGACCATGGGCTAAAATGGAGGTCCTAGGAAGTTCAGATTGCCCGCTTGGCCCGACCACTTTAACTTCATCTGACGATCATGAGACATGAACGGAAGGGGGGCTCGCCACTCTCTGACTCTTGGCGCCGTTCATTTTCAAAGAAAAGAGAAAATTTAACTAAAATAAAGATCAAAACCCTTACCGTAGTGTGATCGGTGTCGAAAGAACTTAAAAAAACGAGAGAATTTTGGAATCGCTCGCGAGATGCTGAAAATGACATAAGGGAGCAACTGGCTGACCCATCCCCTATTTATACCCATCTGAGCATTTAAATGCTCACAGTGTCCCAAGCGGTGCATCGGTTTGCGGGATTTGCCAGTTTTTCTGACACGTCGCAAGAATATTCTAGAAACTCCTTATGTAAATAAGGGGAGATCGGCTAGCTAAAGATCGACAAATTAAGGTAGATATTTAGAATTACAGATTGGCTAAGGGCTATTCAGTTAGGAATCGGATCGGATAAACACATTAGAGATCGAAAAATAACCAATGCAATAATATTAAAGTGATAATTGTCAAAATAAAATTTCATTTCCAAAAGGTCAGATTACATCATTTGGGCGATCTCAAGAGATCAGATTACATTAAAGGTCATATTACATCATTTGGGCAATCTCTAGAGATCGGATTACATTAAAGGTCAGATTACATCATTTGGGCGATCTCTAGAGATCGGCGGTACATCCTACCTAGTAAAGACCTATGTCATAGCCTAGTCTCATGGCTGAATCAAAAGATATGTTTGATCAGGAAACCAGCCATCGACATCGGATAGATGTACAGCTTAGATGGGGTAACTATGACTCTCATGAGGATAGGAGAGGTCATCGTCAATGTTATCGCTCGGAACTGAACCGCTGTCGGGACACCCGATGTGGTGAGGAGCCAAGTGAACTTCGAATGGCAGTCACCAATGATAAGAGGGAAATTAGTAGTCTTCTCACCTGAAATTGGTTCGCCGATTATATCGGTCGGCCGACTCGAGATGGACATGATCGATATTCTCGATCTGGATCGGTAAATTAGTCCGGTTCTCTCACTGTCATCAGAGGTGGCCATCGTGATTTTCTGATCCCCAGGGTCATAAATTTTCAATCCATAAACAAAGTGAACAGTCGGAAAAAGATCAAAAGCAGCTGCCATGGCCGGGATTGTTGCTGGTGTGGCTAGAAAAGGAAAAGTGAGAAGCGGAAAGAGGAGAAAATGAAATGCGGAAGGATGTCCCGTTGAAGGTATATATATAGAGAAGGTCTAAGCATTTATTGCTAGCGGAAAATGAAGTGGATGCCTTGGTAATCAAAGGAATAAATGCTTTGACTGAACCAGCCCGGATAGAAGAGAAGATTCTAGAATGGGAGAGATCGGGAGAGGGGCCCGGCATGAGAGATCGGAAAAGGATCGTATTAGAAAGATCGGAAAGCAAAGAGAGAATAAGACAACTTCCAATAACTGTCATCATAATCAGAGCCGAGAGAGTTAAAGCATTGCAGACGAAATCAAATCTCCACCGCACGCCTCATTTGCAGAATCGTCCACATTACTGACAGGTGCCAGGACGTGTCATGACAGTCCTGTACATCTCAATCTCCATCGTTGATCTTACTTGCAAGGACAAGTCCGGAGCCCTTGGATCAAAGAGAAGACGACAAGATCGGCGTCTTTTATTCCCGGCCCTCATATTTCCTTGATATAAAGATTTTGAACCGTTGGATCAGAAAAGAGAAAGGGCAAATATTCTAAATCGGATCTCAGCCATCCACTCTGATTCTCTTCAATTCTCAGACATCAAATCATGTCCTTTAAAATCGAAACCTTCCATCTCCCTCAGAGGAAATCCTGACCCTTCATTAGGAGCACCCATTCCCTATAAATACCTGCATGCAATACTGTTGAAAAAAGGACGGACGGACGAAGAAAAGAGTGGTGATTATAGTGGAAAGGCTCTGAAAATTGATTCAGTTTTGCTACTCTGCTATTTTTAAGCTTTCAAAATAGAAAAACTTTAGAAACTAGTTTTCTAAAGTACTTTCTTTGAAGGAGTGTTGGACACTGAAACTCTTTATTCTCAATTTGTTCATTACTCTGTGATACCCTCTCTTAGTTTCAGTTCTGTCTTCATTATCTTTATATCCACTTTTATTTTCTAAGCTCAGTCTCATTCAAACCTGGTTATTGTCATTTCGGCTCGACTGCATTCCAACTTGGTACTCTTTATTTCAAGGCAAGCATTAGTCCCTAGACTATTAGCACGCAGCTTTACTATATTTGTGACTCCATAGTTAGTTCAATAGATTTAACTCCCTACAGGTGAGTGTTTAGACTGTTGCTTTACCAAGTGCTCGTTTTTTTTTTTTTGTATTTATTTTCTTTGTTTTCATGCTCATAATTTTCGTCAAGTTTATGTTAAGTTAAAGACCCCACGAAGGTGGTTATTCTCTTGAATTTACCTTTTGTTCATCAGTTCATGATATTTACTTATTTTTTTTAGCCTTTATTACCTTCAAATGTAGGTGTTCTAGTCCCGAGTAACGTATAGATAATTTGAAAAATGTTGGTAGCTGTATCTTAACATGAGATTTTCTTCAAAATAATAAAAGTTTGGATAATAAATCAGAGGAAAATTATGAAGTCGAACCACTAGACTAGCTCCGGAGATAACTTGGTATAGTGGGAGATCAAGGTAAGATCAGATCCCAGACTAGTAAATGGAAGAGATTGAATATTGCCAGGCAAAAGGCGTTGGTAAGGCGATCACATAAGAGATTGGTAAAAATTTAGTCTGTATCCCCTACTTAGTTATAAGGTACCAACGGATTAAGAGAAGCCTTGTTCGGGCTCTCAGCGTCTTCGGATGTCAGAACCCCTGGTCTTAGGTCTTTACGACAAACGATTGCTATTAAATCTCAAGAGTTTGGGGGAGAGTTCTTACCCGATCCTCATTTAAACGAAAAACGAGAGATCGGAGAAGAGTTCTTATCCGATTCTCAATAAAAAATTTCAATAAATATTAAAAGAGATCGGAGGAGAGTTCTTATCCAATTCTCAATTAAAATTTTTAATAAATATTAAAAGAGATCGGAGGAGAGTTCTTATCCAATTCTCAATAAAATTTTTTAATAAATATTAAAAGAGATCAGAGGAGAGCTCTTATCCAATTCTTAATCAAAATTTTAATAAATGTAGGAAAATCGGAGGAGAGTTCTTATCCGAGATTCCCACTCAAACTTTAAACAGACTACCCCTAGAGATCGGGAGAGGTTTTTACTCGGATTCTCTCAAATCCCAACTAAAATAACACAACATGCAAAGTAACTCTCTAAACTAAAACTGCTACGTAACACCAACTCACTAAGGGTCGTCTCATGTACTTATGTATCTGGGCAACCTGAAATAGTGAAAAATCAAATATTCCTTTCTATCAAAGGGATTAACATCATCATTCTAACTCCCCCCCTAACTTCCGATTTTAATTTGTAAGGAGCATAATATTAAATCTGTTTACCCTCATAGAGGGACGAGGCGGGGTGCCTAACACCTTCCCCGCCCGTATATGGACCTTGAACCTAGAATCTCTATTTTCGAAGTGGTTTCTTTTAATTTATCCTTTTGTTTTGTGTGTAAATGGTTTCTTTTAATTTCCCTCAAAATTAAAGTGGCGACTCCTCACTCTTTTCCACTTCGGTGAGTGTTCGTCCAGGCGACTGCAAAACACCTTGCGACAGCTTAGCGACTCCACTGGGGAGGTCGATTTCAACTTAATCTCGGTTTAGAGGTCCAAAAGCAGATTTGATTTTATGCTCCTATAAACTAGAACTTTAGTTAGGTGGGTTCAATTTACAAAATTCAAAAACCTCAATCTATTAATTATTGTTATTTTCGCTAACCGCTTTGTTTATTTTTGTCTTATTTCCCTACAGCACTTTTCATTTAAAAAAAAAAAGGAAGAAAAACTCCCCCGTACTGGGAAGAGGTAAAGGTGTCCCTTCACACACTGAACACTCACGCAATGTCCTCATACACTTCAGCCCTATACCCGAGCTTTCTCATCCTCTAGGAAAGTAGGAGGGAGTCATGTAGTGGCACCCATGGGTTTAACCCAGTTAGTATCCGTGAAGGCTTCTGCTCAGATTGAAACTCGTTCTATTTACTGTGATACCCGTGGAATTCTCCCGTTAGTATCGTGGTGATGGAATGGGGCTATACTGTTTACAGTAGGGGCAATTTGGGAACCTGTGGCTTTTAGAAAATTAGACCTTGAGCTAAACTATAACGATAGCTGGAAGCCGTAGTAAGCTACCTCATAAGATAGAACTATCCAATTAGGTAGCACCTGTCCGGCACTAGCATTCTCCCTGTCGTAGGACAAAAGGGACATACTTGATCTTACCCTATTTATATTTTTTTGTGTTCTTATTTTTTAGGGTAATCTTGGGTCATACTGTTAGGAGGGTCTACACATTTTCCTACTTTGACAAATGTGTAGGTGTTACCCTGCCAACAATATAATTCAAAATTACCCAAATTTACCCTGCTAACAAGTTTTCCCTACAGGCATCACCGAATTAAGGTCTATAAAAGAATAAGCACCATTTTTAACATGGCATCCTCGAGTCAGTCGGCAGAAGAAGTTCTTAGACTGGAACAGAATGCTAAATCGTGGTCCGAACCTCCTCATAGTTCAGTGCCCCCATGAAGTGATGTCACCAGGGCACATACTAGCTTGTTATCTCTATTGGACCTAAGAAAAGTTAAGGTCAAAATGATCGGTCTTGAGGATCTATCTAATGGTTGGAGGTCGTTTCCTGACCACGTCAAGGCACAATTTAAGGAAAAATATGGGAGGATTGCGACCTTGATACGAGTCAAAGTCCAAGTTTCGGCATTAAAGGCCATGCTGTCCATTTGGAACCCTAAGCATGGAGTATTCTCCTTCAATGACATCGATACGACCCCCACTGTAGAAGAATATCAGGCATTGCTAGAAATTTCTTATGCGGCGCAGAATCGGATCTACCTACACCTTGAGCATAGGCAGACCTAGAAACGATTCGGACATATGTTGGGGATTCCTCTAGAAGAAGCAAAGGCGAGAGAAACAGTCAAAGGAAACACGCATGGATGGTATTGGACTTACCTCAATAAGTGGTTGGATCGATACATCCACAATGAACAATGGGAGCAAGCTTCATTGGCACTAGCTCTAGGGATCTATGGCTTGATCTTGTTCCCTGGGCCTTCGAGAATTATAACCTGCAGTGTAGCGAAAATGTTTTGGGCTGTAGAAAAACAGAAGATCAACCCAATACCACTAATCCTTGTAGAGACTTTATTAACTCTTACTTACTGTAGACAACAAGGCAGGGGGTCCATCAAGTGTTGTTCTCAATTGTTGTACCTCTGGGTCGTCAGTCATATGTGTCCTGTGGAGACAAAGCGGTTAACTTGGTATTTTGACCAGCCGCTTATTGAAAAGATGACCAGATTAGTAATCAGCCCAAAGGATGAGCTGCAGTGGCAAGAACGGATTCTGAGCTTCAACAGTCACGACTACTATTGGAATGTCGGGTTAACCTATTTTGTTCAGCACAGGGGGTAATCATTCAGTTTCTCTGATTGGAGTGACCGGGTACATAAATTATGTCCGAGCATTGGTAATGAGGCAGTTCGGCTCAACCCAATCCGCACTCAGTATTGAAGAATACCACCAAGGTCCTTTCTATCATGAGCTCGATACTGAAGAAGGATTGAAAATAGCTCGCAAATCCTTGGAAAACATTACTATGATGGGAAGGTCGCCTAAAGGTCCAAGTACCACGGGCGATTATCTTAAATGGAGGGTCGGCAGGGATCAAGGATACCCGACTCCCAAGCTAAGGGGACCCAAAGATAGGATCTCCTATTAGAACATCCTCTCGGAAGAAGCTAATACTCGTCTGGTCGACTCTCTACAAAAATCGGTTACCGAAAACGAAAAATTATAGGAACGAATAAGGCAGTTGGAGGACCAACAGCACATCCTCGGAAGAGAGGTAAAAAGGCTGAGGAAAGAAGCAATGGCCGAAAAGACAGAGTTTGAGGAACAAGAAACACGGTGGGAAAAGGAAAAGATCTCTCTCTAAGCTACAATAAAAGAAGTAGAAGTTCATAATAGCAAGCTCCAAGAGAAAGTGGAATACCAAGAGATACTCATGGGAGAGTATAAACAAGAGAGTAAAAAGAAGAAACTCGAACTGAAGGAATAAGCACAGCTTATCAATGATATTCTGAGAGAATGTGCTAAAGAAAAAAAGGAAAAAGAAAGACAAGCCACTCTCTATCAAGAGCTAAAAGAAAATGTTGACCAGCTAGAAAGAATGATAGTACAGGGGAAACAAGAACTTTTGCCCGAATCCGAGTATGCCCTGAAGACATTCAACCCCGCCAAACAAGAAGAAAGGCTTTATGAGTATCTCAAAAAGTGTCATTACATAATAAAGACTCTCCCTAAGCCCAGGCCAATGTAAAAGTGCTATGTATGAACTATTTGATTAATGGAATAACTTTGGGCCATTGTTTAGCAAATTGTGAATGAATGGTATGACTCTCGTAGGAACCGCCCTAGCTAAGGTTATGCGAAAAGTTGAATGCGCCATATGGACAAGTATCATAGATATGCATTCAATCCAGTCATTCACCGTCAGACTATCGAACGATGCCATGATAAAATTAATGCAATTATTCTTCTGCAGATTTCGTTCCCGGCTTTCAGATGCCACCGTATCCTTTGTCCAAACCAGAACCCTTTTAATTTTTAACAAAATTCAAAATTCACTAAAAGACTTCTTTTTTTTTTTTACTCCCTACAGAAAATCAATATTGCTTCAAACAAAGCAAGCCTGAACAGATGCGCAGTTCAACCAAGACGAGTGTATATAACAAGGTCACGAATAAGAAGGCTAATGGAAGACCAGAAACAAGTCCAGAACCTACAAGGACAAGTGTCCGAATTGAAATACCAAGTCTCAGAGCTCATGAGACTAATGAGAGAGATGTCCCAAAATAAGCCTGCATCAGTGCCCAACTTGCCACTACCTCCCCCACCTCCTACAACAGTTGATTCTCATCATGCTTCAACCTCTTTTACCTTTTTGCCACCTATCCCAGATCCGACGATCACTGTCAATCCAACCCCCATGAATAATGATCCACCCTTCTCCTATTACCCGACTATCCCAAATGCCGAGTCACACCCTTCAATCCTGATCTCTCCGGTTCATTCAGCCCCTCATTTCCCAACTGGGGGAATATCTCATGAAGTAGGAGGAGAAAATAAGAAAAGAGAAAATGAGAAGTTATCTGCTCTAAAAGAGAGATTAAGAGCAATAGAGGGATTGAATATGTATGGTTCAGTAGATGTATCGTCGCTGAGACTGGTACCAGATGTTGTGGTGCCACCCAAGTTCAAAGTCCCGGACTTCGACAAATACACCGGGAATTCAGACCCTCGCATTCACCTGGCCACTT
This sequence comes from Hevea brasiliensis, assembly GCF_030052815.1. Taxonomy (NCBI): domain Eukaryota; kingdom Viridiplantae; phylum Streptophyta; class Magnoliopsida; order Malpighiales; family Euphorbiaceae; genus Hevea; species Hevea brasiliensis. The sequence continues at coordinate 30,051,489 of NC_079494.1, read as the reverse complement.
ATATTGCCAAAATGTCTACCCTAACAGAAGACGATAGATTCCTGGTTCACTTCTTTCACGAGAGTCTCTCCGGGGCAGCCCTGAGATGGTGTATTCAGTTGGACAGGAGCAAATTGCGCTCCTGGAAAGATTTGGCCGACACTTTTATAAAACAATACAAGTTCAACTGCGACAATGCCCCCACAAGGAGAGACCTCCAAAACCTAGTGCAGAGAGACAGGGAAAGTTTTAAAGAATATGCCTAGGGGTGGAGAGAGAAAGCGGCAGAAGTATATCCTCCAGTGACAGACAATGAGCTTTGCTCCCTATTCATTGAGACGTTGAAGGCTCCTTATTTCAATCTAATGATTAGAAATACCTCTAACAGCTTCTTAGACATCATCCAATCTGGTGAGAGAATCGAAGCTAACCTCAGGTTAGGACGGTTGTAGGAGATGATTGAGAATCCTGTGAAGAAGGCTGTCAGTTTTGGCAAAAAGAAGGAAGGTGATGTGCACTCCATCACCCAATAAAATGCCCTATCTTCATTCCCACAAAATAGTTTTTGGCCATATCCTCCCCCTCATGGCCCAACAATTGCCAACATTCCACCCCCTTTCCCAAATTATCCTCATCCATGCCCACAGTATCCACCACCAACAACCTACCAGCCTAGACCACCTCCTCAACCTACTCAACCCATACCACCCCAAAATAACCCAAGACCACAAAGAAATACTGATCCACCCTTTCCCCTCCCACTCAGCGAAATATACCGATACCTTGTCGGTATAAATCAAATAGTGCCGATTCCCCTTGACCCAATTCAGCCACCATATCCCAGGTGGTATGATGCCAGTGCCCGGTGCGAGTATCATGGAGGGGCACAAGGGCACTCAACCGATAACTGCGGGGCACTCAGGGGGAGAGTGCACGCCCTAATTAGAAACGGATGGTTAAAAATCGAAGGGAATGGCTCCCTTCCCAATGTCTCCTCAAACCCATTGCCCAATCATGGTACGGGCAATAGCGTAAATATGATAGATTCAGAAGAATAATGGTCAACCTTGAAGGTAGATCAACTGATTCCTCACTTTGAGGAGATTTTTACGATGGCAGTAAGGGAAGATTACCTCTACCCTCAAACACCGGAGTCTGCAGATAATGCGGGATGCCCCTATCAAGGAGGAGCAGCTAACCACAAGTTGCAAAATTATGGGGAGTTCAAACAAGGGGTCTAGAACTTGCTGTCCCTCAAAGTTTTAAGATGCCAAGCAAGGCCGAAAATGGAGGGCAGAGTAAATACAGCCCGATTCAGCCAAAATGCCTCCATCTCTAATCACAGAACATCTTCTCTGCACCGGCATTATCGCCACCAGTAATAATCATCTGAACCCCACCCCAGCTCCCAGTCACAAACACTTGTGCTGTGCCCTAGAACTATGATTTCCAAGTCTTTATCCAAGGAGCATCGAGTAGTACACTAGCTCCTAGCCTTGCCTCACCCTCGGCACCTCCTAAACCATGCTTTGCTCCTCATGAGCACTTCAAAATAACTTATGCTGAACCTTCTGGTAATGCTACTCTCCAATCAAAACCCTAGCCCGTCACTACCACAAAATCCTCCCCACTTGAGCAAGAGGTTGAATTTATAACCCGAAGTGGGAGGTGTTACAGGAATGAAGAGAAGGAAAATAAGAGAGGGAAAGTAAAAATGGGAGAGCCATGAGAGAATACGGAAGAGGAGGTTGAAGAAGTGGAGAGAAAAGAACCTATGGAACCAAAAAAAGAGGAGGAGCTTTTGCTTCAAATAATGAAGCAAAGTGAGTACGATGTTGTTGAGCAGTTAAGGAAGACACCTGCTCGAATTTCACTACTGTCACTGATTTTGAGCTCAGAAGTGCATCGCCAAGCTTTACAGAAGATTTTGGGTCAGGCCTTCGTTAACCCCAACATCACAATGGGGCAAGTCGAGAAGATAGTGGGATAAATTCAGGCATCTAGTTTTGTCACTTTCTCAGAAGAAGAGATAGACCCTGCAGGCTTAAAGCACATTAAAGCTCTACATGTGACAATAAAATGTAAAGGTTGCATAGTTGCCAGGGTCCTCATTGACAATGGATTTGCGCTCAATGTCTTGCCTAATGCCACCTTGGCTAGGCTACCAGTCGACCGGTCAAACATACGTCAAAGTGCTATGGTGGTAAGAGCTTTTGACGGCACAAAGAGGGAGCTACTGGGAGACATTGACTTGCCACTCCAAATCGGTGCATGCACTTTCAACGTCACGTTCCAAGTGATGAACATTGAACCTGCATGCACTATGTTGCTGGGGAGGCCGTGGATCCATTCAGCAAATGTCGTTCCTTCGACTTTGGACCAGAAGATTAAATACATTATGGACTGCAGAATCATCACTGTTAAAGGGGAGGAAGCCATGCTGGTCACCAAGCTGCAATCACTTCCTTATGTGGAAGCAGCTGAGGAACCGTTGGAAAGCTCTTTCCAGGGTCTTGAATTACAAGAAACCACCTCAAGAAATGAAGGGGCTACGGCTATGGTAGCGAAGGTGATGCTGAAGAACGGATATGAGATGGTCAAAGGGCTAGGTGCCACATTATAAGGGATCGTCGAACCCATACCAGCCATCCAAAAGGTTGGCCATTGCGGCTTGGGTTATGAGGAAGACGCCCTCATAGATGGACGATTCTGGATGAGAAATTTGCTTCAGGATCAGAGATTTGATCAGAAAATCGGGAAAATGAAGGTAGTCCCGAAAATCACAGAGGTCTTCACCAAGCCGGTCATTGAAAATCCAGTGGAAGCTAAAGAATCACCCGATGAACCATCCATTGATGTCATCCATCTCGATTCCTTGTATGTAGCCCTGATCTCGCCAATAGTTGAAGGGCAAGAACTGGAAAATTGGACGGCAGAGGACATTCCTGTACTCAATTTCGAGTAAAGTTCCATTGATGTCATCCATCTCGATTCCTTGTATGTAGCCCTGATCTCGCCAATAGTTGAAGGGCAAGAACTGGAAAACTGGACGGCAGAGGACATTCCTGTACTCAATTTCGAGTAAAGTACTTTTGGTTATCTACACTTGATCATTTCATCCATGGTGACAAGTGTAATATTTTAAATGGACCCTTTTCTTATGATGCAAATATTAATGGATTAATAGCGCATTTTACATTCGATTCTCTTTTCCTTGTTTTGTTTTGCCATTGTCATAATATATTCCACTTTCATTTCTTCAAGACCATTCATCAATTAACACCTAATAATTCCATAGACTCATAAATTCCTCTGGTTAATTTTGAAATCCCCATAATTGCCATTACTTCAAGTGATTCTGAGGAAGAACTCGTAGAAGAAAGGGATGAAAGACATGAACCTTCCCTAGTGCCTTGTGGGGATGAAACGTACACCATAAATCTGGGCACGGAAGAAATAAGAAGGGAACTTAAGGTTGTGGGGAGTGGAGAATTAAAAGATATGGTCAGTTTGGTCAAAGGATTCTTGGATGTATTTTCATGGAGCTATGACGATATGATCGATTTAGACCCCCAGATTGTGACACACAAAATTCCCTTAATTCTCGGGATGATCCCAGTAAAGCAGAAGCTAAGAAGAATGATCCCTGACATGCTACTCAAAGTTAGGGATGAAGTCAAAAAGCAGTATGATGCTGGGTTTCTGGAAGTAGTCAAATATCCTCAATGGATAGCTAACGTTGTCCCGGTAATGAAGAAGGACGGCAGAGTTAGGGTGTGTGTTGATTACAGGGATCTTAATAAAGCAAGCTTGAAAGATGATTTCCCTCTCCCACACATAGATGTGCTAGTAGACAATGCTGTAGGATTGGGTAGATGTTCATGTATCGATGGGGCGTCCGGGTACAATCAAATCCCCATCGATGAACAAGATAAGGAGAAAACTGCTTTTATCACTCACTGGGGGGTATTCTGTTATCGGGTCATGCCATTTGTCTTAAAGAATGCAGGCGCTACCTACCAACGTGCTATGGTGACATTATTCCGCGATATGATGCACAAGGAAGTGGAGGTGTACGTGGATGATATGATCATCAAATCCAGAGAAGGAGAAAGTCATGTATAAGTTCTGAGGAAAGTGTTCGAAAGGCTCAGAAAGTGTAAGCTGAAGTTGAACCCTGCCAAATGTGTGTTCGGAGCTAGATCTGGGAAATTGTTGGGATTCATAGTGAGTGAGAAGGGAATAGAAGTAGATCCAGACAAAGTTCGAGCCATTTAAGAGATGCCATCCCCAAAAACAGAAAGGGAGGTGCGCAATTTCCTGGGGAAGCTGAACTACATTTCGAGATTTATTTCCAACCTCACTGCTAAAGCTGAGCCTATCTTTAGACTGCTCCGAAAGAACAACACCACTCAATGGGACTCAGTTTGTCAATAGGCTTTCGAGAAAATTAAGCAGTACCTGTCAAACCCGCCGATATTGGTTCCTTCAGTGGCAGGAAGACCATTGATTCTATACATGGCAGTCCAATAGAGCTCAATGGGATGTGTTTTGGGACAACATGACGATACTGGACAAAAAGAGAGGGCCATTTATTACCTAAGCAAGAAGTTCAATGATTGCGAGTCAAGGTACTCCTTCCTAGAGATAACTTATTGCGCATTAGCCTGGGCGGCAAATCGGCTTAAACACTACATGTTGAATCATAAGACATGGCTCATCTCCAGGATGGATTCTATCAAGTATGTATTCAAAAGCCCATTTGTGCCAGGAAGAGCAAAATGGCAGGTCATACTCTCTCAACATGACATTGTTTATATGAATCGAAAAGCTGTGAAAGGTAGTGTAATCGCCGATCTCCTAGTAGAAAAACCTATCCAAGATTATGAAGCCTTGGATTTTGAGTTCCCTGATGAGCATGTTAATGAAGTCGACGGCAGGGAAAAAGAGCCGGCCGATATATGGGGAATGTATTTCAACGGAGCTGTCAATTTGTCTGGTAATGGAATTGGAGCTGTGCTGGTTTCCCCTAACAGAAAACACTTCCCGATAGCTATCAAATTAAGGTTTGACTGCACCAACAACGTCGCAGAATACGAAGCCTGCGTGATGGGTTTACAGGCTGCCATCCAAATGAAGGTCAGAAAATTGGAGGTGTATGGTGATTCGGCCTTGATCATTTATCAAGTCAAGGGAGAATGGCAAACCAAGGATCCAAAGTTAATCCCATATCCAAAGGTGTATTGGAGTTGATTAAGAAATTTGAGGAAATCTCTTTCACTCACCTCAGCCGAGACAAGAATCAATTTGCAGATGCCTTAGCCACCCTGGTTGTCATGGCTCAAATGGAAGAAGGGCAGACGACTCAGGTATTGCGGATCAAAGCAAGGAGTGAGCCGGCGTACTGCTTCATGATCGAAGAAGAAACTGATGGTAAACCTTGGTATCATGACATCCAGGTCTACGTCAAAACTAGAGAATTCCCTCCAGGGGCAAGCAGTGTTAGTAGTATGCCCTAGAGCATATCATTTAGTATGTATCTTGTACATAATTTTATTAATAAAAGGCATTTCCACTTTTCCGTTTACATAATATATTTATATGTAATAGAAAAGGTCCATTGATATTTTGTTAGAAATATTATTCTTAAGTTGTTAAGAATATGAGTGACAATATTTCTAGCACAAAGTATCATAAATAGGTTCACAATCGAGGATACTTCATAATAAGGACATGACTTATCCAGAAAGATTGTATTCATGTTTGTTCCCAAGTTATTTATATGAGATATAAATAAGATGGAATGGTGAGTCTCATGCCATATAACAAACATGATAAGCACTTATAAATGATAAGTAGGCCGAACCAGTGACACTTATGACAAGCACATGGAGTTTACTCTTGTCAATGTTTTGTCATAAATCATATCAGTGCATATAATCTGTAGACCTGAGATAGCACAGTTATCTTGTATATAGGTAGTTTGAGTTTGATACTGCTTTCATACTTGTACTGTGCATGGGTATATGGGCATCTGTTGGCTCTTACTAGTTATATATGGAGGTAGGTGTTGATCAAGATGGAATCTGTTCCTCTAAGTAAATAGAGATAAAATCCTATATTCATTTAATTGTTCTTGATGTTTCAAGTTCCTGGCCAGGACAGATAGATTTATTCAGAAAAGAGTTTCTGATGAGAAAATCTTTTTAATCAAGAACTGGAATTAAAAGAGAACATAATATTCATAGCAAATGGAGTTTGATATAAACCATGACTCCAGCTTGAGTTGGGATTTTGTAAAAGAGAGATTCTAGTGCATGATAACATATGATTATAGGTTCATTTAAGGTAAATCTTATTACTAATTGGGTGGCCATGGCATGCTATGCTAGGTGTTAACCATGGTTTATGAGGTTCATAAAATGATTTAGAGAAATCATTTATGGTAAGAAAGAGTTATGATGATATTAAGAGTTGATATCATGTCTCATTGCCAATTAGTGATGAGCCTAGTAAGTCACACACATACACAAGTTATCACCTATTTAAATATGATTTAATTAATTAATTAAAGAGTTTAATTGATTAATTAAATAGGTTTGGTTTGCAATTAAATTGCAAAGTCCCTAGCATGACTTGAAACCAAATCTAGATTATTGGATGTGTAGTATAAATTAAATTTATATTTAAAGTGTTTAAATATGAATTTAATTGATGAGAAATTAATTAATAGAGATTAATTAATTAATTTATATTTGATATAAATTAATTAAAAGAAGAAAATAATTATTTTGGGTTAAGAACTCAAAATTAAGACACAGGGGCATTTTGGTCATTTTGTAGTGTGACACGTGGCACCATGAGATGGTGACACATAGCATAACACATAAGCTTGCCAAATGTTTTTTTAATCATGTAAGATGATTAAAATCAAGATTAAATATAGGTTTGACACTTGGCACAATGTGATTGGGTCACTTAAACCTAGAGCTAATCAAAGGGTGACATGTGGCAAGGGTTTAATGTGTTAACCTAGCTATTTAAGTGTTGTTATGAGAAAATAAAACACAACCAGCAGCCACACTCCTTTGTCACGCCACTTTGAGGGTTTTCTTCTCTTCTTCTTCATCTCTTATCAATTCAAAGAGATTAGCCATCAATCTCTTGAATTAAGAACACTAGAAATTGTTTCTAGTGTCCTATTTACATCTCTAATCTCTTAAAAGGCAAAACTTGAATTTCTAATTAATAGAAAAAGCTTTAGAAGCTATTCAAGGGCTGCCATAGGTGTTCTTGGTGTGGACAAGCTAGAGGGACAACATCTGGTGTCCTGAAGACGAATCTCAAAGGCGCAGACACGCTGCAGTTCATCAAGAGGTTAGTGTAATCGTTCTTGATTTAATCTAGGGTTCTAAAATTAATCTGATTAATTTTAAAATCTTAAATGGCAAATACAGATCAAAAAACATATTAAAAGAGTTTTAATATGTTGTTTATCATTGAAATCAAATAGATAAAAATAAATATTGCATGATGTATGTGACCCTAGGTGAAAATTTTTGAATTCAATGGTATAAACTTGTGTTTTTCACGCTTCCGTTCCTTCAATTGTTATCAGAGCCACTATATTTGCCATTTAGATTGATGTTTATATGATTTAATTGTGTGTTTGATCATGAGATCAAGAGTTTATTGCTGGTTGCAAAGTCAAAGTGGCGGCACAAATGATGAACACCATGGTGCGCATGGTTGATGCACCACAATGGTGTGCAAAGGTAAATGGATGGTGAATGTGCAATTGTTGTATGATTTAAGATCCATTTTATGTCTAATTAAATTATTTAATTAGAATTTTTATCACACAATTAAATTATGATTCAAATCAGAATTTTAAAAATTGTTTGAATGTTATTCAAATCTGAATTTTAAAAGTTGTTTGAATGTGATTCAAATATGAATTTTTAAAGTTGTTTGAATCATATTTAAATCTGATTTTTTAAAATTGATTGAATAAAATTCAGATCTGATTTTTTAAAAAATATTTGAATGTGATTCAAATTTGATTTTTTAAAAAATGTTTGAATGTGATTCAAATCTGAATTTTTAAAGTTGTTTGAATGTGATTCAAATCTGAATTTTTAAATTTGTTTGAATGAGATTCAAATCTGAATTTTTAAATTTATTTGAATCATATTCGAATCTGAATTTTTAAGTTGAATATGAGATATTCAATTTAATTTAAGTATGTATGTTTTATTTAATTATTAAATAAATTTTTAATTAATTTATTTTAATTTATTTTGGGCATGTATTATTAAGTTTGTAATAATTTTTGGGTTGTAATTTCATTTATTTAAGTTCTTGTAAATTCGCCTTGGTATGCCAAGGATTACCATGTAATATTAGATTGCAAGAAGTTCAAGGAGGTTGTATTGGTTGGACCAGTGGGAGGAATTCAAGATCAAGTGTTGATTATGTACTCCTTCAGCAACTCTTGTAAAATGAATGAATGAAATGCACCTAGGAATGCCCTGATTCAATTCTTGGTGGCTCAGAATTGAATCCCTTAGAAAGTCCATGATCATACCATATTTACTGCTTATCCATGAATGCATGAGATGTATGGGAATGTATGCTATTATATGATATATGCATGCTAAATGGATAATGTGCAAAGTGAGACCTTAATAGTAATTAGAATGACCATAAAATTTTCCAAACAAATGATTAAGTTAGAAATGCTATAATTAAAGTAATTATAACATAGGCCCTCCATTGGGGCAATTATTTTAAGAAATTTTAAATAGTTGCATAAGATGCAATTAATTTAAGAGATTTTCTTAAGAATAATTGTTAAGCATGAGATGTTGTAAATATGTAAATGGTTTAGTGGCCAATATTGGATGTACCTGAGGACATTAAAATTATTTGCATAATTACTGGCTCAATGGGATCAACTTAACTAATGCAAGATAAGTCAATAGTGGATGTACCTGAGATTTTGAGCATTAGGGGCTAGGTAAAGGATTGAACCTCACATGAGATGTGATGGGCAAGGAGTTGCTCACTTATAGTTTATTGTAATTCCAATAATGGATGTACCTGAGGATGATCAATAGAATTATAAGAATTCAATCACCCACTAGAAATCCATCCAACTAGGATTTCCGTTTTCTACTTTGGAAGTGTAGGATTCGCTAAGTTAGTGGGAGGACCAATTTGATTAAAAGACCATAATCATTTTGGTTAATTACATGATACATTTACTAATTAATCTGGTTATTTTCTGCAATTAATTTTCTGATAAAAATGAGCACAAAACAACCACCACCATCCAATATCCTTGCAAGCATACTTGATCACAATAGGTTGACAGGACCTATTCTGTCTGATTGGCTAAGAAATTTGAAACTTGTCCTGAACCTTGAACATATAGGATATGTTATAGATTCAAATGTTCCTGGTCCCTTACCTCCAGAGGCCACACAAGAGGAACATGAAACTTTGGACAAGTGGAAGGAGCATGATATGAGAGCTAAGTGTTACATGCTTGCTTCCATGAGTAATGAGTTACAGAAGCAACATGAGAACATGCAGAGTGCGAGTGAGATCCTCCTTCACCTACAAGAGTTGTATGGTGAGCACAGCAAGAATGCTAGGTATGAGATATCTAGACAACTATTCCGTATGAGGATGTCTGAGGGACAGAATGTTGGGGATCATGTCCACAAGATGATTCGGCTAATTGAGCAGTTGGAACATCTTGACTTCAACATGGATTTCCAACTACAGATGGATTTAATCCTTTAGTCCCTTCCTGAGTCTTTTGGGAATTTTGTGACAAATTTCCATATGACTAAACAGGAATGCACCTTAGCTGGTTTACTCAACATGCTGGTTATTGCCCAAAAGAATATGCCAGGCAATAAAGGAAAAGAGGTAGCTTCGGTTGCATCTTCTTCTGCTGGAAATTCCAACAAGAAGAAGGGCAATAAGAAAAAGAAACCTCAGATTCCTGGTCCTTCCAAGAAAATAGCTAAACAGAAAAGGAAGACTAAAGCTGATGAAGGCAAAGGAAAGTGTTTCCACTGCTAACAGGAAAGTGTTTCCATTGCCAACAGAAAAGTGTTTCCATTGCCAATAAGAAAGTGTTTCCACTGGCCAGAGTATAGCAATCTAAATGAATGCAATGCCGTGGTGAAAACCAACTCAAGTTCAAAATATATTTGGCACTTAAGGTTATGCTATGTTGCGGAAGATAGGATTACAAAATTGGAGAAAATGGGGATTCTATCCTCATTGGGCTCTGAGCCTACTCCAACTTGTGAATCTTGCCTTCAGGGCAAAATGACTAGATCACCCTTTGTTGGACAGGGGCTAAGAGCTGAAAATATTTTAGAGCTAATACATAGTGATGTATGTGGTCCATTTAAAGAAATGGCTAGAGGGGGTTTTCATTATTTTATTACCTTTACTGATGATAAATCAAGGTTTGGGTATTTGTATTTGATGAAATACAAACATGAATCTTTTGAAAAGTTCAAAGAATTTAAATCTGAAGTAGAAAATCAAACAGGAAAGAGTATTAAAGCTCTTCGATCAGATCGTGGAGGTGAACATTTGAGTACTAAATTTGATGAATACTTGAGAGAGCATGGCATTGTTTCTCAGCTGACTCCTCCAGGAACGCCACAGCTGAATGGTGTATCTGAAAGGAGAAATCGTACCCTATTGGATATGGTACGTAGTATGATGGGTTATACTAATATGCCAATCTCCTTTTGGGGATTTGCATTAGAATCAGCTTTGTATATTCTGAATAGGATTCCATCAAAATCAGTTTCTTCCACACCTTATGAGATATGGCATGGAAGAAAACCAAGTCTTAAGCATGTTAAGATTTGGGGTTGTCCAGCTTATATCAAAAAGCTGAACACTGATAAATTGGAGACCAGATCAGAAAAAGGTCGATTTGTTGGATATCCAAAAGATAGTTTTGGATATTATTTTATTTGCCTACTTCACAAAAGTTGTGATAAGTAGAGATGCCACATTTCTTGAACAACAATTTGTCTAAGAAGGAGGCAAAGGAAGGCAAATAGAGTTAGAATTGGAGAATTCTGACCAACCAACAGATTAGATGGATATAGATCCATCTAGTCAACCTATACCCGTTGATGAAACATCTACAGCTGTTCCTCGTAGAACAACCAGGGTATCTCACCCACCAGTGAGATATGGTTTTCTTCATGAAGAAGAACAAGAGTTGTCTACTCATGAAGAAGTAGATCATGGAGATGATCCACTTACCTATGAAGAAGCTATATCAGATATAGACTCTTCAAAATGGATTGATGCTATGAAATCCGAGATTGATTCCATGTATAAGAATCAAGTTTGGGATCTTGTTGACCCACCTGAAGGTATTCTACCTATAGGGAACAAATGGGTTTTCAAGAAGAAAATTGGTTCTGATGGAAAGGTAGAGACCTATAAAGCAAGGCTAGTAGCGAAAGGGTTTCGCCAAAGGCAAGGAATCGACTATGAGGAGACTTTCTCGCCTGTTGCCATGCTTAAATCAATTAGGATTTTATTAGCAATAGCTGCATACTATGATTATGAGATTTGACAAATGGATGTCAAAATAGCTTTTCTCAATGGATACATTGAAGAAAACATTTTCATGGAACAACCTAAGGGTTTTGAATCCCAAGATGGTTCCAAGGTATGCAAGCTAAAGCGATCCATTTATGGGTTGAAACAAGCTTCGAGGAGTTGGAACATCCATTTTGATGAAGCCATTAAATCCTTTGGTTTTATCAAAAATGAGGATGAGCCATGTGTATATAAGAAGGTTAGTGACAGTGCTATCACTTTCCTTGTCTTATATGTGGATGACATACTGTTGATAGGTAATGACACAGGTATGTTGACAACTATAAAGGTATGGTTGTCAAATACATTCTCCATGAAAGACTTAGGGGAGGCAACCTATATTCTTGGGATTCGCATCTATAGAGATAGAGCGAAAAGAATAATAGGTTTATCCCAAAGTCTATACTTGGAAAAGGTGTTAAAGAGGTTTAACATGCTTGATTCCAAGAGAGGATTGTTACCAGTGAGACATGGTATCCATCTTTCTAAAGAGATGTCTCCAAAGACACCTGAAGAAAGTGATAAGATGGCCAGGATTCCATATGCTTCGGTTATTGGAAGTTTAATGTATGCAATGTTGTGTACTATGCCGGATATCGCATATCTTTATTAGTTTGACTAGCAGGTATCAATCCAATCCAGGTTTGGAACACTGGATAGCTGTCAAGAATATCCTTAAGTACTTGAGAAGAACTAAGGATTTATTCTTGATTTATGGAGGTGGACACTTACAGTTGGATGGTTATACTGATTCTGATTTCCAATCAGATATCGATTATAGAAAGTCTACCTCTGGATATGTGTTCATTTGTAATGGAGGTGCAGTCAGTTGGAAGAGTTCCAAGCGAGCACGCATTGCAGATTCCACTACAGAGGTGAGTATATTCTTTGCATCGATGTCTTGCAAAGGAAGTCGTTTGGATAAAGAAGTTTATGTGAGAACTTACAGTAGTTCCTTCCATTGAGTCAGCGGTTCCACTACCTTGTGACAATAATGGAGTAGTCATCTGAACTAAGGAACTAAGGTCTCACCAAAATCCAAACACATAGAAAGGCACTACCACATTATCGTGAGATATAGTTGGGCAAGCGATTTAGCCATGCAGAAAATAGCATCGGTGAAAATCCGGTGATCCATTCACTAAGCCTAAATCACGGACTCGATTAGACCGACATCTTGAGAAGATAGGTCTAAGATATTGTAATGAATGGCTCTAGTGCTAGTGGGAGATTGTTAGTAGTATGCCCTAGAGCATATCATTTAGTATGTATCTTGTACATAATTTTATTAATAAAAGGCATTTCCACTTTTCCGTTTACATAATATATTTATGTGTAATAGAAAAGGTCCATTGATATTTTGTTAGAAATATTATTCTTAAGTTGTTAAGAATATGAGTGACAATATTTCTAGCACAAAGTATCATAAATAGGTTCACAATCGAAGATACTTCATAATAAGGACATGACTTATCCAGAAAGATTGTATTCATGTTTGTTCCCAAGTTATTTATATGAGATATAAATAAGATGGAATGGTGAGTCTCATGCCATATAACAAACATGATAAGCACTTATAAATGATAAGTAGGCTGAACCAGTGACACTTATGACAAGCACATGGAGTTTACTCTTGACAATGTTTTGTCATAAATCATATCAGTGCATATAATCTTTAGACCTGAGATAGCACAGTTATCTTGTATATAGGTAGTTTGAGTTTGATACTGCTTTCATACTTATACTGTGTATGGGTATATGGGCATCTGTTGGCTCCTACTAGTTATATATGGAGGTAGGTGTTGATCAAGATGGAATCTGTTCCTCTAAGTAAATAGAGATAAAATCCTATGTTCATTTAAATGTTCTTGATGTTTCAAGTTCCTGGCCAGGACAGATAGATTTATTCAGAAAAGAGTTTCTGATGAGAAAATCTTTTTAATCAAGAACTGGAATTAAAAGAGAACATAATATTCATAGCAAATGGAGTTTGATATAAACCATGACTCCAGCTTGAGTTGGGATTTTGTAACAGAGAGATTCTAGTGCATGGTAACATATGATTATAGGTTCATTTAAGGTAAATCTTATTACTAATTGGGTGTCCATGGCATGGTATGCTAGGTGTTAACCATGGTCTATGAGGTTCATAAAATGATTTAGAGAAATCATTTATGGTAAGAAAGAGTTCTGATGATATTAAGAGTTGATATCATGTCTCATTGCCAATTAGTGATGAGCCTAGTAAGTCACACACATACACAAGTTATCACCTATTTAAATATGATTTAATTAATTAATTAAAGAGTTTAATTGATTAATTAAATAGGTTTGGTTTGCAATTAAATTGCAAAGTCCCTAGCATGACTTGAAACCAAATCTAGATTATTGGATGTGTAGTATAAATTAAATTTATATTTAAAGTGTTTAAATATGAATTTAATTGATGATAAATTAATTAATAGAGATTAATTAATTAATTTATATTTGATATAAATTAATTAAAAGAAGAAAATAATTATTTTGGGTTAAGAACTCAAAATTAAGACACAGGGGCATTTTGGTCATTTTGCAGTGTGACACGTGGCACCATGAGATGGTGACACATGGCATAACACATAAGCTTGCCAAATGTTTTTTAATCATGTAAGATGATTAAAATCAAGATTAAATATAGGTTTGACACTTGGCACAATGTGATTGGGTCACTTAAACCTAGAGCTAATCAAAGGGTGACATGTGGCAAGGGTTTAATGTGTTAACCTAGCTATTTGAGTGTTGTTATGAGAAAATAAAACACAACCAGCAGCCACACTCCTTTGTCACGCCACTTTGAGGGTTTTCTTCTCTTCTTCTTCATCTCTTATCAATTCAAAGAGATTAGCCATCAATCTCTTGAATTAAGAACACTAGAAATTGTTTCTAGTGTCCTGTTTACATCTCTAATCTCTTAAAAGGCAAAACTTGAATTTCTAATTAATAGAAAAATCTTTAGAAGCTATTCAAGGGCTGCCATAGGTGTTCTTGGTGTGGACAAGCTAGAGGGACAACATCCGTGTCACGAAGACGAATCTCAAAGCGCAGACACAGCTGCGATTCATCAAGAGGTTAGTGTAATCGTTCTTGATTTAATCTAGGGTTCTAAAATTAATCTGATTAATTTTAAAATCTTAAATGGCAAATACAGATCCAAAAACATATTAAAAGAGTTTTAATATGTTGTTTATCATTGAAATCAAATAGATAAAAATAAATATTGCATGATGTATGTGACCCTAGGTGAAAATTTTTGATTTCAATGGTATAAACTTGTGTTTTTCACGCTTCCGTTCCTTCAAGCAGAAACAAAAGAAGAATGATCCGGAGATTAGCTTTGGGATACTTCCCCAGTGGCAAAGTTTTATACAAAAGGAGCTCCAACAGCGAATTGTTGAGATGCGTAGATGCAAAAGAAGCAAAGAAGATCCTTTTTGAGACTCATGAGGGGAATTGTGCGACTCATGCTAATGGGCATATGATGGCTAAGCAAATCATGAGACGGGGATACTTCTGGACTACTATGGAGAAGGATTGCATTGAGTACTTTCGGAAGTGTCATAAATGTCAAATCTATGCAGATCCGATAATTGTCCCGCCTCACCAATTGTTCAACCTTGTCTCACCATGGCCTTTTGCAATGCGGGGCATCGATGTGATTGGTCCCATTAACCCTAAGGCATCTAATGGGCATAGATTTATCCTGGTAGCTATTGACTACTTTTCCAAGTGGGTCAAAGCAATGTCATACGCCCACTCACGCAAAACACATTCCTCAAATTCCTCAGAAATAATATCATCTGCCGACACGGCCTCCCCAGCGAGATCGTCACTGACAACACCAAGAATTTGAATGGCCCAAAGGTCTAAAGTTTATGTGATCAATATAGGATTCGACATCTCAATTCTTCACCATACCGTCCCCAGATGAATGGAGCAGTGGAAGCCGCAAACAAAAATCTTAAGAGAATAATCCGAAAAATGACAGTCACCTATAGAGATTGGCATGATATGCTTCCCTACGCCTTTCACGTATACCGAACTTCTGTAAGAACATCAATTGGGGCAACCCCATACTCACTGGTTTACGGGATAAAAGCTGTACTGCTTATTAAAGTTGAAATTCCTTCCCTAAGGATTCTGAAGGAATCAGGCATTGATGAGTTAGAGTGGATCCAGTCAAGGTTGGACCAATTGAATTTGCTAGACGAGAAAAGGCTAGCGGCAGCATGTCATGGGCAGTTATATTAGAGAAGAATGGCTACGGCATTAAACAAAGGCGTTCGCCAACTCAAATTTCAACCAGGTGATCTTGTCCTGAAATAGATGCTCCCGAATCAAAACGATCCCCGGGGTAAATGGTCGCCAACCTATGAGGGACCTTACGTGGTTAAAAAGGCATTTTCTGGCGGGGCCCTGATCTTAACCCATATGGATGGTGAAGAATTCCCAAGACCCGTGAATGCCGACACTATCAAAAGGTATTATGCCTAAAAAAAAAAAAAAAAAAAAAAAAAGAAAAAGGGTGAAAATCCGAAAGGACGCCCCTAACGAAATGTGTGGAAGAAGGCGAAAACCTGAAAGGGCGCCCTTATAACCAGAAAATGAAGAAATAAGGAAGGGGACATGGAACCAAGGATGGAAATAAACCACCACTACATGAATCTTTGTTACCTGGGTATTTAAAGTAATGGCAGTTACGAGACTTCAAAGCTAACTAGAAGGAATCTGTGAGGTCTATCCTTTTACCTTTTTTCTCTGAAGCTATACCTTTATCTCTCAAGCCATAATAAAGTCATCCTTTCATTTTGATATATTTTCTTCACATTTATCTTTTTTTTTTCTTTATCTTTCCCATATACTCACACTCTAATACTGTCTTTTTTCAATCTCTTTATCTTATGCGCTATTAATCTGTTACAATTTTGTCATAAGATTAGGATTTGGATATTGATAACCTTTTGTACTTTGCTATGAGATTTGCAGGGAATGCCTAAAAAAGAAAAAAAAAAAAACTAGAGGTGAAAACCTAGAAGGGCGCTTCTAGTCAGATGGGCAAAAGGGAAAATTGAAAACCCGCAAGGGGGCTTTTCGCAAAATAAGGAAGTCAAAGAGCAGAAAGAGAATCCTGGAAAATGATGGGTTAAGTCTTGCAACTCGTCTTCCATTAATCGTTTATCTTCGGGATCCTATTATGTACACTTCGTCACGGAAGAACTTCTCGTGTCGGGTTAGGCTTGCTTTGTAAGTTAATTTTAATTTTCGCATTTAAATTCCTGTTATCAACATCTGGTTCCTTGATCTAAGTTGATTTTAATTTTTGCCTTTAAATTTCTGTCATCAATGCCTGGTTCTTTGATCTAAGTTTATTTTAATTTTCACAATTAAATTCTTGTTATCAACCTCTGGTTCCTTGATCTAAGTTGATTTTAATTTTTCAGCATTTAAATTACTGTCATCAACCTCTGGTTCCTTGATCTAAGTTGATTTTAATTTTTAGCATTTAAATTTCTGTTATCAACCTCTGGTTCCTTGATTTAAGTTGATTTTAATCTTTCGCATTTAAATTTCAGTTATCAACCTCTGGTTCCTTGATCTAAGTTGATTTTAATTTTCCAGCAATTAAATTTCTGTTATCAACCTCTGGTTCCTTGATCTAAGTTGATTTTAATTTTCGCATTTAAATTCCTGTTATCAACCTCTGGTTCCTTGATCTAAGTTGATTTTAATTTTTCAGCATTTAAATTCCTATCATTAACCTCTGGTTCCTTGATCCAAGTTGATTTTAATTTTCGCATTTAAATTCCTGTTATCAACCTCTGGTTCCTTGATCTAAGTTGATTTTAATTTTTCAGCATTTAAATTCCTGTCATTAACCTCTGGTTCCTTTATCCAAGTTGATTTTAATTTTTCGTATTTAAATTTCTGTTATCAACCTCTGGTTCCTTGATCTAAGTTGATTTTAATTTTTCAACATTTAAATTCCTGTCATCAACCTCTGGTTCCTTGATCCAAGTTGATTTTAATTTTTCGCATTTAAATTTCTGTTATCAACCTCTGGTTCCTTGATCCAAGTTGATTTTAATTTTTCGCACTTAAATTTCTGTTATCAACCTCTGGTTCCTTGATCTAAGTTGATTTTAATTTTTCAGCATTTAAATTCCTGTTACCAACCCCTGGGTCTTTGACCTAAGTTGGTTTTAGTTTCCAAACTTTAATTTTGAGTTCCAAAGTTTTAATACCCAATTGCCCAAAATATGGGTATGAACCTTTACATAATTCATACACGGGAAAATTTTTCCCTTCAATAGAAATTATGTAAAGAGGGGCAGCTATCGGCACCATATTTTGGCCGATCCTCGAAATCAATAGACTTTGAAATCAATCCCCAGCACCAAGTCTCCATGTCGTTCAATTCATTTCCGATCTCTCTTCATACGGATCAAACCGACACCAAGTCTCCTTGTCAGTCAATCACATTTCCAATCTCTCTTCGAAGAAATTGAACCAATACCAAGTCTCCATATCGTTCAAATCCTTACCGATCTCTCAAACCAATTATCAAGTCTCCTTGCCAGTCGATCACATTTCCGATCTCCCGTCAAACGAAATAAAACCAGCATTAGGTCTTTGTGCCATCCAGTCTTATTTTCGATCTCCCTTTTATAAATATTGTGGATAATTGTTTAATAAAGTTAAGGTTTTAATCCGACTTAATGTTGCTTCCTATCTTAAGTGTTCAAATCAGGTTTCCAATTTTAATAATCTTAAGTCCCGTTCGGTGTTTGTTCTTAGCCGATCTCATTCTTACAATGTTTTTCTGACCTCTTATACTTGGATTAATAATCACTTTTATGTTTGATGTTCTAATTGGTTCAGACAGTCAGGCGCTTGTACAATTTAGATACTTTCCGATCTCATCCAGTCATTGAACAAAAGAGAGAATTTCATTTCATTTCAAAATAAAATACAAGTCATTCGGCTGGAGGATCACCCCTAGCCTATTCTACATTTTGCTCACCCTCTATGTCTCCCTCAGCTTCCTCCTCGCTCTCCTCTTCATCTTGGGGATCCAGGTCCACCATCCAGGAAAAGTCCTCCTCAGGATAATGCTTCTTGAGCTCGGCCAAAAGGTTCCCGTAGGCGTTCACATAAGCACCGGCCTCCCTCATCACTGCCTCTTCTTCTTTTGCTCTAAGTTCTTCAGTGAGGCGAGCAACATCAACAGCTCGGAGCGCCCGAGCTTCTTCAAGAGCATGAGCCTGCTCGGCCAATTTAACCTCATAGAATTTCAATTGCCCCTCAATTTCGGCTATATATTCCCGAGCGGATGAAAGTTGGGCTCGGGTGGAAGTCGCTTCCTGACCCACCTTCTGGATCTCCTGCCTCAAATGATGAGCCTTTTCCCTGATGATATGCTAGTTCACTAAGCTCTGCACGCTCAAGCTCATCGTCTGGGTCAGGAGATCGTCGATGTTGCCTTAGGTCAGCCTGTTCCGATCCTTCTGGAGCCAGATGGAAGCTCCCAGAACCTTTGCCAAGCCTGGATTCTCCTGAACATATCAGTTCTTTTCCAGGGAGTGAATCAGGACCTGAGCGCCGTAGGAAAGTGTCCTCGAAGTAGGTTGGGAGGGACCCCCTTCCGCACTCGAAGCAACTGGTGCAGGTGGTGGTGGCTCTTCTTATCGAGGAGGAGACCGAACCACTTCTACTTTAGGAATCAGCGATCCCGAGGGTCGGGACGAGCCTCCCTGCATCTCTCCTAGATCGTGCCTTGGCGTCTGTGAGGCCTCGGCACGCTTCATCTCCCGCACTTTCTTGGAGACCTCCCTCTTACGTTTTCGGCTCTCTTTAGAAGCCTTGCCGCTCTCTATACATACACAAAGAAAAAGTCAGTGAGTTCGCTAAGACCCAGAAATCAGAGATATAGAAAGTACCGAGGCCGATGTCAGAGAGCTGAAGCCTGCGTTCTTTGTCGGTAACCAGCCGCATCATCTAATGATGCAGATCGGTTTCTTGAAGGATTGACGGCAGCTCATCAACTGGAAGGCTCTCTCTCCCTGAGGAATGTGTTCGTCTTGAGGGTGCCGCTTGACTATGGGCTGAAACGGAGGTCCTAGGAAGTTCAGATCGCCCACTTGGTTCGACCACTTCAACTTCATCTGACGACCACAAGACATGAATGGAATGGGGGCCTCACCGCTCTCTGACCCTCGGCACCGCTCATTTTCAAAAAAATGAGAAAATTTAACTAAAAGAAAGATAAAAACCCTTACCAGAGTGTGATCGGTGTCGAAAGAACTTGAAAAAATGAGAGAATTTTGGAATCGCTCACGAGATGCTGAAAATGACATAAGGGAGCAACTAGCTAACCCATCCCTTATTTATACCCGTCTGAGCATTTAATGCTCACAGTTTCCCAAGCGGCGCATCGGTTAGTAGGATTCGCCAGTTTTTCTGACACGTCACAAGAATATTCCAGAAACTCCATAAGTAAATAAGGGGAGATCGGCTAGTTAAAGATCGACAGATTAAGGTAGATGTTTAGAATTATAGATCGGCTAAGGACTATTCAGTTAGGAATCGGATTGGATAAACACATTAGAGATCGAAAAATAACCAATGCAATAATAGTAAAATGATAATTGTCAAAATAATATTTCATTTCCAAAAGGTCAGATTACATCATTTGGGCGATCTCAAGAGATCGGATTACATTAAAGGTCAGATTACATCATTTTGGCGATCTCTAGAGATCGGATTACATTAAAGGTCAAATTACATCATTTGGGCGATCTTTAGAGATCGGTGGTACATCCTACCTAGTAAAGACCTATGTCAAAGCCTAGTCTCGTGGCTAAATCAAAAGATATGTTTGATCAGGAAACTAGCCATCGACATCGGATAGATGCACAGCTCAGATGGGGTGATTATGACTCTCATGAGGATAGGAGAGGTCATCATCAATGTTATCGCTCAAAACTGAGCCGCTGTAGGGACACCCGATGTGGTGAGGAGCCAAGTGAACTTCGAAGGGCAGTAACCAATGATAAGAGGGAAATTAGTAGTCTTCTCGCCCGAAATCGGTTCGCCGATTATATCGATCGACCGACTCGAGATGGACACGATCGATATTCTCGATCTGGATCGATAAATTAGTCCGGTTCTCTCACTGTCATCAGAGGTGGCCATCGTGATTTTTTGATCATCGGGCTCGTAAATTTTCAGTTGATAAACAAAGTGAACAGTCGAAAAAAGATCAAAAGTAGCTGCCATGGCCGGGATTGTTGCCGGAGCAGCTAGAACAGGAAAAGTGAGAAGCGGAAAGAGGAGAAAATGAAATGCGGAAGGATGTCCCTTTGAAGGTATATTTATAGAGAAGGTCTGAGCATTTATTGCTAGCGGAAAACGAAGCAGATGCCTTGGTAACCAAAGGAATAAATGCTTTGACTGAACCAGCCCGGATAGAAGAGAAGATTCTGGAATGGAAGAGATCGAGAGAAGGGCCCGGCATGAGAGATCGGAAAAGGATCGTATTAGAAAGATCAGAAGGGATGGGAGACCGGAAAGCAAAGAGAGAATAAGACAACTTCCAATAACTGTCGTCATAATCAGAGCCGAGGTAGTTAAAGGGTTGCAGATGAGATCAAATCTCCACCGCATGCCTCATTTGCAGAATCGCCCACATTACTGACAGGTGCCAGGACGTGTCATGACAGTCCTATACATCTCGATCTCCATCATTTATCTTACTTGCAAGGACAAGTCCGGAGCCCTTGGATCGAAGAGAAGATGACAAGATCGGCGTCTTTTATTCCTGGCCCTTAGATCTCCCTTTATATGAAGATTTTGAACTGTTGGATTAGAAAAGAGAAAGGAAAAATATTCTGAATAGGATCTCAACCGTCCACTCTGATTCTCTTCAATTCTCAGACATCAGATCATGTCCTTTAAAATCTAAACCTTCCATCTGCCTCAGAGGAAATCCTGACCCTTCATTAGGAGCACCCGTTGCCTATAAATACCTGCATACAATACTGTTGAAAAAAGGACGGACGGATGAAGAAAATAGTGGTGATTATAGTGGAAAGGCTCTGAAAATTGATTCAGTTTTGCTACTCTGCTATTTTTAAGCTTTCAAAATAGAAAAACTTTAGAAACCAGTTTTCTAAAGTACTTTCTTTGAAGGAGTGTTGGACACTGAAACTCTTTATTCTCAGTTTGTTCATTACTCTGCGATACCCTCTCTTAGTTTCAGTTCTGTCTTCATTATTTTTATATCCACTTTTATTTTCCAAGCTCAGTCTCATTTAAACCCGGTTATTGTCATTTCGGCTTGACTGCATTCCAACTTGGTACTCTTTATTTCAAGGCAAGCATTAGTCCCTAGACTATTAGCACGCAGCTCTACTATATTTGTGACTCTATAGTTAGTTCAATAGATTTAACTCCCTATAGGTGAGTGTTTAGACTGTTGCTTTACCAAGTGCTCGTTTTTTTTTTTGTATTTATTTTCTTTGTTTTCATGCTCGTAATTTTTTTCAAGTTTATGTTAAGTTAAGACCCCACGAAGGTGGTTATTCTCTTGAATTTACCTTTTGTTCATCAGTTCATGTTATTTACTTATTTTTTTTAGCCTTTATTACCTTCAAATGTAGGTGTTTTGGTCCTGAGTAACGTATAGATAATTTGATAAAATGTTGGTAGCTGTATCTTAACACGAGTGTTTCTTCAAAATAATAAAAGTTTGGATAATAAATCAGAGGAAAATTATGAAGTCGAACCACTAGACTAGCTCAGGAGATAACTTGGTATAGTGGGGGATCGAGGTAAGATCGGATCCCAGACTAGTAAACGGAAGAGATTGAATATTGCCTGGCAAAAGGTATTGGTAAGGCGATCACATAGAAGATCGGTAAAAATTTAGTCTATATCCCCTACCTAGTTATAAGGTACCAACGGATTAAGAGAAGCCTTGTTCGGGCTCTCAGCGTTTTCGGATGTCAGAACCCTTAGTCTTAGGTCTTTACGACATACGATCGCAATTAAATCTCAAGAGGTCGGGGGAGAGTTCTTACCCGATCCTCATTTAAACGAAAAACGAGAGATCGGAGGACAGTTCTTATCCGATTCTCAATCAAAAAATTTAATAAATATTAAAAGAGATCGGAGGAGAGTTCTTATCCGATTCTCAATAAAAAATTTTAATAAATATTAAAAGAGATCGGAGGAGAGTTCTTATCCAATTCTCAATCAAAATTTTAACAAATATTAAAAGAGATCGGAGGAGAGTTCTTATCCGATTCTCAATCAAAATTTTAATAAATGTAGGAAGATCGGAGGAGAGTTCTTATCCAAGATTCCTCACTCAAACTTTAAACAGACTACCCCTAGAGATCGGGAGAGGTTTTTACTCGGATTCTCTCAAATCACAACTAAAATAACACAACATGCAAAGTAACTCTCTAAACTAAAACTGCTACGTAACACCAACTCACTAAGGGTCGTCTCATGTACTTATGTATCTGGGCAACCTGAAATAGTGAAAAATCAAATATTCCTTTCTATCAAAGGGATTAACATCATCATTCTAACTCCCCCCCTAACTTCCGATTTTAATTTGTAAGGAGCATAATATTAAATCTGTTTACCCTCATAGAGGGACGAGGCGGGGTGCCTAACACCTTCTCTGCCCGTATATGGACCCCAAACCTAGAATCTCTATTTTCAAAGTGGTTTCTTTTAATTGATCCTTTTGTTTTGTGTGTAAATGGTTTCTTTTAATTTCCCTCAAAATTAAAGTGGCGACTCCTCACTCTTTCCCACTTCATTGAGTGTTCGTCCAGGCGACCGCAAAACACCTTGCGATAAAGGCCCTAACCACACTTCCCAAAATTGCCTTCAAATTCTAGGTGCCAAATGGTCAAAATGCCCCTCTTCGGGTTATAGTCTAACTTTTTCAGTAATACAAATTTAATTCCTAATCCGAAAGTTCCTTTAATTTTCGTTTTCGTCTGTACCGATTCACTAAATTTTTTTTGATATTTTAATGTCATATGTATCTCAGTAGACTTTTAATTAGGTCCTTAAAATTATTTCTTGGGGTTTTCCCGTGGTCTGGGGTCGTTAACTGTCTATGTAGTGACTTCCCAGTACGGTCACTCATCGCTGCGGTTCTAGCTCATTTAACCTATTTGCATTTCATGTCTTTTATTTTTTCTTATTTTTTTTTTGTATTTTCTTATCATGTATTCCATTATTTTATGTCTCCTCACTATCATTTAAGTGTAGTTCTAGGCATCTTGACTATCCGAACAAATATTAGTTATCGAAATAGTAGAACGTACGGACTACCTACGGTGAGGGTATTATAGTATAGGTTACTTGGGCAGCTAAAACAAATCTTAATATATTATAACCAAATAATGAACACATAAAGTACTAAAATTTATAACATTACGCATAATTACCATAAATTCATTCTGCATGAAACAACAATATAATTTTTGCATATTTATTTATTTTAGTTTATTTTCATTTTATATTGGCACTACTAAGTTGTATTGCTTAGCGTGTCGCTATTTGCCACCCGTAGGTACTAGAGACACTGATAGAGAGCCCAGCAGACCCTGAACTGGGTGAGAGTCCAGATCCGCATTGAGTCCTGTGTCACCTCTAGTATAGTGCATTTTTGGTAGGACCACTAGATTTCCTTTTGTATTTTGTATTTTGCATTTTGTAATAGACATTAATTTTTGTTATGTAAACTATAAACTCATGTACTTAGAGATTAATGTAGTTATCTGTAAATTTTGTTAATAAATAAAATTTGAGTATTCCATTATGAATTGAGCATGAGTATGATATGATTAGAATGAATGGAATTGAGTTTGAAATATTGAGATTATTGGAAATTATGTTGATGTTTGATGGGAGTTGTGGATATGATGATTTTATTGGGAGTGTTTTCAACAGGTTTTGAAGACTGTTTTCTCAATTTTTAGCCGGCACTCTATCAGATTTTTTGTAAAATTTTCAGAATTCCAAATTAAATCAAAATTTCAATAAATGGCATAAAACTCACTTAGAGGCTTTTGAATAAATAAATCAAGAACTAAATTGAAATAAGATAAGATAAGGTGCTACGACACACTGTGTGATATGCCTTGCTTGGCTATACTATAGATGAGTGATGTAACACCCCCATATTAGGTAGTGCGTTCTATTATTCCAGGGACCAGTGTCAAAAAGAGTGCCTGGAACTACACTTAAATATTGGTGAAGAGATTTGAAATAATGAAATACAATAGAAGAAAATACAAGAAAAACAAAGGAAAAATAATAGCAATGAAATGTAACTAAGTTAAATGAGCCAAAAACCGTAGCGATGGGTGACCTCACCGGGAAATTACAGTAAGGACCGTTGACTAGCCCTGAATAGCGAGGAGCCCTGGAAAATATTTTTAATACTTAAATAAACATCTATTGAAGTATAAATGAAATTAGAAATGTCAAAGAAAAATTAATTAATTAGTACAAAGAAAAATGAAAAATCGAGAAATCGATAAAAATCGGTATTACAAAAAAATCAGGAATACAACCTGAAGATGGGCATTTTGGTCAATTGACACCCCAAGTTGCCTTTTGACCTAAATTTCCATTAAAAATAAATGATATTAAACTTTGAAAATGAAATGAAAATTAAAAGTGTTGTACCTAATATAATTAGAGAAACAAATGGTGACAAAATTATAAATTTGGAAACTTGGATTTATTTAATACTTTTAATCAACTTAATGTACACTAAGTGAGGTTAATGGACATTAAAATACAACATTAGTGGATAGAAACTTCATCTTCAACCTCTCACTTCAAACCAGCCGAATTGCTCTCCCATGGAAACTCCATGGCCCACCTCACTTCAACCACTATGTAACCATGTTCAAGCCCTCATTTCACCATAGTTTCTTCATTAAAGCTTACACATACACCTTGGGAAACATTTTAGGAACAAGAAAGAAGAGATTTAGTGGAGTTTTGAGGAAGTCAATAAGAGGTAAGTAACCATTTCTTCATCCTTTCTTTGTTAAAGTTTATGTTTAGTTTGAGATAGGTGATTTGGTGAAGGAATTTTAAAGTTTTGAGGAGTTATTGATATATCCAATTTTGGACAGCCATAGAGTTATATATTTAATGAATTATTCTTACATATATTTCTTGGGAATTCATGTTGATTAGGGTGATTTAATGTCCTAGTAAGTTATTTCCATGTGTATGTGTGAATTGAGCAATTGAAACTAAGGGTTTGTAAGGGAAATTCAATACCTAAGTAAACTGCCATTTTTGGGAAACCTTTAAACCCATGAAATTATGTATGATATCATGAAACTTATTGATGAATTCTAGTGGTGATGATGTAAGGGCAGTTTGTATGATTGAGGATGGAAGTTATAAGTAGTGCTTAGGAGCATTCATGTGTATGTATTGTTTAAAATTGGATATTGTGAATTGGAAGTGTAATTGGTGCATTGTAAATTGGTTATATTCTGCCCAAAGTTACTATAATGTAAAGTAGTGAATGGTTGTGGTATGATACAAATGCAGAATTGTTTGGGAAGTGAAGTTATAGTTAGTTGAATGTGTGAATGGTTAATACCTCAAAAATGTGTTAAGGGCAGTATGTGTTTTAGGCTATAAGTGGACTTGTGTGACTCCAATTGGTTTGAGGCCAATTGGAAGTGAAACTAGGCACAAAATGTGCCAACTTTCATGAAGAAAGCCTACCTAAATTCTGTCCAAAAAGTGACATGAGAATTGACCAAATCTGGATTAGTGACTTTGCAAACCTGAAAATTGACCATTTGAACAGCAGTCAGTATTTTGGCCATAACTCACTCAAAACAGGTCCAAATGACCTGTAATTTATACCATGGAAAGTTTAGACATAGAGATACAACTCTTATGAAGACACCAAAACCCATAAATGACCATAAGCAAGTCAAAATGCTTTCACAAGTTCGGGTATAAAAACTTCCAGAATCGGAAATGACCTAAAAATGACCTAAGTTTGTCATTTTAGTGCGATCTGTCCAGCATTGGTAAAATGACCATAACTTGGTCTAGTAAACTCCAAATGACCTAAAATTTGTGACAAAAGTTCACTAAGACATAGACCTACAAGTTTGTAATTCGGACTAGAACCCGAAAACTGAGGGAACTAGGTCATCCGGGTAGGTTAAAACAACATACCAAAATCTGATAAATTGCAATAAAATGCAATTCACTTGAAGATGAAATTGGTAACATATACCAACACTAAAGGAATATAAAATATGACATAATGGTAGCATTAAAATTTATTCCCCTAGAGTGCATCAAGGGTCAACATTATAAGTTGACTAATGAAAGCAATAGTATTAAATAAATTTAATTATTGAACCTTATTATTAGAGACAATTTAACTGAGTACTTAAACACTTTAAATTGTGTGTTTCAATTAGCAAAGACTCAGGGAAGGGGAAAGAAATACTGAGTCAAGGCCAAGAGGCTACTCATCAGAGGTTTGTGCATAACAATTATTTCTTTTGAATTTTCATTTGAAATAAATTATGACAATTTGTATGTTATTGCTTAAATTGTGAAAAAATCTTTGGCATGAAATTTGATAGATACTTATTGCTTGAAAAATATTGCAAATGGTTTGAAATCATAGCTATCATGTATATTTGATTGAATTCCTTGCTAGCTTGTCTAGTGGGACAAATTGGCTTTGAATTCCCTCTCTGCCTGAAGTGTTGAGGTGTGTGTCAGTTGCGGACGAATAGGATGAGTACTCATATAATTGCCAGCTAGCTATGTTATTCCTCATTAGCCATCGGCTTTTGGGACGAATTGGACTTTGGATTCATGATTAAGCTATGTGTGTGATTTATTGATATTTATTGAGATATTGTGAAATGGAGTTTAATTCTTTTTGACATTCACTGTCTTTTGAATTTAACTATAATTTTAAGTATCCACAGTTTATATGATTTATGGTTCATGGTTTTAAATTACAATTTCATAATGTTGTGCACCACTGAGACATTGGCTCAGTGATAGCTTTTTCATTGTTGTCGCAGGTAGTTAGATAGACAGAGCAACATAGTAGGCTAGTTGTGCTGTATTTTGGAATTCTGCAGGGTATATTGAGTATACCACATTTTTCTAATTTTTGTTGTAATGTATGTGAACTGTATGTATATATTGTACTTAGTCTTGAGCAGTTGTAAACTAAAGTTGTAATATATTTCTCTTATCTCAGCTTTTGAACTGCTCAGTCATTTGTAGTCTATCTTTGGAAATATTGAAAATTGATGTTGAATTGAGTTTGACAAATGTTGAGAAAATTGATTTGTGTTGAGCCATGCTGGAGTTTGGGATTGAACAAATATATTGGAAGTGCTTTTTACAGGTTTTTGAAGAACTATCTTATTCAAAATACAGATGGCACTCCGCCAAAATTTTTACAGAAATTACTGATACTTCGTATGTGTTATTTAGCTTTACTTAAGTTAAAAAAAAAAAAAAATTAACACCTGTCAAAAGTGCTCACCACTGTAAAAAGAAATAAGAAAAGGTTTAAAATCTCTTGTAGTGTACTTAATGGGTTATCAGCAGATGAAGTTTAGTAATTCATTAAGTATACTACGGGATCATGTTATGCCTTACGGAGGGGTAGGGTGTGACAGTTGAGGGGTGTCACATAGTGTCTAAGACCCATCTTCTCAATATATCGGTCTAACTAATTTTGTGACATAGCCTTTGTGAATGGATCAGCTAGATTTTCAGCTGATGTTATTTTTTGCATGGCTACATCGCTGTATCCAACTATCTCTCTGATAATATGGTAACACCTTTCTATATGTTTAGATTTCTTGTGAGACTGGGGTTCCTTAGCCTGAATGACCGCTCCATTGTTGTCACAGTAGAGAGGAACTGCTGACTTAATGTAAGGAATTACTCCAAGTTCAATCATGAACTTCTTTATCCAAATAGCCTCTTTTGTAGCATCTGATGCAGCAATATACTCAGCCTCTGTAGTGGAGTTGGCAGTTGTACTCTTTTTGGAACTCTTCCAACTAACTACACCTCCATTACGAATAAACACAAAACCAGAGATAGAGTTTTTATCATCAATATCTGATTGAAAATCAAAATCTGTATAACCATCCAATTTTAGGTCGCCACCTCCATATAGCAAGAATAAATCCTTAGTTCTTCTCAAGTACTTAAGGATATTCTTTACAGCTATCTAGTATTCCAAACCTAGATTGGATTGAAACCTACTTGTCAAACTAACAGCATATGCGATATCCAGCCTAGTACACAACATTGCATACATTAAACTTCCAATAGCTGAAGCATATGGAATCCTAGCCATTTTCTCTCTTTCTTCAGGTGTCTTAGGAGACATGTCCTTAGAAAGATGGTGTAACATCGTCCCTGTAGCAACTCCGTACATTCTACTGTTCTGGTGACCAGTGTCGGTTCAGACAGTTAGAACGTCCGGAAAAATATTTAAACTAAAGTGAGGAACCATAATTAGCTCAAATATTAATAAGAAAAATTTAGGAAAAATTTTAGAAATAAAATACAACCAAGTTAAATGAGCCGATTCCCTAGCGATGGGTAACCTAGTGAGAAGTTGCGATTCTCGCAACTAGGAGCCCTAGACAAGGGGAAAAATTCATAAAATAATTTTTGAGACTCCAGAGAAGGGTCATTGAGGTTCCTATAGCATTAGAATGCCAATAAAATATTTAGAAAAATGTTTCAATCGGTACAGACAATTTTGGCCTGTTAAGCCAAACGGAGGGCATTTTGGTCATTTCGTCTTCAAAGATGATTTTTGGCTGACTTGTCCAGTTAAGTAAATAATTATTATGACATAAAATGTGAATAAATATTACTAAAAATTTAATTGAAAATGATTAGAAAAAAAAAAGAAAAAGAAAATGAAAGAAAATGCCTAATATAACATCATACATGTGTCATCATGATGTAATTAAAAAGCCCCAACCAATCAAAATTCAACAAGCCTTCTTAAAACAATTAAAAGAGATAAAATGGACCAAAAAATTCTGGTGTTCCTCCTTCTTCAGCTGGCCGAGAGTTCTCTCCCTCTTCCTCCATAACTCTTATTCTCTTATACCTTCAATCCTTTGATTTCTCACCCCAAAATCTATAAAATCATTCACTAAAAATTGTCACCCAACCTTGCTAGAGTGTTTGGCAGCCAAGAAAACAAAAGAAAGTGAAGAATTAACAAGAGAAAACTGTGCCCTACTAAGGTTAGTGCCATCTTTCTCTCTCTTTCTTTGGATATCCATGTTAAGACACTAAGTTAGGCTAGGAATTTGTGGGAATTGAAGAGAATTATGCATGCTATGGTATATGGTAAATTTTGACAGCCTATTGGGGGTGGTGATTTTGATTGTTTTGATGGGTTTAGAGTGAATTAGAGATGGTGTTTGAAGTGTATAAATTGATAATGAATTAGTATGTTTAATTAATGTATGTTGTGTGAATTGGAATGGGGAATTGGGGTTTTGGAGAAAAATTTGGGCTTTGCTTATGTAATGGTGAATGAACATTCTAATGGTCAATTAGTGACCATTTGAGGTAAATTGACCATAACTTGGAGTGAATTGTAGCATTAAAAACTGATTTGGTATGCTACCTTGTGTGACCTGCAGGTTGGATGTGAGTCCAACCTGTTTGGACAGCCATAACTTGGGTTGTGTAGGTTCAATTGGTGTTTAGCCAATTCGACATGAAACTAGACACACAATGGCACAACTTTGGTGAAGAAACCATGCCCATAAGACCAAACCAAGTGGACCAAAAGCTTGCCCCAATCCGGGTGTCCTGCAATCTGTTTCTGCAGAATGACCAAATGAACAATATTGTTCATTTGGCCATAACTCAGTGTAGAATGGCCCAATTGACGTGAAATTTTACCAACAACAAGCTAAGATATAGACCAACAACTTTCATGAAGAAACCCACCCCATATTATAACCAGAACCTATCCAACAAGGAAGTTGCAGTCACTATTCACTGCACTGTAGATATGGTCAGTCCAGAAAAATTCCAATCCGGCCAGTTGTCATTTTTGGACCATAACTTGAGCTACAAAAGTCCAAATGGAGTGATTCAATAGGGTTCAGTTAGCAGTACTGCACATGGCATTATGCCATTCTGTGATTTCATGGCTTTTAGCCATTCTGACATTGTGTTGAGACTTGGCCTTGTGCCTAATGTTATCTGACTTATTAGCGATTACATTTGCACACCGGGAGATACATATGTGACCGATGGTGTGACGGCCCGAGGTACTTGATACCCAGTGCCAGTTTACCCGTTTATCTAGTCCAGTCGTCCAGTATAGGTTACTTGGGCAACCAAAAAAAATGAAAGTGGATAAATTTAATGAAATAATGAATATAACAAGTACAAAATAAGTAAGACTACAAATACTCAATGAAAATTTATTTGCAATGAGACATCAATACATTCACTGCATATTTATTTTCTGTTATTTCTTTTTACTTTATTATTGGCACCACTAAGCATTATTGCTTAGCGCGTTGCTTTTGCCATGCGTAGCTTCTGGAGATACTGACCGAGAGCCCAATAGACCACAGACTGGGTGAGACCTCCTGCAGCTCTGCATAGTGTCCGTGTCACCTCACCGACGTCAGTGCATTGGTAGGACACTAGGTTTCATTTTTGATATTTTGTAATTAACTTTTATTTTCTCATATGTAATCGAAACTTATGTAATGTATTTTGGTATTAATGTAAATATTGGAAATTGTGTTTATGAATGGAAAATTGACTATTTATTTATTGCTTATATATGAATACCATGAGAAATGAATGATTGAGAAATGGAAATGTTGTTGAAAAATATTGATGATTATTGGAGTCAATAATGATTGGAAATGATTAGTGGAAGTGTTTTTCACAGGTTCTGAAGAACTGTTTTCTCCATTTTTAGCCGGCACTCTGCCGAATTTTCTATAAAATTTGCGGAACCTCAAATAAATTATAATTTCAATAAATGACTTAAATGAATTATATTTCACAAATTGTACTTCATAACTTTGAAAAAAAAAATAAATTAGGAAGAATAAAAATGATTGAAATAAAATAGTGCGTTCCGGTACACTGTGTGACATATCTTACTTGGCTATACTGTAGACGGGTAAGGGGTGTCACATTTAGTGGTATCAGAGCACGGTTTAGGCATTTCTGGGCCTAGAATGAGTCCACACCATGCATTGCATTTGTAAGAGTCGAGGTGACACTAATGCAGATCTGTTTGTCTTTGTTATTTTGAATAGGATATGGACCCTACATCACAGAGAGCAGTTGAGGAGGAAGTGGAGAGTCATGCTCCACTGCGGTGAGGCCCGGGGGTAGGGAGAACCTACTCCGCCGACTCAAGTAGAGCACCTTTCGGCCTCCACGAGCCATGTTCCAGCAAATGGCCAAATTCTTCAGACAAATGGCTGGGGTAATGCCAGCACCACCACCACCACCACCTCCACAGCAGAAATCACACCTGGAAAGACTAAGAAAATTTGGAGCAGTGGACTTCTTTGGCAAGAGAGAAGATGATTCTGTTGCAGCCGAAAATTGGTTGAACAGAACAGGCAAGTTTTAAAACAACTCCACTGCACTCCTGAACAAAATCTAGAAGCTGCTGTATCTCTGTTGCAAGATGATGCATATGAATGGTGGGATACGGTGTCTAGTGAAGTGCAACCAGAAGTAATAACTTGGGACTTCTTCCTCTCAGAATTCAAGAAGAAATATGTGGGTAGTGTATACCTGGAAGAGAGAAGAAGAGAGTTCATTAACCTGAGGTAGAGACAGCTAACAGTGGCCGAGTATGAAAAGGAATTTGTCAGATTAAGCCACTATGGAAGGGAAACAGTCCCTAATGAGGCCGAAAGGTGTAAGAGATTTGAAGAGGGATTAAATGACAACATAAAAATCATGATTACTGCCTTGGGAATCACAGACTTCACCAAGTTAGTGGAAGCTGCAATAAAAGTTGAAAAGGATAGAATAAATGAGCAGACCAGAAGAGAGAGATAGCAGAAGAGGTGCCCTGGTCAGTCTAGTTCATCTCCTGCACCTGGGAAAAAGTTCAAAGGTCCACCTGCACAGAGTTCAGGTCAACCACAAGGTCAGGGTTAGTCTCAGGAGCCCAGGCCACAGTTTACCCCTTGGAGAGGTTAGTCCACACTATCAGTGGGCAGCTCTCCAGGGATGGGGTTCGAGGGACCAGCCCTAGCATCTTCTGCATGTCCACATTACCTGAAGTGGCATAAGGGGGAGTGTTGGAGAGTGACTGGTGCCTGCTTAAGGTGTGGGTCAACAGAGCATCAGTTGAGGAACAGTCCACACAGAACTACTACAGCTGCTCCAACACAAGCAGACAGACCTGCTCCTGCAACATAAAGAGGTAGGAAATCTGGCAAATCTGAGGCAGTGGGACCATCACTGAGGCATGCATCTGAGCCAGCAGAGAGACCTGAGAGCAGACCACCTGCCAGAGCCTATGCCATGAGAGCCCAGGAGGAGCAAGATGCCCCGGACATCATCAGGGGTACGTTCTCCCTCTACAATACATCTGTGCATGCATTAGTGGATCCAGGATCCACTCATTCATACATCTGCATCAACCTACCCGTAGAAAGGGGGATACTAGTAGGGGAGAGTGACCAAAACATTCTGGTCACTAATCCATTGGGCCACAGTGTAGTGGTGAACAAAGTGTACAAGGGTTGCCCATTAAGGATTCAGGGGTATGAATTCTCGGCAGATCTAATAGAGTTGCCCTTCCACGAGTTTAACGTGATTTTGGGAATGGACTAGTTATCACGTCATTAGGCAATAGTTGATTGCAAATTGAAGAGAATTTCTCTTAAAACTTCTGAGGGTAATGAGATCACTGTTGTGGGTGAAAGGACAGATTTCCTGTCCAATGTTATCTCAGCCACAGCTGTAAGAAAACTGATGAGAAAAGGCTGTGAAGCCTACCTAGCACATGTGGTGGATACTAGGCAGGCTAAGCCAAATCTGTGTGACATACCCACAGCAAAAGACTTCCCAGATGTGTTCCCTGAAGAATTGCCTGGTTTGCCACCAGAAAGAGAAGTTGAATTTGCTATTGAGGTATCGCTGCATGCAGCACCAATCTCTATTGCTCCTTATAGGATGGCACCCACAGAATTGAAAGAACTAAAAATCCAGTTACAAGAGTTGCTGGATAAGGGGTTCATACGCCCCAGTGTGTCACCATGGGGAGCTCCAGTGCTCTTTGTGAAAAAGAAGGATGGGACTTTGAGATTATGCATTGATTACTGGCAGTTGAATAAAGTGACGGTGAAGAATAAGTATCCATTACCTAGAATTAATGATCTGTTTGATCAATTGAAGGGAGCAGGAGTATTTTCAAAAATTGATCTCAGATCAGGGTATCATCAGCTGAGGGTGAAGGATGCAGATGTGCCAAAGACTGCATTCAGGACCCGGTATGGGCATTATGAGTTTCTGGTGATGCCCTTTGGCCTAACAATGGACCTTATGAACCGTATCTTCCATCCATACCTAGATCGGTTCATAGTGGTCTTTATTGATGACATTTTGGTGTATTCCAAGACCAGGGAAGAACATGATGAGCATTTGAGAATTGTTTTGCAAACCTTGGGAGAAAAGAAGCTGTATGCTAAGTTGTCAAAGTGTGATTTCTGGTTAAATGAAATTGCATTCTTTGGACACATAGTGTCGGATGATGGGATTAGGGTGGATCCCAAGAAAATAGAAGCAGTGATGGAATGGAAGCCTCCCAGGAATACAACTGAGGTCAGAAGTTTCTTGAGGCTAGCTGGGTATTACAGAAGATTTGTGAAAGGATTTTCCTTAATAGCTGCTGCAATGACCAAGTTGTTACACAAGAATGTCAGATTTGACTGGAATGACAAGTGTTAGACCAGTTTTGAGAAGTTGAAGGCTATGTTGACAGAGGCACCAGTATTAACATAGCCAGTGTCGGGAAAGGACTTTGTGGTCTACAGTGATGCCTCTCATAATGGGTTAGGGTGTGTATTGATGCAAAAGGGGAAGGTGGTCGCTTATGCTTCTAGGCAGCTAAGGCCACATGAACAGAATTACCCTACCCATGATCTAGAGCTTGCAGCAATTATCTTCGCACTGAAGATATGGAAGCATTACTTGTATGGTGAAAAGTGCTACATTTACACAGACCACAAAAGCCTGAAATACTTGCTCACCCAGAAGGAGCTCAACCTTAGACAAAGACGATGGATTGACTTCCTAAAGGACTATGATTATGTAATTGACTACCATCCTGGGAAAGCAAATGTAGTTGTAGATGCTTTGAGCAGAAAATCCATCACAGCTTTGAGATCATTGAATGCTCGTCTAACTTTGGTTCGAGATGGAGCTATTTTGGCTGAGTTGCAAGTGAGGCCAAACCTGTTACAGCAGATTTTAGATGGGCAGAAGGTAGATGAGAAGCTAAAGGCTATTATGAGAAAAATCCTAGAAGGGAAAGCAACTGACTATGGGGTGAAAGCAGATGGGTGTCTGTACTACAAAGGAAGAGTATGTGTACCAGATAATGGGGAATTAAAAGCCAATATTCTGAAAGAGGCACATGCCATTGTTTATGCTATGCACCCAGGAAGTACAAAAATGTATCATGATCTGAAACTTCAGTAATGGTGGCCTGGTATGAAGAAGGACATAGCGGACTATGTGACTAAATGCTTGACATGTCAGCAAGTCATGGCAGAACATCAAGTTCCATTAGGTTTGCTACAGCCTATATGCATACTTGAATGGAAATGGGATCGGGTCACCATGGATTTTCTGAGCGGTCTACCTCTCATCCAGAAGAAACATGATGCAGTATGGGTGATAGTAGATAGATTGACAAAGTCAGCACACTTTCTGCTAGTTAGGACCGACTACTCATTGGAGAAGTTAGCAGAATTGTATATCAGTGAGATAGTTAGATTGCATGGAATTCCACTTTCTATCATATCTGATCGAGACCCAAGGTTTACATCGAGATTCTAGAAGAAGTTGCATGAGTCCTTGGGTACACAACTCCACTTCAGCACAGCTTTCCATCCTCAGACGGATGGGCAATCAAAAAGAGTAATCCAGGTAAACAATTGAAACCAACTAAACTAATACATATATTGAACTGAAATGGTAATAATAATGTGAAATATATGTCAGGTCCTTGAGGATATGCTGAGGAGTTATGTCATTGAGTTTGAGGGAAGTTGGGATAGATACCTCCCACTGGCAGAATTTGCATACAACAATAGCTACAAAGCTAGTATCCAAATGGCCCCGTATGAAGCACTGTATGGGAGGAAATGTAGAACTCCAGTGTGCTGGACTGAATTGGGCGAAGACAAATGGGTAGGGCCAGACTTGGTGAAACAGACTGAGGAAAAAGTAAAACTAATCAAAGCCAATCTGAAGGTTGCCTCAGATAGACAGAATCTTATGCCGACCTGAAGAGAAAAAAAATAGAATATGGGGTTGGCGACGAAGTGTTCCTCAAGGTGTCACCATGGAAGAAGGTATTGAGTTTTGGAAGAAAAGGTAAGTTAAGCCCTAGGTTCATTGGCCCATATGAAGTCATTGAACGTGTGGGTCCAGTGGCCTATAGGCTAGCTTTACCACCAGAGCTGGACAAGATCCACAATGTGTTCCACGTGTCTATGCTAAGAAGATACCGCTCAGATCCTTCACATGTCATCTCCATGGAAGAAATTGAAGTACAACCGGATTTGACATATGAAAAAGAACCCATAAGGATCCTGGCTCGAGAAGTGAAAGAGTTGAGGAATAAGCAGATTCCACTGGTGAAAGTACTTTGGAGGCACCACAATACCAAAGAGGCAACATGGGAAAATGAAGAGACGATGAGGCAACAGTTCCCTCAACTGTTTGCATCAGGTAAATTTCGAGGACGAAATTTAAATTAGAGGGGAAGAGTTGTAACACCCTCCCTGTAGCAACTCCGTACATTCTACTGTTTCGGTGACTAGTGTCGGTTCGGACAGTTAGAACGTCCGGAAAAATATTTAAACTAAAGTGAGGAACCATAATTAGCTCAAATATTAATAAGAAAAATTTAGGAAAAAATTTAGAAATAAAATACAATCAAGTTAAATGAGCCGATGCCCTAGCGATGGGTAACCTAGTGAGAAGTTGCGGTTCTCGCAACTAGGAGCCCTAGACCCGGGGAAAAAATCATAAAATAATTTTTGAGACTCCAGAGAAGGGTCATTGAGGTTCCTATGGCATTAGAATGCCAAGAAAATATTTAGAAAAATTTTTCAATCGGTACAGACAATTTTGGCCCGTTAAACCAAACGGAGGGCATTTTGGTCATTTCGTCTTCAGAGATAATTTTTGGCTGATTTGTCCAGTTAAGTAAATAATTATTATGACATAAAATGTGAATAAATATTACTAAAAATTTAATTGAAAATGAGTAGAAAAAAAAAAGAAAAAGAAAATGCCTAATATAACATCATACATGTATCATCATGATGTAATTAAAAAGCCCCAACCAATCAAAATTCAACAAGCCTTCCTAAAACAATTAAAACAGATAAAATGGACCAAAAAATTCTGGTGTTTCTCCTTCTTCTTCAGCCAGCCGAGAGTTCTCTCCCTCTTCCTTCATAACTCTTATTCTCTTATACCTTCAATCCTTTGATTTCTCACCCCAAAATTTATAAAATCATTCACTAAAAATTGTCACCCAACCTTGCTAGAGTGTTTGGCAGCCAAGAAAACAAAAGAAAGTAAAGAATTAACAAGAGAAAATTCTGCCCAACTAAGGTTAGTGCCATCTTTCTCTCTCTTTCTTTGGATATCCATGTTAAGACACTAAGTTAGGCTAGGAATTTATGGGAATTGAAGAGAATTATGCATGCTAGGGTATATGGTAAATTTTGGCAGCCTATTGGGGGTGGTGATTTTTATTGTTTTGATGGGTTTAGAGTGGATTAGAGAAGGTGTTTGAAGTGTATAAATTGATAATGAATTAGTATGTTTAATTAATGTATGTTGTGTGAATTGGAATAGGGAATTAGGGTTTTGGAGAAAAATTTGGGCTTTGCTTATGTAATGGTGAATGAACATTCTAATGGTCAATTAGTGACCATTTGAGGTAAATTGGCCATAACTTGGAGTGAATTGTAGCATTAAAAACTGATTTGGTATGCTGCCTTGTGTGACCTGCATGTTGGATGTGAGTCCAGCTTGTTTGGACAGCTATAACTTGGGTTGTGTAGGTTCAATTGGTGTTTGGCCAATTCAACATGAAACTAGACACATAATGGCACAACTTTGGTGAAGAAACCATGCCCATAAGATCAAACCAAGTGGACCAAAAGCTTGCCCCAATCCGGGTGTCATGCAATCTATTTCTGTAGAATGACCAAATGAACAGTAATTGTTCATTTGGCCATAACTCAGTGTAGAATGGCCCAATTGACCTGAAATTTTACCAACAACAAGCTCAAATATAGACCAACAACTTGCATGAAGAAACCCACCCCATATTATGACCAGAACCTATCCAATAAGGGAGTTGCAGTCACTATTCACTGCACTATACATATGGTCAGTCCAGAAAAATTCCAATCCGGCCAGTTGTCATTTTTGGACCATAACTTGAGTTACAAAACTCCAAATGGAGTGATTCAAAAAAGGAAATTCAACTAGACAAAATAAGAAACAACTTTCATGTTAACCATTTTGCCAAATTCCCACAATAAGATTGACCAATGGAACAGTAAATGTAAGGCATAAAAACTGAAAATTCTGCCCAACTAACTTTAAGCTTAGAAATGGTATTGGCAACTAATACCAATAAATTTTGAATGCAAAATGTGGTATGTTGATGATATGAAAACCAATGTACCTATTGCCTATGCAAAAGTCAGTATTTTTGTTGACCAATGAATGGAATAGTAACACTAAAACTTAAATTCCAAAAATTGTGAAACTTAAAAGTGTGAAATGCCCTAGTATACCTAACAAGATTGGTTTGGATAGCTTGGCATGCCAATAGGGTTCAGTTAGCAGTACTGCACATGGCATTATGCCATTCTGTGATTTCATGGCTTTTAGCCATTCTGACATTGTGTTGAGACTTGGCCTTATGCCTAATGTTATTACAGCTTATTAGTTGTTCTGCTGCACACCGGGAGATACATATGTGACCGATGGTGTGATGGCCCGAGGTACTTGATACCCAGTGCCAGTTTACCCGTTTATCCAGTCTAGTTGTCCAGTATAGGTTACTTAGGCAACCAAAAAAATGAAAGTGGATAAATTTAATGAAATAATGAATATAACAAGTCCAAAATAAGTAAGACTACAAATACTCAATGAAAATTTATTTGCAATGAGACATCAATACATTCACTGCATATTTATTTTCTGTTATTTCTTTTTACTTTATTATTGGCACCACTAAGCATTATTGCTTAGCTCGTTGCTTTTGCCGCGCATAGGTTCTGGAGATACTGACCGAGAGCCCAGTAGACCACAGACTAGGTGAGACCTCCTGCAGCTCTGCATAGTGTCCATGTCACCTCACCGACGTCAGTGCATTGGTAGGACACTAGGTTTCATTTTTGATATTTTGTAATTAACTTTTATTTTCTCATATGTAATCGAAACTTATGTAATGTATTTTGGTATTAATATAAATATTGGAAATTATGTTTATGAATGGAAAATTGAGTATTTATTTATTGCTTATATATGAATACCATGAGAAATGAATGATTGAGAAATGGAAATGTTGTTGAAAAATATTGATGATTATTGGAGTCAAGAATGATTGGAAATGATTAGTGGAAGTGTTTTTCACAGGTTCCGAAGAACTGTTTTCTCCATTTTTAGCCGGCACTCTGCCAAATTTTCTATAAAATTTGCGGAACCTCAAATAAATTATAATTTCAATAAATGACTTAAACGAATTATATTTCACAAATTGTACTTCATAACTTTGAAAAAAAAAAATATAATAAATTAAGAAGAATAAAAATGATTGAAATAAAATAGTGCGTTCCGGTACACTGTGTGACAGATCTTACTCCGCTATACTGTAGACGGGTAAGGGGTGTCACAGATGGATACCATGCCTTACTGGTGACAATCTTCTCTTAGAATCTAGCATGTTAAATCTTTATAATACATTTTTCAAATATAGACTTTGGGATAGACTAATTATTCTTTTTGCTCTATTTCTATATATGCGAATTTTAAAAATATAGGTTGCTTTCTCTAAGTCTTTCATGGAGAATGTATTAGACAACCATACCTTTACAGTTGTAAGCATACCTATATCATTGCCTATTAATATGTCATTTACATGTAAGATAAGGAAAGTGATGGAACTCCCACTAACATTCTTATAAACACATGGCTTATCTTCATTTTTGATAAAACCAAAAGATTTAATAGCTTCATCAAAAAGGATGTTTCAACTCCTCGAAGCTTATTTTAACCCATAAATGGATCGTTTTAGCTTGCATACTTTGGAATGATCTTGGGATTAAAAACCCCTAGGTCATTCCGTGAAAATATTTTCCTCAATGTTTCCATTGAGAAAAGCTATTTTGACATCCATCTAACAAATTTCATAATGGTATACAGCTATTGCTAATAGAATTCTAATGGACTTAAGCATGGCAACAGGGGAGAAAGTCTCTTAATAGTCGATTCCTTGCCTTTGGCGAAACCCTTTCGCAACTAGCCTTGCTTCATAGGTCTCTACCTTTCCATCAGAACCAATTTTTTGCTTGAAAACCCACTTATTAGCCATAGGTATAATACCTTCAAGTGGGTCTACAAGATCCCACACATGGTTCTTATACATGGAATCCATTTCGGATTTCATAGCTTCGATCCATTTAGAAGAGTCTATATCTAATATAGCTTCTTCATAAGTTAAAAGGATCATCTCCATGATAAATTTCTTTATGAGCAAACAACTCTTGTTCATCTTCATGAAGAAAACCATATCTCTCTAGTGGGTTAGATATTCTGATTGACCTGCAAGGAATTATTGTAAATGTGTCATCAATAGGCTTAGGCTAACTGGATGGATCTATATCTATTTGATTTGTTGGTTGCGTTAGTAGTATGCCCTAGAGCATATCATTTAGTATGTATCTTGTACATGTTTTATTAATAAAAGGCATCTTCACTTTTCCATTTACATAATATATTTATGTGTAATAGAAAAGGTCCATTGATATTTTGTTAGAAATTCTATTATTAAGTTGTTAAGAGTATGAGTGACAGTATTTCTAGAACAAAGTATCATAAATAGGTTCACAATCGAGGATACTTCACACAGCATATGACTTATCCAGAAAGATTGTATTCATGTTTGTTCCCAATGTATTTATATGAGATATAAATAAGATGGAATGGTAAGTCTCATGCCATATAACAAACATGATAGGCACTTATGCATGATAAATAGGCCAAACCAGTGACATTTATGACAAGCACATGGAGTTTACTCTTGTCAATGCATTGTCATAAATCATATAAGTGCATATAATCTTTAAACCTAAAATAGCACAATTATCTTGTATATAGGTAGTTTGAGTTTGATACTGCTTTCATACTTGTACTGTGTATGGGTATATGGACATGTGTTGGCTCCTACTAGTTATATAGGGAGGTAGATGTTGATCAAGATGGAATCTGTTACCCTAAGTAAATAGGGATCAAATCCTATGTTCATTTAAATGTTCTTGATGTTTCAAGTTCCTGGCCAGGACAGATAGATTTAATCAGAAAAGAGTTTATGATGAGAAAATCTTTTTAATCAATAACTGAAATTAAAAGAGAAAATAATATTCATATCAAATGGAGTTTAACATGAACCCTGACTCTAGCTCGAATTGGGATTTTGTAACAGAGAGATTCTAGTGCATGGTAACATATGATTATAGGTTCATTTAAGGTAAACCTTATTACTATTTGGATGGCTATGGCATGCTATGCTAGGTGTTAACCATAGTCTATAAGGTGCCTAAAATGATCTAGAGAAATCATTTATGGTAAGAAAGATTTCTTATGATATTAAGAGTTAATATCATATCTCATTGCCAATTAGTGATGAGCTTAGTGAGTCGCACATATACATAATTAATCACCAAGTTAAATGTGATTTAATTAATTAATTAAAGAGTTTAATTGATTAATTAAATAGGTTTAGTTTGCAATTAGATTGCAAAGTCCCTAGCATGGCTTGAAACGAAATCTAGGTTATTAGATGTATAGTATAAGTTAAATTTATATTTAAAGTGTTTAAATATATTTTTAATTATGATTAATTAATTAATTAATAGAGATTAATTAATTAATTTATATTTGATATAAATTGATTAGAAGAAGAAAAATAATTATTTTGGGTTGAGAACTCAAAATTAAAACACAACGATATTTTGGTCATTTCACAGGGTGACATGTGGCACCATGAGATGGTGACACATGGTACTACACATAAACTTGCCAATTGTCTTTTAATCATGTAAGATGATCAAAGTGAAGATTAAATCTAAGTTTGACACTTGGCACAATGTGATTGGGTCAATTAAACTAAGAGCCAATCAAAAGGTGACATGTGGCAAGGGTTTTAAGTAATGACCTAGCTATATAAGGGAAAGGATGAAAGAACAAAAGATAATCTGCCATTCTTTCTTTTGTGCTGCCACCCAAAGAAGCTCTCCCCTCTCTTCTTTTTCATCTCTCATCAATTCAAAGAGAATTGCCAACATTCTCTTGAATTAAAATTACTAGAAATTGTTTCTAGTGTCCTATATACATCTATAACATCTCTAAAGGCAAAACCTTAATTTCTAATTGATTGGAAAGGCTTGAGAAGCTATTCAAGGTGCTGCCTTTGGTGATCTTGGTGTGGATAAGCTAAAGGCACAACATCTGGTGTCCTAGGTGCATCCCAAAGGTACTAAGCATAACTACAGGGCATCAAAAGGTTAGTGCACTTGTTCTTGATTTAATCTAGGGTTCTAATGAATTAATCAGTTAATTTTAAAATCTTAAATGGCAAATATAGATCCAAAAACATATTAAAAGTGTTCTAATATGTTGTTTATCATTGAAATCAAATAGATAAATAATGAATCTTGCATGATGCATAAGACCTTAGAAGAATAATTTTTTAATTCAATGATCTAAACTTATGTTTTTCATGCTTCTGCTCCTTTAATTGGTATCAAAGCCACTATATTTTCCATTTAGATTGTTGATTATATGATTTAATTATATGACTTGATCATGAGATGATTGATTATGTAACACCTCTAAGTTCGGTAGTGCATTCTACTGTTCTAGTGACCAGTGATGTCCGGACAGCTAGGATGCCTAGAACTACACTTGGATATGAGTGAGGAGACATAAAATAATGAAATATAAGAAAAGAAAATACAAGAAAAACTAAGGAAAAATAATAGCAAATAAATGTAACCAAGTTAAACCAGCCGGGAACCTTAGCGATGGGTGACCGCACCAGGAAGTTGCGACGTGGACCATTGACTAGCACTGGACTGCAGGGAACCCTAGACAATATTTTTAGGACTTAAATAAATGTATATTGAAGTATAAATACCATTAGAATTATCAAAGAAAAATTAATTAATTAGTACAAAGAAAAGTGAGAAATCGAAAAACGGACAAAACCCGATATTGCCAAAAAATTGGGAATGCAACTCGAACAGGGGCATTGTGGTCATTTGATATCCCGAGTTGTCTTTTGACCTAAATTTCCATTAAAAATACGTGATATTACACTTGGAAAATATAATGAAAAATTAAATTAGTGGTACCTAATGTAAATAGCAAAAATGGGGAGTTAAATGTGGGAATAAGGAAAGTTAAGGTTAAACTAATATTAAATTAAGCTTAGTGCTCCACTCACCCTTCAAAGTGGACCACTAACTCACCATTTGGGCAAATTTCATCTTCTTCCTCACCTTGCCAAAGAACCAGCTGAAATGCTCTCAAGGGAAACCACCATTGCCCTCCACCTTGGAGCTCCATGCATGTGAGATTCAAGCTCCTTTCTTGGCACTTTCCTTCATTAAAGATTGTCCATACACCTTGGGAAGTAGATAGGTAACAAGAAGACCAAGTTTTGGAGAGGTTTTGAAGAGTTTCCAAAGTGGTAAGTTTGTGTTTTTGGTTATTGCTTCATTAAAGTTAGTAAGAATGTTATGGGTACTTGAATTATGGAGAGATTTTTGAGGTTTGATGTTTAAAGGGAGAGGTGTATTTTTGGAAGCCATGGAAACTCTTTGAGGACAGTTTATTCTTGCTTGTGAATGATAGATTAAAGGGTTGATTATGTGTTTATATGTGTAGGAATAAATTGGGTGATGTATACTAAGTATATTGTGAATGTATACTTGAATTTGGAAACTTGGACATTAATGGAGAGAGAGGTGCATGAATCGGCAGCATGATTTGGTGAACCATAAAAATGTTATTTCATGTTTGGTTTATGGAATATTAATGTTGAATTGTGGTACTTGTTATGGCAGCTTGTGTATATGTATGATGGTGTGAGGTTGGACATGTAAATGAGCTAGGTTAGGTGATTGAATTGTTTGTAATTTAAGCTTGAAAAATTCTGTACTATATAGTGCATATTGTGAAGGAACGGAAGCATGAAAAACACAAGATTATACCATTGAATTCAAAATTTTCACCTAGGGTCACATGCACCATGCAAGATTTAATTTTATCTATTTGATTTCAATGATAAACAACATATTAAAACTCTTTTAATATGTTTTTGGATCTGCCTTTGCCATTTAAGATTTTAAAATTAATCAGATTAATTTTAGAACCCTAGATTAAATCAAGAACGATTACACTAACCTCTTGATGTGCTGCAGCGTGTTTGCGCCTTTGAGATT
This sequence comes from Hevea brasiliensis, assembly GCF_030052815.1. Classification (NCBI taxonomy): domain Eukaryota; kingdom Viridiplantae; phylum Streptophyta; class Magnoliopsida; order Malpighiales; family Euphorbiaceae; genus Hevea; species Hevea brasiliensis. The sequence continues at coordinate 30,006,733 of NC_079494.1, read as the reverse complement.
CGTCTTCAGGACACCAGATGTTGTCCCTCTAGCTTGTCCACACCAAGAACACCTATGGCAGCCCTTGAACAGCTTCTAAAGCTTTTTCTATTAATTAGAAATTCAAGTTCTTCCTTTTAAGAGATTAGAGATGTAAACAGGACACTAGAAACAATTTCTAGTGTTCTTAATTCAAGAGATTGATGGCTAATCTCTTTGAATTGATGAGAGATGAAGAAGAATAGAGGGAGGGCTGCAAAATGGCGTGAACAAGGAGTGTGGCTGCTGGTTGTATTTTATTTTCTCATAACAACACTTAAATAGCTAGGTTAACACATTAAACCCTTGCCACATGTCACCCTTTGATTAGCTCTAGGTTTAAGTGACCCAATCATATTGTGCCAAGCGTCAAACCTATATGTAATCTTGATTTTAATCATCTTACATGATTAAAAAACATTTGGCAAGCTTATGTGTTATGCCATGTGTCACCATCTCATGGTGCCACGTGTCACACTGCAAAATGACCAAAATGCCCCTGTGTCTTAATTTTGAGTTCTTAACCCAAAACAATTATTTTCTTCTTCTAATTAATTTATATCAAATATAAATTAATTAATTAATCTCTATTAATTAATTTCTCATCAATTAAATTCATATTTAAACACTTTAAATATAAATTTAATTTATACTACACATCCAATAATCTAGATTTGGTTTCAAGTCATGCTAGGGACTTTGCAATTTAATTGCAAACCAAATCTATTTAATTAATCAATTAAACTTTTTAATTAATTAATTAAATCATATTTAAATAGGTGATAACTTGTGTATGTGTGTGACTTACTAGGCTCATCACTAATTGGCAATGAGACATGATATCAACTCTTAATATCATCAGAACTCTTTCTTACCATAAATGATTTCTCTAAATCATTTTATGAACCTCATAGACCATGGTTAACACCTAGCATAGCATGCCATGGCCACCCAATTAGTAATAAGGTTTACCTTAAATGAATCTATAATCATATGTTACCATGCACTAGAATCTCTGTTACAAAATCCCAACTCAAGTTGAGTCATGGTTTATGTCAAACTCCATTTGCTATGAATATTATGTTCTCTTTTAATTCCAGTTCTTGATTAAAAGATTTTTCTCATCGAAACACTTTTCGAATAAATCTATCTGTCTGGCCAGAACTTGAAACATCAAGAACAATTAAATGAACATAGGATTTTATCTCTATTTACTTAGAGGAACAGATTCCTTCTTGATCAACACCTACCTCCATATATAACTAGCAGGAGCCAACACATGCCCATATACCCATACATAGTACAAGTATGAAAGCAGTATCAAACTCAAACTACCTATCTACAAGATAACTGTGCTCTCTCAGTCTAAAGATTATATGCATCGATATGATTTATGACAAAACATTGACAAGAGTAAACTCCATGTGCTTGTCATAAGTGTCACTGGTTCGGCCTACTTATCATTTATAAGTGCCTATCATGTTTGTTATATGGCATGAGACTCACCATTCCATCTTATTTATATCTCATATAAATAACTTGGGAACAAACATGAATACAATCTTTCTGGATAAGTCATGTCCTTATTATGAAGTATCCTCGATTGTGAACCTATTTATGATACTTTGTGCTAGAAATATTGTCACTCATATTCTTAACAACTTAAGAATAATATTTCTAACAAAATATCAATGGACCTTTTCTATTACACATAAATATATTATGTAAACGGAAAAGTGGAAATGCATTTTATTAATAAAATATATACAAGATACATACTAAATGATATGCTCTAGGGCATACTACTAACAATCTCCCACTAGCACTAGAGCCATTCATTACAATATCTTAGACCTATCTTCTCAAGATGTCGGTCTAAGCGAGTCTGTGACATAGGCTTAGTGAATGGATCACCGGATTTTCACCGATGCTATTTTCTGCATGGCTACAACGCCACGCCAAACTATTTCACAGATAATGAGGTAGCGCCTTTCTATGTGTTTGGATTTACGGTGAGACCTTGGTTCCTTAGCTTTGTATGATTGCTCCATTATTGTCACGGTGTAGTGGGCTGGCGACTCAATGGAAGGAACTCTGTAAGTTACATCACGAACTTCTTTATCCAAACGACTTTTTGCGACATCGATGCGACAATATACTCGACCTCAGTGATGGAATCTGCGATGCGTGCTCTGTTTGGAACTCTTCCAACCGATCGCACCTCCATTACAAATGAACACATATCCAGAGGTAGACTTTCTATCATCGATATCTGATTGGAAGTCAGAATCAGTATAACCATCTAATTGCAAGTCTCCACCTCCATAAATCAAGAATAAATCCTTAGTTCTTCTCAAGTACTTAAGGATATTCTTGACTGCTATCCAGTGTTCTAAACCTGGATTGGATTGATACCTGCTAGTCAAACTAACAGCATATGCGATATCTGGCCTAGTACACAACATTGCATACATTAAACTTCTAATAGCCGAAGCATATGGAATCCTGGCCATCTTATCTCTTTCTTCGGGTGTCTTTGGAGACATCTCTTTAGAAAGATGGATACCATGTCTTACTGGTAACAATCCTCTCTTGGAATCAAGCATGTTAAACCTCTTTAACACCTTTTCCAAGTATAGACTTTGGGATAAACCTATTATTCTTTTCGCTCTATCTCTATAGATGCGAATCCCAAGAATATAGGTTGCCTCCCCTAAGTCTTTCATGGAGAATGTATTTGACAACCTTTATAGTTGTCAACATACCTGTGTCATTACCTATCAACAGTATGTCATCCACATATAAGACAAGGAAAGTGATAGCTCTGTCACTAACCTTCTTATATACACATGGCTCATCCTCATTTTTGATAAAACCAAAGGATTTAATGGCTTCATCAAAACGGATGTTCCAACTCCTCGAAGCTTGTTTCAACCCATAAATGGATCGCTTTAGCTTGCATACCTTGGAACCATCTTGGGATTCAAATCCCCTAGGTTGTTCCATGAAAATGTTTTCTTCAATGTATCCATTGAGAAAAGTCATTTTGACATCCATCCGCCAAATCTCATAATCATAGTATGCACTATTGCTAATAAAATCCTAATTGATTTAAGCATGGCAACAAAGTAGAAAGTCTCCTCATAGTCTATTCCTTGCCTTTGGCGAAACCCTTTCGCTACTAGCCTTGCCTTATAGGTCTCTACCTTTCCATCGTAACCAATTTTCTTCTTGAAAACCCATTTGTTCCCTATAGGTACAATACCTTGGTGGGTCAACAAGATCCCAAACTTGATTCTTATACATGGAATCAATCTCATTTCATAGCATCAATCCATTTTGAAGAGTCTATATCGATATAGCTTCTTCATAGGTAAGTGGATCATCTCCATGATCTACTTCTTCATGAGTAGACAACTCTTGTTCTTCTTCATGAAGAAAACCATATCTCACCGTGGGTGAGATACCTGGTTGTTCTACGAGGAGCAGTGTAGATGTTTCATCAATGGGTATAGGTTGACTAGATGGATTTATATCCATCGATGCATTGGTTGGTCGAATTCTCCAATTCTAACTCTATTTGCCTTCCTTTGCCTCCTTCTTGAACAAACCGTTGTTCAAGAAATGTGGCATCTCTACTTATCACAACCTTTTGTGAAGTAGGCAAATAAAAATAATATCCAAAACTATCTTTTGGATATCCAACAAATCGACCTTTTACGATCTGGTCTCCAATTTATCGGTGTTCACTTTTGATATAATTTGGACAACCCCAAATCTTAACATGCTTAAGACTTGGCTTTCTTCCATGCCATATCTCATAAGGTGTGGAAGAAAGCGATTTTGATTGAATCCTATTCAGAATATACAAAGTGATTCTAATGCAAATCCCCAAAGAAGATTGGCATATCGGTATAGCTCATCATACTACGTACCATATCCAATAGTACGATTTCTCCTTCGGATACACCATTCGGTTGTGGCGTTCTGGAGAGTCGGTGAGAAACCATGCCATGCTCTCTCAAGTATTCATCAAATTCAGTACTCAAATATTCACCTCCACGATCTGATCGAAGAGCTTTAATACTTTTTCCTGTTTGATTTTCTACTTCAGATTTAAATTCCTTAAACTTTTTAAAGGATTCATGTTTGTATTTCATCAAATATAAATACCCAAACCTTGATTTATCATCAGTAAAGGTAATAAAATAATGAAAGCCCCCTCTAGCCATTTCTTTAAACGGACCACATACATCACTATGTATTAATTCCAAAATATTTTCAGCTCTTAGCCCTTGTCCAACAAAGGGTGATCTAGCCATTTTGCCTTGAAGGCAAGATTTACAAGTTGGAGTAGGCTCAGAGCCCAATGAGGATAGAATCCCCATTTTCTTCAATTTTGCAATCCTATCTTCTGCAACATGACATAACCTTAAGTGCCAAATATATTTTGAACTTGAGTTGGTTTTCACCATGGCATTGTATTCTTTTAGATCACTTGCATTCAATTTGTGTTTGTCATTATTATCCAAATAATAAAGACCATCATTCATATAACCGGAACCAACATATTTATTTCCAAAATAAATATTGCAAACATCATCTGTGAACTGAAATTCATAGCCATTTCTAGTCAAACTAGATATAGAAATGATGTTCTTAAAAGCATCAGGTACATATAAAATATTATCCAAACACAAAACATGTCCAAACATGTAAAAAGATTTAGATCCTATGGCTAAAGCTTCAACTTGATTGAGCCATTGCCAATCCAGGACTCTAATATCTTGAGAACGCATAGTCGCTACTATTTGCTAGTTCCTGCATATCATTAGAAATGTGAGAACTGGCACCAGTATCTAAAACCCAAGCTGTAGATGAACTATGAGTATCATTATAATCTAAATAACAAGATATGGACATACCTTCCGAAGGTGTATCCTTCTTGTCCTTCAGAGAAGCAAGATACTCTGGGCAGTTCCTTTTCTAGTGCCCATCCTTTTGGCAGTGGAAACACTTTCCTTTGCCTCCATCAGCTTTAGTCTTCCTTTTCTGTTTAGCTATTTTCTTGGAAGGATCAAGAATCTGAGGTTTCTTTTTCTTATTACCCTTCTTCTTGTTGGACTTTCCAGCAGAAGAAGATGCAACCAAAGCTACCTCTTTTCCTTTATTGCCTGGCATATTCTTTTGGGCAATAACCAGCATGTTGAGTAAACCAGCTAAGGTGCATTCCTGTTTAGTCATATGGAAATTTGTCACAAAATTCCCAAAAGACTCAGGAAGGGACTGAAGGATCAAATCCGTTTGTAGTTGGAAATCTATGTTGAAGTCAAGATGTTCCAACTGCTCAATCAGCCGAATCATCTTGTGGACATGATCCCCAACATTCTGTCCCTCAGACATCCTCATACGGAATAGCTGTCTAGATATCTCATACCTAGCATTCTTGCTATGCTCACCATACAACTCTTGTAGGTGAAGGAGGATCTCACTCGCACTCTGCATGTTCTCATGTTGCTTCTGTAACTCATTACTCATGGAAGCAAGCATGTAACACTTAGCTCTCATATCATGCTCCTTCCACTTGTCCAAAGTTTCATGTTCCTCTTGTGTGGCCTCTGGAGGTAAGGGACCAGGAACATTTGAATCTAGAACATATCCTATATGTTCAAGGTTCAGGACAAGCTTCAAATTTCTTAGCCAATCAGACAGATTAAGTCCTGTCAACCTGTTGTGATCAAGTATGCTTGCAAGGATATTGGATGGTGGTGGTTGTTTTGTGCTCATTTTTATCAGAAAATTAACTGCAGAAAATAACCAGATTAATTAGTAAATGTATCATGTAATTAACCAAAATGATTATGGTCTTTTAATCAAATTGGTCCTCCCACTAACTTAGCGAATCCTACGCTTCCAAAGTAGAAAACAGAAATCCTAGTTGGATGGATTTCTAGTGGGTGATTGAATTCTTATAATTCTATTGATCATCCTCAGGTACATCCATTATTGGAATTACAATAAACTATAAGTGAGCAACTCCTTGCCCATCACATCTCATGTGAGGTTCAATCCTTTACCTAGTCCCTAATGCTCAAAATCTCAGGTACATCCATTATTGACTTATCTTGCATTAGTTAAGTTGATCCCATTGAGTCAGTAATTATGCAAATAATTTTAATGTCCTCAGGTACATCCAATATTGGCCACCAAACCATTTACATATTTACAACATCTCATGCTTAACAATTATTCTTAAGAAAATCTCTTAAATTAATTGCATCTCATGCAACTATTTAAAATTTCTTAAAATAATTGCCCCAATGGAGGGCTTATGTTATAATTACTTTAATTATAGCATTTCCAACTTAATCATTTGTTTGGAAGATTTTATAGCCATCCTTATTACTATTAAGGTCTCACTTTGCACATTATCCATTTAGCATGCATATATCATATAATTGCATACATTCCCATACATCTCATGCATTCATGGATAAGTAGTAAATATGGTATGATCATGGACTTTCTAAGGGATTCAATTCTGAGCCACCAAGAATTGAATCAGGGCATTCCTAGGTGCATTTCATTCATTCATTTTACAAGAGTTGCTGAAGGAGTACATAATCAACACTTGATATTGAATTCCTCCCACTGGTCCCACCAATGCTCTTGACCTCCTTGAACTTCTTGCAATCCAATATTACATAGTAATCCTTGGCATACCAAGGCGAATTTACAAGAACTTAAATAAATGAAATTACAACCCAAAAATTATTACAAACTTAATAATATATGCCCAAAATAAATTAAAATAAATTAATTAATTTACAATCCCAAAGAAACATAAAAGAAATAAATCCAATCACATTGGTCTTTTATAGTCCATGATCATCCATCATGCATATCACTATTTAACAATTAAAAAAAACATACATACTTAAATTAAATTGAATATCTCATATTCAACTTAAAAATCCAGATTTGAATATGATTCAAATAAATTTAAAAATTCAGATTTGAATCTCATTCAAACAAATTTAAAAATTCAGATTTGAATCACATTCAAACAACTTTAAAAATTCAGATTTGAATCACATTCAAACATTTTTTAAAAAATCAGATTTGAATCACATTCAAATATTTTTTTAAAAAATCAGATCTGAATTTTATTGAATCAATTTTAAAAATCAGATTTAAATATGATTCAAACAACTTTAAAAATTCAGATTTGAATCACATTCAAACAACTTTTAAAATTCAGATTTGAATCACATTCAAACAATTTTTAAAATTCTGATTTGAATCATAATTTAATTGTGTGATTAAAACAACTAATTAAACACTTTAATTAGTCAAAGAATAGGCCTTAGATCATACAACAATTGCAGAATTAAAAGCCAAACCTTGAACCACCCATGGAACCATTGTTGCCTCCACCAATGGTGGCTTCACCATGTGTGCCGCCACACCTCTTGATCAAACCAGCAATGAATCAATCATCTCATGATCAAATCACACAATTAAATCATATAATCAACAATCTAAATGGCAAATATAGTGGCTCTGATACCAATTGAAGGAACGGAAGCGTGAAAAACCCAAGATTATACCATTGAATTCAAAATTTTCACCTAGGGTCACATGCACCATGCAAGATTTAATTTTATCTATTTGATTTCAATGATAAACAACATATTAAAACTCTTTTAATATGTTTTTGGATCTGCCTTTGCCATTTAAGATTTTAAAATTAATCAGATTAATTTTAGAACCCTATATTAAATCAAGAACGATTACACTAACCTCTTGATGTGCTGCAGCGTGTCTGCGCCTTTGAGATTCGTCTTCAGGACACCAGATGTTGTCCCTCTAGCTTGTCCACACCAAGAACACCTATGGCAGCCCTTGAACAGCTTCTAAAGCCTTTTCTATTAATTAGAAATTCAAGTTCTTCCTTTTAAGAGATTAGAGATGTAAACAGGACACTAGAAACAATTTCTAGTGTTCTTAATTCAAGAGATTGATGGCTAATCTCTTTGAATTGATGAGAGATGAAGAAGAATAGAGGGAGGACTGCAAAATGGCGTGAACAAGGAGTGTGGCTGCTGGTTGTATTTTATTTTCTCATAACAACACTTAAATAGCTAGATTAACACATTAAACCCTTGCCACAAGTCACCCTTTGATTAGCTCTAGGTTTAAGTGACCCAATCACATTGTGCCAAGTGTCAAACCTATATGTAATCTTGATTTTAATCATCTTACATGATTAAAAAACATTTGGCAAGCTTATGTGTTATGCCATGTGTCACCATCTCATGGTGCCACGTGTCACACTGCAAAATGACCAAAATGCCCCTGTGTCTTAATTTTGAGTTCTTAACCCAAAACAATTATTTTCTTCTTCTAATTAATTTATATCAAATATAAATTAATTAATTAATCTCTATTAATTAATTTCTCATCAATTAAATTCATATTTAAACACTTTAAATATAAATTTAATTTATACTACACATCCAATAATCTAGATTTGGTTTCAAGTCATGCTAGGGACTTTGCAATTTAATTGCAAACCAAATCTATTTAATTAATCAATTAAACTTTTTAATTAATTAATTAAATCATATTTAAATAGGTGATAACTTGTGTATGTGTGTGACTTACTAGGCTCATCACTAATTGGCAATGAGACATGATATCAACTCTTAATATCATCGAACTCTTTCTTACCATAAATGATTTCTCTAAATCATTTTATGAACCTCATAGACCATGGTTAACACCTAGCATAGCATGCCATGGCCACCCAATTAGTAATAAGGTTTACCTTAAATGAACCTATAATCATATGTTACCATGCACTAGAATCTCTCTGTTACAAAATCCCAACTCAAGCTGGAGTCATGGTTTATGTCAAACTCCATTTGCTATGAATATTATGTTCTCTTTTAATTCCAGTTCTTGATTAAAAGATTTTCTCATCAGAAACTCTTTTACGAATAAATCTATCTGTCTGGCCAGAACTTGAAACATCAAGAACAATTAAATGAACATAGGATTTTATCTCTATTTACTTAGAGGAACTGATTCCTTCTTGATCAACACCTACCTCCATATATAACTAGCAGGAGCCAACACATGCCCATATACCCATACATAGTACAAGTATGAAAGCAGTATCAAACTCAAACTACCTATATACAAGATAACTGTGCTATCTCAGGTCTAAAGATTATATGCACTGATATGATTTATGACAAAACATTGACAAGAGTAAACTCCATGTGCTTGTCATAAGTGTCACTGGTTCGGCCTACTTATCATTTATAAGTGCCTATCATGTTTGTTATATGGCATGAGACTCACCATTCCATCTTATTTATATCTCATATAAATAACTAGGGAACAAACATGAATACAATCTTTCTGGACAAGTCATGTCCTTATTATGAAGTATCCTCGATTGTGAACCTATTTATGATACTTTGTGCTAGAAATATTGTCACTCATATTCTTAACAACTTAAGAATAATATTTCTAACAAAATATCAATGGACCTTTTCTATTACACATAAATATATTATGTAAACGGAAAAGTGGAAATGCCTTTTATTAATAGAATATATATAAGATACATACTAAATGATATGCTCTAGGGCATACTACTAACATATTGAGTGTGATTGTATGCTGCCAAAATGACCAACAATATGTTGTGAATTGTGTTTAGGTTATGGTACAAACCAGAATTGGCATGAATGTGTAGTTGGTTAGTGTTAAAAGTGTCCTTTGATGAGTAATGAACAAAATGCAATAGGGCAGTTTATGTTTTGAGCCTAGAACCCTAAGTGTGTGGCTGCAATTGGTATGATACTAATTGCAGATGAAACTAAGCACAAAATGTGCAACTTTCACGAAGGAAACTTACCAAAATTCTGCTTGTAAGGTAACTTGAAAAGTGACCAAATCCAGATTAGTGCAATTAAGGCCTGAAAATTGACCATTTGGGCAGCAGTTAGTGTTTAGGCCATAACTCACTCAAAACAGGTCCAATTGACCTGAAATTTTGACCATGAATAGTTAAGACCTATATCTACAAGTTTATGAAGACACCAAAGCCCAGAAATGACCATAAGCAAGTCAAAAAGCTTGCACAAGTTCAGGTCCAAAAACTGGACGAACCTAAAATGACCTAAAGTGACCAATTTTGATGCACTTTGACTAGCAATAGTAAAATGACCATAACATGGTCTAGTAAACTTAGAATGACCTGAAATTTTGCCCCACATGCAATAAGATATATATCTACAAGTTTGTAGTTTAGACCGAAACCCGAAAATCGAGGGAACTAGGTCGTCCGGCTAGGTCAAACTAGTATCCCGGAATCCAGCAAATTTCAATAAATTGCAATATACGTGGAAATGAATTTGGTAACATGTACCAACCCTAAAAGACTATTGAATGTGACATATTAGTAACATTAAAACCTAATTTACCTAGAACGCATCGAGCGTTGACATATTAGGTTGACTAAGCAAATAGTAGAATTCAGTGAATTAATTATCAAGCATTATCGTTAGAGACAATTTAAATGAGTACTGAAACACTTCAAATTGTGTTTCTCAGTTAGCAAGGACTCAGGGAAAGGGAAGGAAACACTGAGTCAAGGCCAGGAGACAGTTATCAGAGGTTTGTGTACAATAAACCTTATTTGAGCCTTTTGTCATTGAAAAATTGATTTAGTGTGATTTATGGAAATTTGAAGTTAATTATGAATTGTGTTGCCATCTTGTCAATGAAATTATGACTTTGGAAATTTATTGGATTTCTCACGAATCATTTGAATAAAATGTTTGGAATTGATTTTCTGTTCACACTTAGCATGACAGTATCACATTATTCCTCCTCCATTTATGGGGTTGAGATCATTTATTTTCCTCCCTCTCTGGTTTACCAGTTGAGGTTGTAGATCGGATGAGTACTCATTAGCTAGCTAGCCACCTCTCTCATTGATTTCGATTAGTGGGGTTGTAGATTGCTTTTTCGTGGTGTACAACGCGGCATTGATCGGAAATTTGTGTCATGGCTTAAGTTGTGTATGAATTGACAACATTGTGTTCTTAAAATATTTGACTAAATTGCGTTATTATGAGCTTTGATAATTTGTAAAATGGAGTTTAAATTCTTATTGACATTCACTGTCTTTTGAATTTAACCATGTTTTGACTATTGAGATATAATTTGATATTGTGGAATGGAGTTCAAATTCTTTATGACATTCATTGTCTTGAATTTAACTATGATTTAAGTATCCACTATTTATATGACTTATGATTTGTGATTTAAAGTTGTATTTGGTTAATGTTGTGCACCACTGAGACATTGTCTCAGCGATAGCTTTTTATTGCTATCGTAGGTAGACAGACGGACAGGGCAGCAGACTAGACTGCTGTGCATTCAGCGAGAGGTCATCGGGTATATTGAGTATACCACATTTTGCATTTTGTACTGTAATGTATGTTCACTGTATGTATATATTGTTCTTGGTTTTGAGCAGTTGTAAATTAAGATTGTATATTGAAGTTGTAAAATAAATTATGAGTTATTTTGACTTGTAAAATTCGTACTATATTTCTTTTATTTGATCCTTTGAAAATGTTGAAAAAAATTATTGTGGATTTGAGTTGAGAAATATATTGTGTTGTTTAATTGTTGGAGTTGAGATTGAGAAATATGTTTGAAGTGTTTTTTACAGGTTTTTTTTGAAGAACTATTTTATTCAAAATAAAGAGGACACTCCGCCAAAATTTTTATAGAAATTACTAATAATTCAAATTTGTTAACTCTTTCACTTAAGTTCAAAAAAGTTTTTAACACCTATAAATAGTGCTCACCACTGTAAAAAGAAGTAAGAAAAGTTTTAAAATCCCTTGTAGTGTATTTAATGAAGTATCAATAGACGAAGTTGCTAATTCATTAGGTATACTACGGGATCATGTTATGCCTTACAGAGGGGTAGGGTGTGACATGTTTTTATGGTATCAGAGCTAGTTTTTAAATTCTGTTTTCACCTGTAACTTGAATATTCTTTCTTCATAGTGCAACTGCTCAATATCATTGTTTGATACATGCAGTACATTACATTATAAATATGCACTAACGGGAGGAAATCTCCTTGTGTTATTTATTCAGGAGATCTAAGATCCTCGCATTGACTATGGAAGAGGGTGATCGTTCAGCTGATCAATCGATAGAGGCTGAGGTGCAAGGGGATGCCCCTACACAATGTCGATGGTTCAAAAGACCGGCCCGTAGTACCGCAGTTTCCTACTCAGTTGGCTCAGCAGATGGCTGTAATGTTCCAACAAATGGCTGGTAATGTGCCTACTCAAGTCCCAATACAGACACCAGTGGTACAACCACAGTCTTCTGCTGGACAGTATGATAAATTGATGAAATATGGGGCTACAGAGTTCAAGGGACAGTAGATCCTCTAGAGGCAGAACAGTGGTTAGAGAGAATGGATAGGGTATTCAAGAAACTGCACTTCATAGAGGAGCTTAGATTTGAATATTCAGTATCTTTGCTACAGGGGGATGCTTATGACTGGTGGAAAAGCATTCCCCACAGTCTGGTAGAACCTGCAGTGCTAACATGGAATGACTTTCTTAGGGAATTCAAACAAAAATATGTCCCTGATGCTTATGTAGACCAGAAGCTACAAGAGTTCCTAAGTCTGAAACAAGGGAGTAGATCAGTGGCTGAATATGAAAGGGAATTTTCCCGCCTAAGCCATTATGCAGTACGTCTACTGTCTACCAGCAGGGAGAGATGCAAGAGGTTTAAAATCGGCTTGAAGCCCAGTATCATATTACAAGTGGTCGGATTCAAACACACTAACTTCTCTGAACTGGTTTATCAAGCCTTAGAGTTAGAAAGAATTGAATATGAAGCTGCCCCTGAGAAAAAGAAATCAGAGAAGACAGAGAAAGAGAGAAAATCAGTAGAACAGAGTTGCAGTGGTCCTACTGGAAAGAGGAAGAACCATGGGAGACACAGCAGAGGTGGCAAAAAGTCTAGTAGGGGAAGATATTCAGGACATAAACCTCCTCTATATGGTCAACAGAGTACTAGAGGTTCCTACCCTCCCCACCAATGTGAAACTTGTGGAAGATATCATGGTGAGATATGCTACAAGTCTATTGGAGCCTGTTATAACTGTGGAGGCACAGGACACTTTGCCAAGGACTGCACCAGTACTCACAGAGTTGGACCACCTCCTACTACTACAGAAGGGTCAGTTCAGAGCCCTGTCACTAGAAGTTCACAAACACCCAGCAGAGGTAGAGGCAGAGGTAGAGGTAGCCCAGCAGGCAGTTAAGGCACAGTGAAACAATCAGAATAAGACAGTGCTCCGGTCAGAGTCTATGCAATGAGATAGAGAGAAGAGGCCGAGACATCTGATGTTGTGGCTGGTACCTTCTCAACCATTAATCAAGATGTGTTTGTGTTATTTGATCCGGGTTCTACCCATTCTTATATGAGTGCTAGCATCATTGATTGCATTACTGTTCCATGTATAAAAATGGACTTTGAGGTGCTAGTAACAAGTCAGCTAGGACAGGAGGTCAGGGCTAATAGAAGGTATAGGGATTGTCCTTTAGTGATCCAAGGACACACTTTTCTATCTGATTTCATTGAAATGCCCTTCAGAGATTATGATATCATCTTGGGCATGGATTGGTTAGCCAGGCATCATGCCATGATTGACTGTAGGCTGAAGACAGTCACTTTTGGTCTCCCTTAGTACAGTGATATGGTAATACATGGGGAGAGGCAACTATTGCCATCAAACATCATTTTGGCTACACTAGCAAGAAAAATGATCAGAAAGGGGTGTGAAGCATACTTGGCACATGTGGTAGACACCCAAGTGGGGAGTCCAGCATTGAAAGACATCCCTATAGTATATGACTTTCCAGATGTGCTTCCTGATGAATTGCAAGGATTACCTCTGGAAAGAGAAGTGCAGTTTGAAATTAATGTTATGCCTGGTGTGGATCCAATCTCCATAACACCATACAGAATGGCACCAGCAGAGTTGAAGGAGTTGAAGATACAATTGCAAGAACTACTTGAAAAGGGTTTTATCTGCCCTAGTGTGTCACCTTGGGGAGCACCAGTATTGTTTGTTAAGAAGAAGGATGGCACTCTTCGCTTATGTATTGACTACCGGTAGTTGAATAAGGTGACAATAAAGAACAGATATCCATTGCCTCGCATTGATGATCTGTTTGATCAGTTGAAGGGTGCAGCTCTATTCTCCAAAATTGATTTGCGATCTGGTTATTTTCAGTTGAAGGTGCAAGAGCAAAGTATTTCAAAAACTGCTTTCAGAACTCGGTATGGCCACTATGAGTTTCTAGTAATGCCATTCGGGTTAACTAATGCTCCAGCTACTTTTATGGATCTGATGAACATTATCTTTAGATCATGTCTCGATCAATTTGTGGTGGTGTTTATTGATGACATTTTGATATATTCGAGGAATGCAGAGGAGCATGACAGACATCTGTGGATTGTACTGCAGACCTTAAAGGAGAAACAGCTATACGCCAAATTGTCAAAGTGTGAATTTTGGCTGAAAGAAATCTCCTTTTTGGGACATGTTGTGTCAGCTGAATGGATCAAGGTAGATTCCAGCAAGGTAAAAGCTACCCTTAATTGGAAGCCGCCCAGGAATATCACAGAAATTCACAGTTTTATGGGTTTAGCTGGATATTACCGTCGGTTTGTGAAAGGGTTTTCTATGTTATCTTCTCCACTGACCAAGCTGTTTCGAAAAGATGTAAAATTTCAGTGGACTGATAAATGCCAGCAGAATTTTGATGAGTTGAAGAGGTGTTTGGCTGAAGCTCCAGTCCTCACTTTACCTACTCCGGGTAAAGAATACACAGTTTATAGTGATGCTTCTCACAATGGGTTAGGCTGTGCACTGATGCAAGATCGGAATGTCATTGCTTATGCATCACGCCAACTGAAACCGCATGAGAGGAACTACCCAACACATGATCTGGAGCTAGTAGCTATTGTTTTTGCTCTGAAGATCTGGAGATACTCTTTGTATGGGGAGAAATGCTACATTTACACAGATCACAAGAGCTTAAAGTACTTAAGCACCTAGAAGGAATTGAATTTGAGGCAGAGGAGATGGTTAGAACTTATTAAAGACTATGTTTGCTTAATAGACTATCAGCCAGGAAAAGCAAATGTGGTGGCTGACGCCTTAAGTCGCAAGACTATGGCAAGTCTCAAAGTTTCTCCTTTATCCATGGTATATGAATTGAAAGCACAACATGCCAGTTTAGAGATTGATGATGAGGGACAGACAGTAGTTGCATGGCATGTACAGCCAGTGTTGATTGATCAGATCAGAATGGCTGCTCAGAGTGATGTTAAATATCAGAAGCTACTGAAAGAAGTCCAGCAGGGCAAGAAACCTAAATTTTTTGTGAAAGATGATGGTTTATTGCTACATCAGGGTAGAATATGCGTTCCTAATGATGCTGAATTGAGACAGATCATTATGAAGGAAGCACATGAGTCTTCTTTTGCTATGCACCCTGGTGGAACTAAAATGTACAGAGGGCTGAAAGAGCATTACTGGTGGATGGGTATGAAGAGGGATATAGCTGAATTTGTTTCCAAATGCCTAACTTGTCAGCAAGTAAAGGCAGAACATCAAGTTCCAGCTGGTTTGTTACATCCATTGCTAGTACCAGAGTGGAAATGGGAACGGATAACTATGGATTTTGTTATGGGACTTCCAAGGACACAGAATAGTCATGATGCAGTATGGGTTATAGTTGACAGATTGACCAAGTTTGCTCACTTTTTGCCAGTTCGGATGGACTATAGCCTGGAAAGATTAGCCAGATTGTACATATATGAGATTCTAAAACTACATGGAGTGCCAGTATCAATTGTGTTTGACAGAGATCCTAGGTTCACTTTTAGATTCTGGGGTAGTCTACAGAGAGCCCTAAGAACTAGATTGAACTTTAGCATAGCATTCCACCCAGAGACAGATGGCCAGTCTGAAAGGGTAATTCAGATATTGGAAGATATGCTACAGGCTTGTGTGATTGAGTTTGAAGGTAGTTGGGATACACACTTCCCTTTGATTGAGTTTGCTTATAACAACAGCTACCAATCAAGCATTGGGATGCCTCCATATGAAGCTTTGTATGGCAGAAAGTGCAGAACTCCCCTATGTTGGGATGAAGTAGGTGAAAGGAAGATGATTGGGCCAGAAATTATTCAGCAGACAGAGGAAAATATCAGATTGATCAGAGATAGACTCAAGGCTGCATCAGACCGTCAGAAGTCCTATGTTGATCTGAAGAGAAGAGATATTGAATATGCAGTGGGTGATAAGGTATTCCTCAAAGTTTCTCCTTGGAAGAGGATAATGAGATTTGGCAGAAAGTGGAAACTGAGTCCTCGTTTCATCAGACCATATGAGGTTCTGGAAAGAGTGGGTCCTTTGGCATATCGGTTGGCATTACCTCCAGAGCTAGCAAGGACACACAGTGTCTTCCATGTGTCCATGTTAAGGAGGTACAGATCAGACCCATCTCATGTACTATCAGTTGAAGAGATTGAGGTAAATCCAGACCTCTCCTATGAGGAAGAACCCATGGAAATTCTGGCATATGAGGTGAAGCAGCTGAGGAACAAACGGATACACCTGGTTAAAGTGCTGTGGAACCATCATTCAGGCCAGGTGTATTTGGGAACGTGAAGAGGATATGGGGAGATAGCACCCACAGCTGTTCAGAGACTAATGCTAGGAAAAATTTCGAGATGAAATTTATTTTAAGGGGGGGAGAATTGCAACACCCCTAAGTTCGGTAGTGCGTTCTACTGTTCTAGTGACCAGTGTTGTCCGGACAGCTAGGATGCCTAGAACTACACTTAGATATGAGTGAGGAGACATAAAATAATGAAATACAAGAAAAAAAAATGAAAAATAATAGCAAATAAATGTAACCAAGTTAAACGAGTCGAGAACCCTAGCGATGGGTGACCGCACTGGGAAGTCGCGGCGTGGACCGTTGACTAGCCCTGGACCGCAGGGAACCCTGGATAATATTTTTAGGACTTAAATAAATGTCTATTGAATTATAAATACCATTAGAATTATCAAAGAAAAATTAATTACTTAGTAAAAATAAAAGTGAGAAATCGAAAAACGGACAAAACCCGGTATTATTGAAAAATCGGAAATGCAACCCGAACAGGGGCATTGGGTCATTTGACACACCGAGTTGTCTTTTGACCTAAATTTCCATTAAAAATACGGGATATTACACTTGGAAAATGTAATGAAAAATTAAATTAGTGGTACCTAATGTAAATAGCAAAAATGGGGAGTTAAATGTGGGAATAAGGAAAGTTAAGGTTAAACTAATATTAAATTAAGCTTAGTGCTCCACTCACCCATCAAAGTGGACCACTAACTCACCATTTGGACAGATTTCATCTTCTTCCTCACCTTGCCAAAGAACCAGCCGAAATGCTCTCAAGGGAAACCACCATTGCCGTCCACCTTGGAGCTCCATGCATGTGAGATTTAAGCTCCTTTCTTGGCACTTTCCTTAATTAAAGATTGTCCATACACCTTGGGCAGTAGATAGGTAACAAGAAGACCAAGTTTTGGAGAGCTTTTGAAGAGTTTCCAAAGTGGTAAGTTTGTGTTTTTGGTTATTGCTTCATTAAAGTTAGTAAGAATGTTATGGGTACTTGAATTATGGAGAGATTTTTGAGGTTTGATGTTTAAAGGCAGAGGTGTATTTTTGGTAGCAATGGAAACTCTTTGAGGACAGTTTATTCTTGCTTGTAAATGGTAGATTAAAGGGTTGATTATGTGTTTATATGTGTAGGAATAAATTGGGTGATGTATACTAAGTTTATTGTGAATGTATACTTGAATTTGGAAGCTTGGACATTAATGGAGAGAGAGGTGTATGAATCGGCAGCTTGATTTGGTGAACCATAAAAATGTTATTTCATGTTTGGTTTATGGAATATTAATGTTGAATTGTGGTACTTGTTATAGCAGCTTGTGTATATGTATGATGGTGTGAGGTTGGACATGTAAATGAGCTAGGTTAAGTGATTGAATTGTTTGTAATTTGAGCTTGAAAAATTCTGTACTATATGATGCATATTGAGTGTGATTGTAAGCTGCCAAAATGACCAACAATATGTTGTGAATTGTGTTTAGGTTATGGTACAAACCAGAATTGGCATGAATGTGTAGTTGGTAAGTGTTAAAAGTGTCCTTTGATGAGTAATGAACAAAATGCGATAGGGCAGTTTATGTTTTGGGCCTAGAACCTTAAGTGTGTGGCTCCAATTGCTATGAGACCAAATGGAAGGGAAACTAGGCACAAAATGTGCCAACTTTCATGAAGGAAGCTTACCAAAATTCTGCTTGTAATGTAACTTCAAAAGTGACTAAATCCGGATTAGTGCAATTAAGGCCTGAAAATTGACCATTTGGGCAGTAGTTGGTGTTTAGTCCATAACTCACTCAAAATAGGTCCAATTGACCTGAAATTTTGACCATGAATAGTTAAGACCTATATCTACAAGTCTTATGAGGACACCAAAGCCTAGAAATGACCATAAGCAAGTCAAAAAGCTTGCACAAGTTCGGGTCCAAAAACTGGCCGAACCTGGAATGACCTAAAATGACCTAAAGTGACCAATTTTGATGCACTTTGACCAGCAATAGTAAAATGACCATAGCTTGGTCTAGTAAACTCTGAATGACCTGAAATTTTGCCCCGCATGCAATAAGAGATAGATCTACAAGTTTGTAGTTTCGACCGAAACCCGAAAACCGAGGGAACTAGGTTGTCTGGCTAGGTAAAACTAGTATCCCGGAATCTAGCAAATTTCAATGAAACACAATATACATGAAAATGAATTTGGTAACATGTACCAACCTTAAAAGACTATTGAATGTGACATATTAGTAACATTAAAACTTAATTTGCCTAGAACGCATCGAGTATCGTCATATTAGGTTGACTAAGCAAATAATAGAATTCAGTAAATTAATTATCAAGCATTATCATTAGAGACAGTTTAAATGAGTACTGAAACACTTCAAATTATGTTTCTCAGTTAGCAAGGACTCAGGGAAAGGGAAGGAAACACTGAGTCAAGGCCAGGAGACAATTATCAGAGGTTTGTGCACAAGAAACCTTATTTGAGGCTTTTGTCATTAAAAAATTGATTTAGTGTGATTTATGGAAATTTGAAGTTAATTATGAATTGTGTTGCCATCTTGTCAATGAAATTATGACTTTGGAAATTTATTGGATTTCTCACGAATCATTTGAATAAAATGTTTGGAATTGATTTTGTGTTCACACTTAGCATGACAGTATCACATTATTCCTCCTCCATTTATGGGATTGATATCGTTTATTTTCCTCCCTCTCTGGTTTACTAGTTGAGGTTGTAGATCAGATGAGTACTCATTAGCTAGCTAGCCACCTCCCTCATTGATTTCGATTAGTGGGGTTGTAGATTGCTTTGTCGTGGTGTACAACGAGGCATTGATCGGAAATTTGTGTCGTGGCTTAAGTTGTGTATGAATTGGTAACACTGTGTTCTTAAATTATTTGACTAAATTGTGTTATTATGAGCTTTGATAATTTATGAAATGGAGTTTAAATTCTTATTGACATTCACTGTCTTTTGAATTTAACCATGTTTTGACTATTGAGATATAATTTGATATTGTGGAATGGAGTTCAAATTCTTTATGACATTCATTGTCTTGAATTTAAATATGATTTAAGTATCCACATATATGACTTATGATTTGTGATTTAAAGTTGTATTTGGTTAATGTTGTGCACCACTGTGACATTGTTTCAACGATAGCTTTTCATTGCTGTCGCAGGTAGACAGATGGATAGGGCAGCAGACTAGGTTGCTAGTGCATTCAGCGAGAGGTCATCGGGTATATTGAGTATACCACATTTTGCATTTTGTACTGTAATGTATGTTCACTGTATGTATATATTGTTCTTGGTTTTGAGCAGTTGTAAATTAAGATTGTACATTGAAGTTGTAAAATAAATTATGAGTTATTTTGACTTGTAAAATTCATACTATATTTCTTTAATCTCATCATTTGAAAATATTGAAAAAAATTATTGTGGATTTGAGTTGAGAAATATATTGTGTTGTTTAATTGTTGGAGTTGAGATTGAGAAATATGTTTGAAGTGTTTTTTACAGGTTTTTTTTGAAGAACTGTTTTATTCAATGTTTTATTCAAAATACAAAGGGTGCTCCGCCAACATTTTTATAGAAATTACTAATAATTCAAATTTGTAAGCTCTTTCACTTAAGTTCAAAAAAGTTTTTAACACCTATAAAAAGTGCTCACCACTGTAAAAAGAAGTAAGAAAAGTTTTAAAATCCCTTGTAGTGTATTTAATGGGTTATCAGTAGACGAAGTTGGTAATTCATTAGATATACTATAGGATCACGTTATGCCTTACAGAGGGGTAGGATGTGATAGATTCATTGCTGGTTGCAAGGAATAGGTGGCAGCATGTTGATGAACACCAATGGTGCGCATGGTTTGATGCATTCAACCATGCGCATGGATTTTAGGCTTGTTTGTGGGCTTGGTTTCAAGGCCCATAATTAGGCCCATGATTAATTAAACTGTTTAATTAGGAGTTTTAATCATACAATTAAATTTTGATTCAAATATGAATTTTTAAATTTGTTTGAGTGTGATTCAAATATTAATTTTTAAATTTGTTTGAATGTAATTCAAATCTGAATTTTAAATTTGTTTGAATATGATTCAAATCTGAATTTTTAAATTTGTTTGAATCATATTCAAATCTAAATTTTTAAGTTGAATATAAGAAATTCAATTTAATTTAAGTATGTATGTTTTATTTAATTGTTAAATAGTGATATGCATGATGGATGATCATGGACAATAAAAGACCAATGTGATTAGATTTATTTCTTTTATGTTTCTTTGGGTTGTAAATTAATTAATTTATTTTAATTTATTTTGGTGGCATGTATTATAAAGGTTGCAATAATTTTTGTGTTATAATTTCATTTATTTAGTTCTTATAAATTCGCCTTGGTATGCCAAGGATCACTATGTAATTGGATTGCAAGAAGATCAAGAAGGTCAAGAGCATTGATGGGACCAGTGGGAGGAATTCAAGATCAAGTGTTGATTATGTACTCCTTCAGCAACTCTTGTAAAATGAATGAATGAAATGCACCTAGGAATGCCCTAATTCAATTCTTGGTGGCTCAGAATTGAATCCCTTAGAAAGTCCATGATTGTACTATATTAACTATCCACGAATGCATGAGATGCATATGAATGTATGCAAGTATATGATATATGCATGCTAATTGGATAATGTGCAAAGTGAGACATTAATAGTAATTAGGACGACCACAAAATCTTCTTCCAAACAAATGATTAAGTTGGATATGGTATAATCAAAATAATTATAACATGGGCCCTCCATTGAGGCAATTATTTTAAGAAATTTTAAATACTTGCATATGATGCAATTAATTTAAGAGATTTTCTTAAGAATAATTGTTAAGCATTAGATGTTGTAATTATGTAAATGGTTTGGTCGCCAATAATGGATGTACTTGAGGATATTAAAATTATTTACATGTTTACTGGCTCAATGGGATCAACTTAACTAATGCAAGATAAGTCAATAATGGATGTGCCTGAGATTTTGAGCATTAGGGGCTAGGTAAAAGATTAGTCAAGTGAATAGCGACTTCTGCATTATAAAAATAAATAATTGAATCGTTAACTATGTAAAATGTCCTAGTATGCCTAGAATGATTGGTTTGGATAGGTTGGCATGCTAATAGGGTTTAGTTAGCAATATGCCATTTTGTGATTTTATGGCTTTTAGCCATTCTGACATCAGTGTGATACTTGGCCTTGTGCCCAATGTTTATTACAGCTTATTAGCTATTCTGCTGTATACTGGGAGACACAATGTGACCGATGGTGTGATGGCTCGAAGTGTGACACCCCTTACCCGTCTACAATTTAGCCAAGCAAGTTGTGCCAATCAGTGTGTCGGAGCACATATTTATGTTTCTATTACAATTTATCCCTTTTAATTCATTTATTTTCAATTTTGATAAATCTGAATTTTTTCGCAAATTTTATAGAAAATCCGGCAGAGTGCCGGCTATAAATTGGAAAAACTGTTCTTCTGAAACCTGTTTAAAAACACTTCTAATATAATTTCCAAATCCAAACTCCATTATACACATATATCTCAACCCAATCTCAACATCTCAATATTATTTTCAAAACTTTTCTGTTCACTTCATCAATAGAAGCTCATTCATAAATATTTCTCAACATTTCATTTATCAACATACATTATACAGAAAATTTCGATAACATAAAATTTCATATAATTACATTATTACAAAATTGCAAGAGTTGATAGTTACAATCCCAAAACTAATACATAATACAAAATGCAAAATACAAAATGGTACCCAAAATCCTAATGTCCTACCATATGCAGTGCAGATGTGAGGTGACTCTGGACTTTAGATGCAGCTCTGAAGGCAAACCCTGTCTGATGTCTGCTGGGCTCCCTAACTAGGTCTTCAGTACCTGCGCGTGGTAAAAGCGACATGCTAAGCAATTCTGCTTAGTAGTGACAATATAAAATAAAATAAAATAAAATAAAATAATTATGCAGAATGTATGTTTACATTTTTTAGTAGGCTTAATTTCTGATATTATTTGCAGTCTTATTCAAATAAAATTTGGTAAGGTTTATTATCATTGCCCGAGTAACCTATATTAGTCGACTGGACTGGATAAACGGGTAAACTGGCACTGGGTACTAAGTGTTAGTAGTATGCCCTAGAGCATATCATTTAGTATGTATGTTGTACATATTTTTATTAATAAAAGGCATTTTCACTTTTCCGTTTACATAATATATTTATGTGTAATAGAAAAGGTCCATTGATATTTTGTTAGAAATTCTATTCTTAAGTTGTTAAGAATATGAGTGACAGTATTTCTAGTACAAAGTATCATAAATAGGTTTGCAATCGAGGATACTTCATAATAAGGACATGATTTATCCAGAAAGATTGTATTCATGTTTGTTCTCATATTATTTATATGAGATATAAATAAGATGGAATGGTGAGTCTCATGCCATATGACAAACATGATAGGCACTTGTACATGATAAGTAGGCCGGACCAGTGACACTTATGACAAGCACATGGAGTTTACTCTTGTCAATGTTTTGTCATAAATCATATCAGTGAATATAATCTTTAGACCTGAGATAGCATAGTTATCTTGTATATAGGTAGTTTGAGTTTGATACTGCTTTCATACTTGTACTATGTATGGGTATATGGGCATGTGTTGGCTCCTACTAATTATATATGAAGGTAGGTGTTAATTAAGATGGAATCTGTTCCTCTAAGTAAATAGAGATAAAATCCTATGTTCATTTAATTATTTTTCATGTTTCAAGTTCCTGGCCAGGACAGATAGATTTAATTAGAATAGAGTTTTTTATGAGAAAAATCTTTTTAATCAAGAACTGGAATTAAAATAGAGCATAATATTCATAGCAAATGGAGTTTAACATAAACCATGACTGCAGCTTGAGTTGGGATTTTGTAACAGAGAGATTCTAGTGCATGGTAACATATGATTATAGGTTCATTTAAGGTAAACCTTACCTTATTACTGAATGGGTGGCCATGGCATGCTATGCTAGGTGTTAACCATGGTCTATGAGGTGCATAAAATGATATTAAGAGTTGATATCATATCTCATTGCCAATTAGTGATAAGCCTAGTAAGTCACACGTATACTCAAGTTATCAACTAATTAAATATGATTTAATTAATTAATTAAAGAGTTTAATTGATTAATTAAATAGGTTTGGTTTGCAATTAGATTGCAAAGTCCCTAGCATGGCTTGAAACTAAATCTAGATTATTGGATGTATAGTATAAGTTAAATTTATATTTAAAGTGTTTAAATATGAATTTAATTAATGAGAAATTAATTAATAAAGATTAATTAATTGATTTATATGTGATATAAATTGATTGGAAGAGGAGAAATAATTATTTTGGGTTGAGAACTCAAAATTAAGACGTAGGGGCATTTTGGTCATTTCACAGGGTTACATGTTGCACCATGAGATGGTGACACGTGGAATTATACATAAACTTGCCAAATGTCTTTTAATTATGTAATATGATTAAAATTAAGATTAAATATAAGTTTGACACTTGGCACAATGTAATTGGGTCAATTAAACCTATAACCAATCAAAGGGTGACATGTGGGAAAAGTTTAATGTGTTGACCTAGCTCTATAAGTGTTGTTATGATAAGAAAATAACACAACCAGCTGTTGCTCTTATTGATGCTACCACCCAAGGCTCTCCCCTCTCTTCTTCTTCATCTCTCATCAATTCAAAGAGATTAGCCATCAATCTCTTGAATTAAAAATGCTAGAAATTGTTTCTAGTGTCCTGTTTACATCTTTAATTTCTTAAAAGGCAGAACTTGATTTTTTAATTTATAGAAAAAGCTTTAGAGGCTGTTCAAGGGCTGCCATAGGTGTTCTTGGTGTGGACAAGCTTGAGGGACAACATCTGGTGTCCTGAAGACGAATCTCAAAGGCGCAAATACACTGCAGTGCATCAAGAGATTAGTGTGTTTGTTCTTGATTTAATATAGGGTTCTAAAATTAATTTGATTAATTTAAAAAAATCTTAAATGGCAAATAAAGATCAAAAAATATATTAAAAGAGTTTTAATATCTTGCATGATGCATGTGACCTTAGGTGAAAAATTTTGAATTCAATGGTATAAACTTGTGTTTTTCACGCTTCCGCTCCTTCAATTGGTATCAGAGCCACTATATTTGCCATTTAGATTGTTGATTATATGATTTAATTGTGTGTTTTGGTCATGAGATAATTTATCCATTGCTGGTTGCAATGGATGTGTGGTGGCATGCAAGAGAACAACTAATGGTGCGCAAGTTTTGTGGTTCCATGGGTGGCTCAAGGTTTGGCTTTTTAATTTGCAATTGTTGTATGATCTAAAAGCTCATCCTATGTCTAATTAAATTGTTTAGTTTGAATTTTAATCACACAATTAAATTTTGATTCAAATCAGATTTTTAAAAATTGTTTGCATGTGATTCAAATCTGAATTTTAAAAGTTGTTTGAATGTGATTCAAATCTGAATTTTTAAAGTTGTTTGAATCATATTTAAATCTGATTTTTTAAAGTTGTTTGAATAATATTCAGATCTGAATTTTTAAAAATTGTTTGAATGTGATTCAAATCTGGTTTTTTAAAAATTGTTTGAATGTGATTCAAATCTGAATTTTTAAGGTTGTTTAAATGTGATTCAAATCTGAATTTTTAAATTTGTTTGAATGAGATTCAAATCTGAATTTTTAAATTTATTTAAATCATATTCAAATCTGGATTTTTAAGTTGAATATGAGATATTCAATTTAATTTAAGTATGTATGTTTTATTTAATTGTTAAATAGTGATATGCATGATGGATGATCATGGACAATAAAAGACGAATGTGATTAGATTTATTTCTTTTATGTTTCTTTGAGTTGTAAATTAATTTATTTATTTTAATTTATTTTGGTGGCATGTATTATAAAGGTTGCAATAATTTTTGGGTTGTAATTTCATTTATTTAGTTCTTGTAAATTCATCTTGGTATGCTAAGGATCACTATGTAATTAGATTGCAAGAAGATCAAGGAGGTCAAGAGCATTAGTGGGACCAGTGGGAGGAATTCAAGATCAAGTGTTGATTATGTACTCCTTCAGCAACTCTTGGAAAATGAATGAATGAAATGCACGTAGGAATGCCCTGATTCAATTCTTGGTGGCTCAGAATTGAATCCCTTAGAAAGTCCATGATCATACCATATTTATTGCTTATCCATGATATGCATGAGATGTATGGGAATGTATGCAATTATATGATATATACATGCTAAATGGATAATGTGCAAAGTGAGACCTTAATAGTAATTAGGATGACCATAAAATCTTTCAAATAAATGATTATGTTAGAAATGCTATAATTAAAGTAATTATAACATGGGCCCTCCATTGGGGCAATTATTTTAAGAAATTTTAAATAGTTGCATAAGATGCAATTATTTTAAGAGATTTTCTTAAGAATAATTGATAAGCATGAGATGTTGTAAATATGTAAATGGTTTGACGGCCAATATTGGATGTACCTTAGGGCATTAAAATTATTTGCATAATTACTGGCTCAATGGGATCAACTTAACTAATGCAAGATAAGTCAATAATGGATGTACCTGAGATTTTGAGCTTTAGGGGCTAGGTAAAGGATTGAACCTCACATGAGATGTGATGGGCAAGGAGTTGCTCACTTATAGTTTATTGTAATTCCAATAACGGATGTACCTGAGGATGATCAATAGAATTATAAGAATTCAATCACCCACTAGAAATTCATCCAACTAGGATTTCCATTTTCTACTTTAGAAGTGTGGGATTCGCTAAGTTAGTGGGAGGACCAATTTGATTAAAAAACCATAATCATTTTGGTTAATTACTTGATACATTTACAAATTAATCTGGTTATTTTCTACGGTTAATTTTTTGATAATAATGAGCATAGAACAACCACTACCATCCAATATCCTTGCAAGCATACTTGATCGCAATAAGTTGACAGGACCTAATCTGTCTGATAGGTTAAGAAATTTGAAACTTGTCCTGAACCTTGAACATATAGGATATGTTATAGATTCAAATTTTCCTAGTCCCTTACCTCCAGAGGCCACTCAAGAGGAACATAAAACTTTGGACAAGTGGAAGGTGTAACATCCTCCCCGTAGCAACTCCGTACATTCTACTGTTCCGGTGAATAGTGACACCAAAGCTTGAAGAAATCTGCCCTACAAGAGGTTAAAGTGAGGTTAGTGCTATCCTTTCACTCCCACTCCTTTAATCCTTGTTAAAGCATCATTTTAAGTTAAGAAATTGTAAGAGTTTGAAGTAAGTTATATGTGTTAGGGCATCTTTAATTTTTGGCAGCCCTAAGGAAGGATGAGGTTGATTGTTTTAATGAATTTAGAATGGATAGAAATGATGTTTAAGGTATGAATATGCATGGATGTTGAATTAGTGTGCTAATTGAGGTTTATGGATAATTTAAATTGGACATTAGGGTTTTGAGAAGTGAAACTTGGATTTAGCTTATGGAATTGTGAAAGAACATTATAAGGGTCAATTAGTGACCATTTTAGGTATGTTGACCATGAATTGGACTGAAAAATAGTATAGCCAAGTGAATGTGTAGGCTGCCTTGTTAGTGCAGCAGAGGGACTGAAAATTCAGTCCACTTGCACAGCCATAACTTTGGCTGTGTAAGTCCAATTGATGTTTGGCCAAATGGAAATGAAACTAGGCTTATAATGGCACATTTTTTCTGAAGAAACCATGCCCAAAAGACCAAAACAAGTGGACCAAAACTTGGCCCCAATCCGGACACCCTGCAACAGCCCCTGCAGAAATGAACAGTAACTGTTCATTTGGCCATAACTCACTGTAGATTTGGTCAATTGACCTGAAATTTTTACAGCAACAAGTTAAGCCATAGACAAACAACTTTCATGAAAAAACCTACCCCAAATTATGACCAGAACCTAACCTAAATGGCAGTCACAGTTACTGTTCAAACCTGCAACTCTGCAGATTTTGACTTGAGCAGTAATGTTTGGAGGACTATAACTCTCTCTAGAAAACTCGGATTTAGGCGATTCTTGAACCGATGGAAACCTAAGGCATAGTAGAACATTTCATATGAAGAAAGTTAGACCAAATTATGAACTTAACTTGATCAAATTACTGACCAAAGTTGGACCAAAAATCTGCCAGACCCAAAATCTCAGCATGAACAATGCACGTGAACAGTAAACTTATTTTGGCCATAACTTGAGCTACAAAACTCCAAGTGGAGTGATTCAAAAAAAGAAATTAAACTAGACAAAATAAGGAACAACTTTCATGTTTACCATTTCCTCAAATTTCCACTATAACAGTCCCTAATGGAACAGTAAACTTATGGTACAAAAACTGAAAATTCTGCCCTTTAGTGCTAAGTTTGGAAATGGATTTGGTGATCAATTCTAACAAGTTTTAAATGCAAAATGTGGCATATTGGGAATGCGAAAACCCATGTACCTATTTTCTATCCAAAAGTCAACATTTTTGTTCACCAATGAGGTGAATAGTGACACCAAAACTTGAAGAATTCAAAAGTATCCAATAAGCTTGGAAATGGTATTGGCAACCAATACCAACAAATTTGAAATGCAAAATGTGGTATCTTTGAGAACTTAGATTCAATAAATTTATTATGTATTAAAAAGTCAACAATTTGAGTGAATAGTAATATGAATAGTAATACAAAGACACAAAGTACAATAACTAGATTGGTAGAACAAATTAAGGTATGAAAATTTAGAAATGCATCTAGGGAACTTTAAATTGCAATTGACAATTAGTACTAGCGAAGGTAAAACTTAAAATGTGGGATCTTGGTGTAATTAGAATTAATATATCCATTAAGTATGAAAAAGTCAACATTTTGGTTGACTAGTAAGGGAATAGTAATCAAAATGATTAGTAAATTAAGATGAAGACCTAGAACCAATTCTAAGCTTAAATGCTTAGAATTGTATGACAAATGTAGACTATGCATCCTAGTCAAAATTGTTAAAAAGAAATTAAGGCCATAAATTTGAAATCCATGAAATGTTTATGGATTACTTGAAACATGAAAAAATAGTCACCTAACTGATGTGAATAGATAGTTAGGGCTTATATGCCCATCACAAATGGAATTCATAAAATATTAGTAACTCAACTTGAAATATAAAATTTGTAATTACATAAGTAGATTCTTGAATGTATAAATGAGAAAGGAAAAATGTTTTGAGTACAATGGTACATGTGAACCATTGTTTAAAATTGTGATTAATATGAATAACATAATGAATGAATAAGTGAACTATATCAAAGTATGAATGAGACATTAGTTCTCATTATTGTAGAGAGGAGAAGCATTTTGAGTACAATGGTATAAAAGGATAACTGATATGAATTGTAATTATATGAATGATCAAATGAATGTATGAATTATGATTGAAATTTATCATGAAATAATGAAGTCATAAAGCACAATATATTAATATTTTAAAGTATCAAATGCCCTAGTATACCTAACAAGATTGGTTTGGATAGTTTGGCATGCCAATAGGGTATTGTTTTAGCAGTACTGCGAAAGGCTTTATGCCTGTATTCATGGCTTTATGCCCGTATTCATGGCTTTTATGCCCGTATTCATGGCTTTTATGCCGATTATGTGATATCATGGCCTTTTAGCCATACTGACTGCATACGTGGTAGACGTTCTGCGTCCCATGGTATGACGGCCCGAGGCACCGCGGTGTCCAGTGCCAACGACCCGTTATCCAGTCCAGCCGTCTAGTATAGGTTACTTGGGCAGTCAATTAAAGTATTATTCAATTCAGGCAGCTAAGTTAAGTTAAGTATAATGAAAATCCAGTACAATTAAATTAAGTATTGAATGAATAAGCAAAAGAGATTAGCAAAAGAAACATAACAAAAATATAAATTGCGTAACTGCATGGACTTGAAATACAATACAGATAGAATAAATTATATACCTGCTAGTATTACTGAAAAGTTATAAACTAAGCACTTCCAAAGAGGAACAAACTAGCATATAAGATCGTTGATACTAGAAATACCATACCAAATTAAATTGACTCTGAGTATCTGAATTATCATTTATTTCTTCTTTACTTGTATATATTATTTATGGTTATATTATTGCACCACTAAGCAGAAATGCTTAGCGCGATGGAATTGCTTCCTCGCACAGGTACTGAAGGTAAAACCAGTAGACTGTCGACTGAGATTTTTGGAGTCCAGATTTGCAGAAGTGTCAGAAGAGTTCAAGATTGTCACCTCCTCAGCAATGCATGTAGATAGGGCTCATTTTATACATGTTATGTATATTGTTCATTCCTAGCACATTGTAAATTATTTGTATATCTTGTACAAAATAAACTCATGTAATTAACCTGTGAATTATGGAAGCTATTCAAAGTAAGTATTTTAGTATGTGAATTGAATTTGAGTTATAATGAGATTATACTTATGAATATTGAG
This sequence comes from Hevea brasiliensis, assembly GCF_030052815.1. Classification (NCBI taxonomy): domain Eukaryota; kingdom Viridiplantae; phylum Streptophyta; class Magnoliopsida; order Malpighiales; family Euphorbiaceae; genus Hevea; species Hevea brasiliensis. Next base: position 29,976,317 of record NC_079494.1, on the reverse strand, counting down.
ATATTGAAAATCTAATGAGATTTCTGAGAAATCTAGATACTGCATTGAGATACATTATGTTTGAAAATTTTTGAGACTATTAAGTTTGAGAAATTGAGTATATATTGAAATTGTCTTTGGTGTTCGTAAGAATCATAGTCCAAATTACAGCCGACACTTTGTCGGATTATCGTTAAAATTTTTGAAATTTCCAACTTAGTTAGATTTTGATAAAAGTAAAAATAGCCTAAATCTTCAATAAAGTTTTTGAATAAATAAATCAAGGACTGTAATGAAATCAGATAAAATAGAGTGCTCCGGCACACTGAGTGGCATAACTTGCTCGGCTACACTTTAGTCGGGTAAGGGGTGTCACATTTAGTGGTATCAGAGCGCGGTTTAGGCATTTCTGGACCTAGATAGATTGCATATCATGCATTGCATTCATAAGAGTCGAGGTGACACTATTGCAGATCTGTATTTCCCGTTTATTTTAGGTTAAGGTATGGAATAAGAAAGTGAAGAGACAATGAGATAGCGAATGGAGATGAGAAGCGGACTGTATTTAAGATGAAAAAGGATGAGTACATAACTGTTTGAGGATAGGATTGAGACTAAGGAGAAAGTGAAGTAGGATAACACGGAAAGGTGAAGAAATAAAGAGGTATTAGCTCCTTGGCTATTTACATTGGGTAAATTTCGAGGACGAAATTTAAATTAGAGGGGAAGAGTTGTAACATCCTCCCCGTAGCAACTCCGTACATTCTACTGTTCCGGTGACCGGTGTCGGTCCGGACAGTTAGAACGTCCGAAAAAATATTCAAATCAAAGTGAGGGACCATAATTAACTCAAATATTAATGAGAAAAATTTAGTAAAAATTTTAGAAATAAAATACAGTTAAGTCAAAAGAGCCGGTGCCCAAGCGATGGGTAACCAGAGGGAAGTTGCGGTTCTCGCAACGAGGAGCCCTAGACCCGGGGAAAAATTATAAAATAATTTTTGGGACTCCAGAGAAGGGTTATTGAGGTTCCTATGGCATTAGAATGCCAAGAAAATATTTAGAAAAATTTTTCAATCAGTACAGACAATTTTGACCCGTTAAGCCAAACGGAGGGCATTTTGGTCATTTCGCCTTTAGAGGTGATTTTTGGCCGACTTGTCCAGTTAAGTAAATAATTATTATGATCTAAAATGTGAATAAATATTACTAAAAAATTAAATTGAAAATAAGTAGAGAAGAAAAGAATAGAAAATGAGAAAAATGCCCATTTATGACATATGATGATGTCATTTTAAAAGCTTCCACCAATCCCATTTAAACAACTATTTAATTAACTAATAAAAAGAGATAAACAAGGCCAAAGGAATTAAAATACAGCTGCCTTCTTCTTCAGCCAAAACGTGAGTTTTCTCCTCCATAACCCTCCATGAGAGTTTCCTTTAATTACTTCCATTTCCCATGAAATTTCACTACTAAACCCTAACCCCTTTCATTAAACCTTGACCATATCACTTGGGGAAGCTTTTGGCAGCCAAGAAGAAGAAGGAAAGTGAAGTTTTAGCTTGAAGAAATCTGCCCTACAAGAGGTTAAAGTGAGGTTAGTGCTATCCTTTCACTCTCACTCCTTTAATCCTTGTTAAAGCATCATTTTAAGTTAAGAAATTGTAAGAGTTTGAAGTAAGTTATATGTGTTAGGGCATCTTTAATTTTTGGCAGCCCTAAGGAAGGATGAGGTTGATTGTTTTAATGAATTTAGAATGGATAGAAATGATGTTTAAGGTATGAATATGCATGGATGTTGAATTAGTGTGCTAATTGAGGTTTATGGATAATTTAAATTGGACATTAGGGTTTTGAGAAGTGAAACTTGGATTTAGCTTATGGAATTGTGAAAGAACATTATAAGGGTCAATTAGTGACCATTTTAGGTATGTTGACCATGAATTGGACTGAAAAATAGTATAGCCAAGTGAATGTGTAGGCTGCCTTGTTAGTGCAGCAGAGGGACTGAAAATTCAGTCCACTTGCACAGCCATAACTTTGGCTGTGTAGGTCCAATTGATGTTTGGCCAATTGGATATGAAACTAGGCTTATAATGGCACATTTTTTCTGAAGAAACCATGCCCAAAAGACCAAAGCAAGTGGACCAAAACTTGGCCCCAATCCGGACACCCTGCAACAGCCCCTGCAGAAATGAACAGTAACTGTTCATTTGGCCATAACTCACTGTAGATTTGGTCAATTGACCTGAAATTTTACAGCAACAAGTTAAGACATAGACAAACAACTTTCAAGAAGAAACCTACCCGAAATTATGACCAGAACCTAACCTAAATGGCAGTCACAGTTACTGTTCAAACCTGCAACTCTGCAGATTTTGACTTGAGCAGTAATGTTTGGAGGACTATAACTCTCTCTAGAAAACTCGGATTTAGGCGATTCTTGAACCGATGAAAACCTAAGGCATAGTAGAACATTTCATATGAAGAAAGTTAGACCAAATTATGAACTTAACTTGATCAAATTACTGACCAAAGTTGGACCAAAAATCTACCAGACCCAAAATCTCAGCATGAGCGATTGCACGTGAACGAGAAACTTATTTTGGCCATAACTTGAGCTACAAAACTCCAAATGGAGTGATTCAAAAAAAGAAATTCAACTAGACAAAATAAGGAACAACTTTCATGTTTACCATTTCCTCAAATTTCCACTGTAACAGTCCCTAATGGAACAGTAAACTTATGGTACAAAAACTGAAAATTTTGCCCTTTAGTGCTAAGTTTGGAAATGGATTTGGTGATCAATTCTAACAAGTTTAAAATGCAAAATGTGGCATATTGGGAATGCCAAAACCCATGTACCTATTTTCTATCCAAAAGTCAACATTTTTGTTCACCAATGAGGTGAATAGTGACACCAAAACTTGAAGAATTCAAAAGTATCCAATAAGCTTGGAAATGGTATTGGCAACCAATACCAACAAATTTGAAATGCAAAATGTGGTATCTTTGAGAACTTAGATTCAATAAATTTATTATATATTAAAAAGTCAACAATTTGAGTGAATAGTAATATGAATAGTAATACAAAGACACAAAGTACAATAACTAGATTGGTAGAACAAATTAAGGTATGAAAATTTAGAAATGCATCTAGGGAACTTTAAATTGCAATTGACAATTAGTACTAGCGAAGGTAAAACTTAAAATGTGGGATCTTGGTGTAATTAGAATTAATATATCCATTAAGTATGAAAAAGTCAACATTTTGGTTGACTAGTAAGGGAATAGTAATCAAAATGATTAGTAAATTAAGATGAAGACCTAGAACCAATTCTAAGCTTAAATGCTTAGAATTGTATGACAAATGTAGACTATGCATCCTAGTCAAAATTGTTAAAAAGAAATTAAGGCCATAAATTTGAAATCCATGAAATGTTTATGGATTACTTGAAACATGAAAAAAATAGTCACCTAACTGATGTGAATAGATAGTTAGGGCTTATATGCCCATCACAAATGGAATTCATAAAATATTTGTAACTCAACTTGAAATATAAAATTTGTAATTACATAAGTAGATTCTTGAATGTATAAATGAGAAAGGAAAAATGTTTTGAGTACAATGGTACATGTGAACCATTGTTTAAAATTGTGATTAATATGAATAACATAATGAATGAATAAGTGAACTATATCAAAGTATGAATGAGACATTAGTTCTCATTATTGTAGAGAGGAGAAGCATTTTGAGTACAATGGTATAAAAGGATAACTGATATGAATTGTGATTATATAAATGATCAAATGAATGTGTGAATTATGATTGAAATTTATCATGAAATAATGAATTCATAAAGCACAATATATTAATATTTTAAAGTATCAAATGCCCTAGTATACCTAACAAGATTGGTTTGGATAGTTTGGCATGCCAATAGGGTATTGTTTTAGCAGCACTGCGAAAGGCTTTATGCCTGTATTCATGGCTTTATGCCCGTATTCATGGCTTTTATGCCCGTATTCATGGCTTTTATGCCGATTATGTGATATCATGACCTTTTAGCCATACTGACTGCATACGTGGTAGACGTTCTGCATCGCATGGTATGACGGCCCGAGGCACCGCAGTGTCCAGTGCCAACGACCCGTTATCCAGTCCAGTCGTCTAGTATAGGTTACTTGGGCAGTCAATTAAAGTATTATTCAATTCAGGCAGCTAAGTTAAGTTAAGTATAATGAAAATCCAGTACAATTAAATTAAGTATTGAATGAATAAGCAAAAGAGATTAGCAAAAGAAACATAACAAAAATATAAATTGCGTAACTGCATGCACTTGAAATACAATACAGATAGAATAAATTATATACCTGCTAGTATTACTGAAAAGTTATAAACTAAGCACTTCCAAAGAGGAACAAACTAGTATATAAGATCGTTGATACTAGAAATACCATACCAAATTAAATTGACTCTAAGTATCTGAATTATCATTTATTTCTTCTGTACTTGTATATATTATTTCTGGTTATATTATTGCACCACTAAGCAGAAATGCTTAGCGCGATGGAATTGCTTCCTCGCAGTAATCAAGGTAAAACCAGAGATCGTCGATCGAGATTTTTGGAGTCCAGATTTGCGTATGTCGAAGAGTTCAAGATTGTCACCTCCTCAAAGAATGCATGTAGATAGGGCTCATTTTATACATGTTATGTATATTGTTCATTCCTAGCACATTGTAAATTATTTGTATATCTTGTACAAAATAAACTCATGTAATTAACCTGTGAATTATGGAAGCTATTCAAAGTAAGTATTTTAGTATGTGAATTGAATTTGAGTTATAATGAGATTATACTTATGAATATTGAGATATTGAAAATCTAATGAGATTTCTGAGAAATCTGGATACTGCATTGAGATACATTATGTTTGAAAATTTTTGAGACTATTAAGTTTGAGAAATTGAGTATATATTGAAATTGTCTTTGGCGAGTTCGGAAGAATCATAGTCCAAATTACAACCGACACTTTGTCGGATTATCGTTAAAATTTTTGAAATTTCCAACTTAGTTAGATTTTGATAAAAGTAAAAATAGCCTAAATCTTCAATAAAGTTTTTGAATAAATAAATCAAGGACTGTAATGAAATCAGATAAAATAGAGTGCTCCGGCACACTGAGTGGCATAACTTGCTCGGCTACACTGTAGTCGGGTAAGGGGTGTCACAGAAGGAGCATGATATGAGAGCTAAGTGTTACATGCTTGCTTCCATGAGTAATGAGTTATAAAAGCAGCATGAGAACATGCAGAGCGCGAGTGAGATTCTCCTTCACCTACATGAGTTGTATGGTGAGCACAACAGGAATGCTAGGTATGAGATATCTAGACAATTATTCTGCATGAGGATGTCTGAGGGATAGAATGTTGGGGATCATGTCCACAAGATGATTCTGCTGATTGAGCGGCTGGAACATCTTGACTTCAGCATGGATTTCCAACTATAGACGGATTTGATCCTTCAGTCCCTTCTTGAGTCTTTTGGGAATTTTGTGACGAATTTCCATATGACTAAACAGGAATGCACCTTAGCTGGTTTACTCAACATGCTAGTTATTTCCCAAAAGAATATGCCAGGAAATAAAGGAAAAGAGGCAGCTTTGATTGTATCTTCTTTTACTGGAAAGTCCAACAAGAAAAAGGGCAATAAGAAAAAGAAATCTCAGATTCCTGTTCCTTCCAAGAAAATAGCTAAACAGAAAAACAAAGATCAAAGTTGACAAAGGTAAAGGAAAGTGTTTCCACTGCCAGCAGGAAAGTGTTTCCACTGTCCAGAGTATAGCAATCTAAAAGAATGCAATGCCATGATAAAAATCAACTCAAGTTCAAAATATATTTGGCACTTAAGATTAGGTCATGTTGCAGAAGATAGGATTGCAAAATTGGAGAAAATGGGGATTTTATCCTCATTGGGCTTTGAGCCTACTCCAACTTGTGAATCTTGCCTTTAGGGCAAAATGACTAGATCACCCTTTGTTGGACACGGAATAAGAGCTGAAAATATTTTGGAACTAATACATAGTGATGTATGTGGTCCATTTAAGGAAATGGCTAGAGGCGGTTTTCATTACTTTATTACCTTTACTGATGATAAATCAAGGTTTGGGTATTTGTATTTGATGAAATACAAACATGAATCCTTTGAAAAGTTCAAAGAATTTAAATCTGAAGTAGAAAATCAAACAGAAAAGAGTATTAAAGCTCTTCGATCAGATCGTGGAGGTGAATATTTGAGTACTGAATTTGATGAATACTTGAAAGAGCATGACATTGTTTCCCAGCTGACTCCTCCAGGAACGCCACAGCTGAATGGTGTATCTGAAAGGAGAAATCGTACCCTATTGGAAATGGTACGTAGGATGATGAGCTATACTGATATGCCAATCTCCTTTTGGGGATTTGCATTAGAATCAACTTTGTATATTCTGAATAGGATTCCATCAAAATCAGTTTCTTCCACACCTTATGAGATATGGCATGGAAGAAAACCAAGTCTTAAGCATGTTAAGATTTGGGGTTGTCCAGCTTATGTCTAAAAGCTAAACACTGATAAATTGAAAACCAGATCATAAAAGGGTCGATTTATTGGATATCCAAAAGATAGTTTTGGATATTATTTTTATTTGCCTACTTCACAAAAGGTTGTGATAAGTAGAGATGCCACATTTCTTAAACAACAGTTTGTTCAAGAAGGAGGCAAAGGAAGGAAAATAGAGTTGGAATTGGAGAATTCTGATCAACCAATAGATCAGATGGATATAGATCCATCTAGTCAACCTACACCCGTTAATGAAACATCTACAGCTGTTCCTCGTAGAACAACCAGGTATCTCACCCACCAGTGAGATATGGTTTCCTTTATGAAGAAGGACAAGAGTTGTCTACTCATGAAGAAGTAGATCATGGAGACGATCCACTCACCTATGAAGAAGCTATATCAGATATAGACTCTTCAGAACGGATTGATGCTATGAAATCCAAAATTGATTCCATGTATAAGAATCAAGTTTGCTATCTTGTTGACCCACCTGAAGGTATTGTACCTATAGGGAACAAATGGGTTTTTAAGAAGAAAATTGGTTCTGATGGAAAGGTAGAGACCTATAAGGCAAGGCTAGTAGTGAAAGGGTTTCGCCAAAGGTAAGGAATCGACTATGACGAGACTTTCTCGCCTGTTGCCATGCTTAAATCAATTAGGATTCTATTAGCAATAGCTGCATACTATGATTACGAGATTTGGCAGATGGATGCCAAAACAGCTTTTCTCAATGGATACATTGAAGAAAACATTTTCATGGAACAACCTAGGGGTTTTGAATTCCAAGATGGTTCCAAGGTATGCAAGCTAAAACGATCCATTTATGGGTTGAAGCAAGCTTCGAGGAGTTGGAACATCCGTTTTGATGAAGCCATTAAATCTTTTGGTTTTATAAAAAATGAGGATGAGCCATGTGTATATAAGAAGGTTAGTGACAGTGCTATCACTTTCCTTGCCTTATATGTGGATGACATACTGTTGATGGGTAATAACACAGGTATGTTGACAACTGTAAAGGTATGGTTGTCAAATACATTCTCCATGAAAGACTTAGGGGAGGCAACCTATATTCTTGGGATTCGCATCTATAGAGATAGAGAGAAAAGAATAATTGGTTATCCCAAAGTCTATACCTGGAAAATTTGTTAAAGAGGTTTAACATGCTTGATTCCAAGAGAGGATTGTTACCAGTTAGACATGGTATTCACATTTCTAGAGAGATGTCTCCAAAGACACCTAAAGAAAGAGATAAGATGGCCAGGATTCCATATGCTTCGGCTATTGGAAGTTTAATGTATGCAATGTTGTGTACTAGGCCGGATATCGCATATGCTGTTTGTTTGACTAGCAGGTATCAATCCAATCCAGGTTTGGAACACTGGATAGCTATCAAGAATATCCTTAAGTACTTGAGAATAACTAAGGATTTATTCTTAATCTATGGAGGTGGAGACTTGCAATTGCATTGTTTTACTGATTCTGATTTCCAATCAGATATCGATAACAGAAAGTCTACCTCTGGATATGTGTTCATTTGTAATGGAGGTACAATCAGTTCGAAGAGTTCCAAACAGAGTACGACTACAGATTCCACTACCGAGGCTGAGTATATTGCTGCATTAGATGCTACAAAGGAAGTTGTTAGGATAAAGAAGTTTGTAACAGAACTTACAATAGTTCCTTCCATTGAGTTAGCAGTTCCACTACATTGTGACAACAATGGAGCAATCATACAGGCTAAGGAACCAAGGTCTCACCATAAATCCAAACACATAGAAAGGTGTTACCACATTATCAGAGAAATAGTTGGACGAGGCGATGTAGCCATGCGGAAAATAGCGTCAACTGAAAATCCAACTGATCCATTCACTAAACCTATGTCACAGACTCAGCTAGACCGACATCTTGAGAAGATGAGTCTAAGATATTGTAATTAATGGCTCTAGTGCTAGTGCGAGATTGTTAGTAGTATGCCCTAGAGCATATCATTTAGTATGTATCTTGTACATATTTTTATTAATAAAAGGCATTTTCACTTTTCCATTTACATAATATATTTATATGTAATAGAAAAGGTCCATTGATATTTTGTTAGAAATTTTATTCTTAAGTTGTTAAGAATATGAATGATAGTATTTCTAGTACAAAGTATCATAAATAGGTTCACAATTGAGGATACTTCATAATAAGGACATGACTGATCCAGAAAGATTGTATTCATATTTGTTCCCAAGTTATTTATATGAGATAGAAATAAGATGGAATGGTGAGTCTCATGCCATATGACAAACATGATAGGCACTTACACATGGTAAGTAGGCCGAACCAATGTCACTTATAACAAGCACATGGAGTTTACTCTTGTCAATGTTTTTTCATAAATCATATCAGTGCATATAATCTTTAGACCTGAGATAGCACAGTTATCTTGTATATAGGTAGTTTGAGTTTGATACTGCTTTCATACTTGTACTGTGTATGGGTATATGGGCACGTGTTGGCTCCTACTAGTTATATATGGAGGTAGGTGTTGATCAAGATGGAATCTGTTCTTGATGTTTCAAGTTCCTGGCCAAGATAGACAGATTTAATTAGAAAAGAGTTTCTAATTAGAAAAATCTTCTTAATCAAGAACTGGAATTAAAAGAGAACATAATATTCATAGCAAATGGAGTTTGACATAAATCATGACTCCAGCTTGAGTTGAGATTTTGTAACAGAGAGATTCTAGTGCATGGTAACATATGATTATAGGTTCATTTAAGGTAATCCTTATTACTAAATGGGTGGCCATGGCATGCTATGCTATTTGTTACCATGGTCTATGAGGTGCATAAAATGATTTAGAGAAATCATTTATGGTGAGAAAGAGTTCTGATGATATTAAGAGTTGATATCATATCTCATTGCCAATTAGTGATGAGCCTAGTAAGTCACACACATACACAAGTTATCACCTAATTAAATATGATTTAATTAATTAATTAAAGAGTTTAATTGATTAATTAAATAGATTTAGTTTGCAATTAGATTGTAAAGTCCCTAGCATGACTTGAAACCAAATCTAGATTATTGGATGTATAGTATAAGTTAAATTTATATTTAAAGTGTTTAAATATGAATTTAATTAATGAGAAATTAATTAATAAAGATTAATTAATTGATTTATATTTGATATAAATTGATTAGAAGAAGAGAAATAATTATTTTGGGTTAAGAACTCAAGATTAAGACACAGGGGCATTTTGGTCATTTCACAGGGTGACATGTGGCATCATGAGATGGTGACACATGGAATTACACATAAGCTTGCCAAATGTCTTTTAATAATGTAAGATGATTAAAATTAAGATTAAATATAAGTTTAACACTTGGCACAATGTGATTGGGTCAATTAAATCTAGAACCAATCAAAGGGTGACATGTGGCAAGGGTTTAATGTGTTGACCTAGCTATATAAATGTTGTTATGATAAGAAAATAACACAACCAGCTGCTACTCTTATTGGTGCCGCCACCCAAGGCTCTCCCCTCTCTTCTTCTTCATCTCTCATCAATTCAAAGAGATTAGCCATCAATCTCTTGAATTAAAAATGCTAAAAATTGTTTCTAGTGTCCTGTTTACATCTTTAATCTCTTAAAAGGCAGAACTTGATTTTCTAATTCATAGAAAAAGCTTTAGAAGCTGTTCAAGGGCTGCCATAGGTGTTCTTGGTGTGGACTGTTAGTAGTATGCCCTAGAGCATATCATTTAGTATGTATCTTGTACATAATTTTATTAATAAAAGGCATTTCCACTTTTCCGTTTACATAATATATTTATGTGTAATAGAAAAGGTCCATTGATATTTTGTTAGAAATATTATTATTAAGTTGTTAAGAATATGAGTGACAATATTTCTAGCACAAAGTATCATAAATAGGTTCACAATCGAGGATACTTCATAATAAGGACATGACTTATCCAGAAAGATTGTATTCATGTTTGTTCCCAAGTTATTTATATGAGATATAAATAAGATGGAATGGTGAGTCTCATGCCATATAACAAACATGATAGGCACTTATACATGATAAGTAGGCCGAACCAGTGACACTTATGACAAGCACATGGAGTTTAATCTTGTCAATGTTTTGTCATAAATCATATCAGTGCATATAATCTTTACAGTTATCTTGTATATAGGTAGTTTGAGTTTGATACTGCTTTCATACTTGTACTGTGTATGGGTATATGGGCATGTGTTGGCTCCTACTAGTTATATATGGAGGTAGGTGTTGATCAAGATGGAATCTGCCTCTAAGTAAATAGAGATAAAATCCTATGTTCATTTAATTGTTCTTGATGTTTCAAGTTCCTGCCAGACAGATAGATTTATTCGTAAAAGAGTTTCTGATGAGAAAATCTTTTAATCAAGAACTGGAATTAAAAGAGAACATAATATTCATAGCAAATGGAGTTTGACATAAACCATGACTCCAACTTGAGTTGGGATTTTGTAACAGAGAGATTCTAGTGCATGGTAACATATGATTATAGGTTCATTTAAGGTAAATCTTATTACTAATTGGGTGGCCATGGCATGCTATGCTAGGTGTTAACCATGGTCTATGAGGTTCATAAAATGATTTAGAGAAATCATTTATGATAAGAAAGAGTTCGATGATATTAAGAGTTGATATCATGTCTCATTGCCAATTAGTGATGAGCCTAGTAAGTCACACACATACACAAGTTATCACCTATTTAAATATGATTTAATTAATTAATTAAAGAGTTTAATTGATTAATTAAATAGATTTGGTTTGCAATAAAATTGCAAAGTCCCTAGCATGACTTGAAACCAAATCTAGATTATTGGATGTGTAGTATAAATTAAATTTATATTTAAAGTGTTTAAATATGAATTTAATTGATGAGAAATTAATTAATAGAGATTAATTAATTAATTTATATTTGATATAAATTAATTAGAAGAAGAAAATAATTATTTTGGGTTAAGAACTCAAAATTAAGACACAGGGGCATTTTGGTCATTTTGCAGTGTGACACGTGGCACCATGAGATGGTAACACATGGCATAACACATAAGCTTGCCAAATAATTTTAATCATGTAAGATGATTAAAATCAAGATTAAATATAGGTTTGACACTTGGCACAATGTGATTGGGTCACTTAAACCTAGAGCTAATCAAAAGGTGACATGTGGCTAGGGTTTAATGTGTTAACCTAGCTATTTAAGTGGGGTTATGAAAAGAAAACACAACCAGCAGCCTCTCCTCTCAATTGTCACGCCACTTTGAGCCTCTCCAGCTATTTCTCTTCATCTCTCATCAATTCAAAGAGATTAGCCATCAATATCTTGAATTAAGAACACTAGAAATTGTTTCTGGTGTCCTGTTTGCATCTCTAATCTCTTAAAAGGCAGAACTTGAATTTCTAATTAATAGAAAAGGCTTTAGAAGCTGTTCAAGGGCTGCCATAGGTGTTCTTGGTGTGGACAAGCTAGAGGGACAACATCTGGTGTCCTGAAGACGAATCTCAAAGGCGCAGACACGCTGCAGCACATCAAGAGGTTAGTGTAATCGTTCTTGATTTAATCTAGGGTTCTAAAATTAATCTGATTAATTTTAAAATCTTAAATGGCAAATACAGATCCAAAAACATATTAAAAGAGTTTTAATATGTTGTTTATCATTGAAATCAAATAGATAAAAATAAATCTTGCATGGTGCTTGTGACCCTAGGTGAAAATTTTTGAATTCAATGGTATAATCTTGTGTTTTTCACGCTTCCGTTCCTTCATGGACAAGCTAGAGGGACAACATCTGGTGTCCTGAAGACGAATCTCAAAGGCGCAAATACACTGCAGTGCATCAAGAGGTTAGTGTGTTTGTTCTTGATTTAATCTAGGGTTCTAAAATTAATCTGATTAATTTAAAAAAATCTTAAATGGCAAATAAAGATTCAAAAACGTATTAAAAGAGTTTTAATATATTGTTTATCAATGAAATCAGCTAGATAAAATAAATCATGCATGATGCATGTGACCCTAGGTGAAAAATTTTGAATTCAATAGTATAAATGTCACACCCTACTTCTCTTAAGATGTAATATGTTTTCATAGTACTCCTAATTAATTACCATACTTCACCTACTGGTAACCCATTAAATATACTACATGGGATTTTAAAATAATTTTCATTCATGTTAGAATTGGTGGGTAAAAATTTTTTTTTTTTCAAATATTAAAAACCTTCATTTAGAGTCCAAACATAAATCAAATTTTTTAATATTTAAAATCTCCAAAATATTTACAAAAATTTCAGCAGAGTGCCGTCTGTATTTTAAGAAAATAGTTCTTTAAAACCTAAAAATAGAAACACTCCCAATATATTTCTCAATCACAACTCCATTTGCAACTACCAAACTTCAAATCAACAGCAATAGCAACACTTCAAATCAAAATCCAAATTTCAAATCAAGAATTAATATCTCAAAACATTTCATAACTCATGCACATTACATTTTAAATCATTAATTTACAATCATAAGTTAATTTACAGATGCAAAATCTCAAAAATAATAATATTACAATTTTATCTGTAAAACTGCTCAAATTACAGTGATACATATGCATACTATCGTATTTACATCAAACTAAACTACCAGGGTATAGATAAATACCCTTACGAAAATTCTTCAATTGTGCTCTTCTCTAACTGTAGCAGCTCGCTCTGCTGCTAAGTCCTTTTCTCTATCTGCGACAGCAAGTTAAAGCTACCACTGAGTATATAAATGCTTAGTGGTGCACAATAAAGCATAAAATGCATAATATAAAATATTTATGAATAAATCATCATTCAAAAATCTCATAATCGCATTTCACAATTTTTTTCTCAAATCACATTTATAAAAAATCATAATTTTCAAAGCTTAATATAGCACAACTTGATCAAACAATTTAATAAACATAGTATTGCCAAACAATAACACAACTTAGGCCATGACACAAAATTTCCGAACATGTCATGTGTACATCATGACAAGGCATACTCACGCCACTAATCAAAATCAATGAGGGAGGTGGCTAGCTAGCTAATGAGCACTCATCCAAACTCGCCCCTCAGATTGGAAATCCAGAGAGGGAGGAAAGTGATCAAATATCAAACTCATCCCACAAGTGGAGGAGGAATATATTAGTATTGCCATGCCAAGTGTGAATTAAAAACAATTTAAATTAAGTTATTCAAATATTTTATACAATTCACAAATCATATCTCACTCTAAACTTTTCATTTACAAAGTAGGCAACACACTATTTTTCAAATAAGATTTTCAAAGTCATAACTAAATTCAAAACCATATTGTTCAAATATTTCATACAAATCAATAATTAATTTTCCTTCCAAATTTCCATTGTAGAATAGGCAACACAACATTCTGGAAATTCATAATGAACAAACACATTCACAATGTATAACAAATCAATTTCCATTATGAAAACTATAATTTAAAATTTTTGTGCACAAACCTGACGTGAGTCGCCTCTAGGCCTTGACTCAGTCCCTTATACCTTCTGGGTCTTTTTCAGCTGAAACACAACATTTATAGTGTTTCAGTATCTTATTTAACACTAAATCCAATAATTAATTCATAAATACTTAATTCAAGCCCAAATATGCTTAAACTAACATTATTGGAAATTTTCATTTTAAAGTTACTATTCATGGTACTATTCAAGTCAATTTGTTGACTTTCAAAGGCTTAATGGGTATGGGGACTTCAACTTCACCCACATACCACATTTTGATCACTAAATTTCTTGGTTTTGGTTGTTTACTCAAATTCTAAGTCTTTTAGGCAAATTTGCAAATTTTCAGTTTTGGTGTCCTAAGTTGCACTGTTCCATTGGTCACTTTACTGTTAGAATTTGGGAAAACTTTCTTCATAGAAAGTGTTCCTTATTGTCTTAAGTTTATTCTCCTTTTTGAATCACTCTAATTGGAGTTTTGTAGCTCAAGTTATAGCCATTTGAACTATGGCTGCTGGATTAGATACAACCCAAAATTCTGGGCAAATTTTGGTTCTGGCAATTTTAGGTCACCAATTTTGGGTGGCCAAATGACTTGCTTAATGGCATAATTTAGGTTTGTGTTCTTCATGAAAGTTTTCGGTCTATATCTCATCTGTCCACTAGTAACATTTCAGGTCATTTAGACCTGCCTAGCTCAAGTTATGGCTAAATGAACAAACACTATTCATTTAGTCAGTTTGTACAGGGCAGACTGATATTTTCCAAGTTTGGTCAATTTATTCACTAGGTTTTGGTCACTTTTTAGGCATGGTTTCAAAATGAAAATTGTGTCATTTAGTGTCTATTTTCATTCCCAATTGGTCTCATACTAATTGGACTTGTAAATTTTTATTTTTTGTCCCTCAAAGGTAACTTGGTCATGCTGCAAGCAGCATGACCATACTCAATCCAAATTTAGCCTTAACTCCAACCATTCCAACACACTTCATTTGGTCACCATTGACCATTTCTCACTTCAAATTAGGTCCAAGACATCATTTACAAGTTTCTCACACTTTTGGTCTCTAAACCCTAATGTCTAAAACCCTAATTCACAATTTCCTTGCATTTAGCTAATTCAAGCATATAATCACAACCATTTAACTACTTAAAGTTCATATCACCATCTAAGTTAATCAAATAATGTAATAACAACCCCATATACATGCTGGCTGAAAATCATTCATGGTCCCTCAACAAATTTTTATTTCATTTTAAGCATATTTCTAAGTTAACTAAGTTATAAACACAAGTAATAAACTGATTTGTAACTTAAATCACTAACCTTCGTGTAGCAACTTCTAACTCCCCTTTTTGCCAATTTTCTTTCTTCTTTTCTTCTTTCTTTGAGGACCAATCTTCTTCTCAAGTGATTAAATCAAGTTTTTATAAAGCAATTATCAGAGAAGTTGAGGTTTAGTAAGGATTTCAAAGCTTGAATGCAAGCTTTAATGGAGGAAAATTCATGGAGATGAGAGGAAGAGAGTGAGGGCGGCAACTTGATAAGGAAGAAGACCTTTATTTATTTATTTTTTCTTTTCTTTTCTTTTCTTTTTTTATCTTATGGAAGACCATAAATTCCAATTAAATAAAATTTTAATTAAAATACTTATGGCATCATGCATGATGTCATGTATGATGTCATCTCTCTTCACTTTTTTATTTTCTCTCTTTTTTTTATTTATTTTTTCATTAGTTCTTTAATTTAATTTCTGACTCCAAAATTTTCTTTTTTCTGATTTTATTTGACAGTTAGGTCAGGAGTCAGCTCTCGGGCTCAATTGACCAAATTGCATCTCGCCGGTTCAACCTGGTTTGCAATTAATTCAATATTTCTTTCGGCTCTCTAACCTAATTATTTAACTGACTTAACAGTTCTTTTTCATAATTTTCTCTTTTCCACTGTGTTCATAATAGTCCTAAGGACCGCAGCGTCACATTTTACGGTTTGAAATTTGAGTTTAAATTGACTTCGCAATCCTTCCCGAGAAGGTCACCCATCGCTGTGACTCTTGTCTTATTTAACTTCTTATGTTCTGTTTTTCTTATTTATACTTAACTAATTGATAATTACTAATTATTTGTGTTTATGGCTTCATTAGTTGTCTTAAGTATGGTTCTAATCCCCTTAATTGTCCGGACCGACACCGGTCACCGGAACAGTGAAATATACCAGGTTATGCAAATAGGGGTGTTATAATAAACTTGTGTTTTTCACACTTCCGCTCCTTCAGTAAGTACCTCGGACCATCACACCATCGGTCACATTGTGTCTCCCGGTGTGGAACAGAACAGCTAATAAGCTGTAATAATTATCAGGGTTAAAACCCAAGTATATCAACTCAAATAACATAGCCAAAGGCTATTTTGTCATAGAATGGCATGGGAAGCCATGGAACACGGAATGGCATGAAGCCATATGCAGTACTGCTAACGGAACCCTATTGGCTTGCCAACCTATTCAAACCAATCTTGCTAGGTATACTAGGGCATTTTACACTTTTAAGTTTCATAATTTTTGAAATTTAAGTTTTAGTGTTACTATCTCATTCATTAGTCAACAAAAATGTTGACTTTTGCATAGGCAATAGGTACATTGGTTCTAATACTCCCAACATATCACATTTTGCATTCTAAACTTGTTGGTATTGATTGCCAATACCATTTCTAAGCTTGATGTTAATTAGACAAAATTTTCAGTTTTCAAGCTTTATGTTTACTGTTCCATTAGTTATTTTTGCTGTGGGAATTTGGCAAAGTGTTCAACATGAAAGTTGTTCCTTATTTTGTCTAGTTGCATTTCTTTTTTTTTAATCACTCCATTTGGAGTTTTTTAGGTCAAGTTATGGCCCAAAAACCATAAATGGCCAGATTGAAATTTTGTCCAGAATTTTTGGACTAACCAAATCTATAGTACTTGGAATAGTGACTGCAACTCACTTTTTGAATATATTATGGTCATAATTTGGGCTAGGTTTCTCGATGAAAGTTGTAGATCTATATCTCAGCTTGTTGCTGGTAAAATTTCAGGTCAATTGGACCTTTCTACACTGAGTTATGGCTAAATGACCAAACACTATTTATTTGGTCATTTTGCCCAGGCAGAATGCAGGTCACCCTGATTAGGGCAATCTTTTGGTTAACTTGGTTTGGTTTTCTGGGCATGGTTTCTTCACCAAAGTTGTGCCATTATGTGTCTAGTTTCATGTCCAATTTCCTTGCACCAATTGAACCTCTATAATTCAAGTTATTGTTACCCAAACCTGCTGGACTCATGCCCAGTCCTGCAGGTCACCAAGGGCAGCTACACCAAACTCCAATCCCACTACACCATTCACTTCATTTTTTATTCAAACCAAACGAAATGGTCACTAATTGACTATTAAAACCTACTTTCATCATCACATGGTCAAAGTCTCATTTTTCCACCCCAAACCCTAACTCAAACATTACAAATCATGCATTATCATTGCATTTCATCAATCCATTCAATTCATGCATATTGAGGGCAGCCAAACTATAATTTTAACTCCATAAAACTCATCATAATCATACCTAACCAAGGCTGTCGAAATTTAGGGTTAGCATACCAATAGTATTTCCTCAATTTTCTTTGTCATGTGCACTCATTCATGGTCCTTAAACATGAATTTAAAGTAAAATTTAAAGTTAGGTTACTAACCTCTATGGAGTGAAGTTTCCCACTTGCTAGGGTTCTTGTTTTCCTTTTCTTTTTGCTCCTAAAAGAATCACCAAAATGCAATAACACTTTTTTGTGTTGGGAGTATAGGGTTTAGTGGGGTGAGAGCTAAGGAAATCAAGCTTTGAAAAAGCTTGCTATGGTTGGCAATGGTGGATAGGTCACAGCAAGGAAGAGATGAGGAAGAAGAGTTCTGATTTTCTTTTGTTTTCCAGCCCATTTGGTCTCTTTTAAAGAAAGTTATGCCATGTGTCCACATTGGGTTGGTTGGGAGAATCTTAATGATATCATTATGATGTCATAAGTCCATTTTCTTTTATTTTCTCATATTTTCTTGTCTATTTAATTGTAATTAAATTTTTAACAATATTTATTCATATTTTATGTTATATAAATTATTTATTTAACTGGAAAAGTTAGCAAAAAATCATCTCTGAATACGAAATGACCAAAATACCCTCCGTTTAGCTTAACGAGCCAAAATTGTCTGTACCGATTGAAAATTTTTCTAAGTATTTTCTTGGCATTCTAATGCTATAAGAACCTCAATTACCCTTCTCTGGAGTTCCAAAAATTATTTTTATAAATTTTCCCCTGGGTCTAGGGCTCCTATTTGCGAGAACCGCAACTTCTCACTAAGTTACCCATCGCTAGGGCACCGGCTCATTTAACTTGGTTGTATTTTATTTCTAAAATTTTTTCTAAATTTTTCTTATTAATATTTGAGTTAATTATGGTTCCTCACTTTAGTTTAAATATTTTTCTAGACGTTCTAGCTATTCGGGCTAACATTGGTCACCGGTACAGTAGACTGTACAGATTAGCTAAAGTGAGGATGTTACGACTCATCCCCTCTAATAAAAATTTCGTACTCGAAATTTACCTGATGCAAACAATTGAGGGAACTGTTGCTTTATCGTCTCTTCACTTTTCCAAGTTGCCTCTTCAGTGTTGTGGTGCCTCCAAAGCACTTTCACTAGTGGAATTTGTTTATTTCTCAGTTTCTTCACTTCTCGAGCTAGGATCTGTATAGGTTCTTCTGTGTATGTCAAGTTCGGTTGGATTTCAATCTCTTCTATGGAAATGACATGTGAAGGGTCTGAGCGATATCTTCTCAGCATGGAAACATGGAATACATTATGAATTTTATCCAGTTCTGGTGGTAAAGCTAGCCGATAGGCTACTGGTCCCACACTTTCAATGACTTCATATGGGCCAGTAAACCTAGGGCTTAACTTACCCTTTCTCCCAAACCTCGGTACTTTCTTCCACGGTGAGACTTTGAGAAACACTTTATCACTAACTGCATACTCTATCTCTTTTCTCTTCAAGTCGGCATATGATTTCTGTCCATCTGAGGCAACCTTCAAGTTAGCTTTGATTATCTTCACTTTCTCCTCAGTCTGTTTCAGCAGGTCTGGTCCTATCAGCTTATCTTCGCCCAATTTAGTCCAACACACTGGGGTTTTACATTTCCTCCCATACAGTGCTTCATATGGAGCCATTTGAATGCTAGCTTGGTAGCTATTGTTATATGCGAATTCTGCCAGTGGGAGGTATCTATCCCAACTCCCCTCAAACTCAATGACACAACTCCTTAGCATATCCTCTAGGATCTATCACATAATTCACAGTGTTACTATCATTTCAATTTATTAACGATGAAACTTCAATTAGTTCTTAGGTTTACCTGGATTGCTCGTTCTGACTGTCCATCCGTCTGGGGATGAAAAGCCGTGCTAAAATGGAGTTGTGTGCCCAATGCTTCTTGTAACTTTTTCTAGAATCTCAAGGTAAACCTTGGGTCTCGGTCAGATATGATGGAAAGTGGGATTCCAAGTAGTCTAACTACCTCATTGATATACAATTCTGCTAGCTTCTCTAGTGAGTAGTCAGTCTTAACTAGCAGAAAATGTGCTGACTTCGTCAATCTATCCATTATCACCCATACTGCATAATGCTTCTTTTGGGTGAGAGGTAAACCACTAACAAAATCCATAGTGACCTGGTCCCATTTCCATTCAGGTATGCTTATAGGCTGTAGCAATCCTGATGGAACTTAATGTTATGCTTTAACTTGCTGACATGTCAAACACTTAGTCACATAGTTAGCTATATCCCTCTTCATACCAGGCCACCAATAATGAGGCTTCAAATCATTATACATTTTTGTGCTTCCCGGGTGTATAGCATAAACACTAGTGTGTGCTTCTTTCAAAATACTACTCTTCAGTTCCCCATTATCTGGTACACACACTCTTCCTCTATAGTACAGACATCCATCTACTTTCATCTCATATTCAGTTTCCTTTCCCTCTAGAATTTTACCCACAATGGCCATTAATTTTTCATCTATCCTCTGCTCATCTTGTATCTGCTGTAGCAGGGTTGGCCTCACTTGCAACTCAGCCAAAATAGCTCCATCTTGAGCTAAGGATAGACAGGCATTTAGTGATCTTAAAGCTGTGATGGACTTCTTGTTCAAGGCATCAGCAACTATATTTGCCTTTCCCAGGATGATAATCTATCACACAATCATAGTCCTTCAAAAACTCAATCCATCGCCTCTGTCTAAGATTGAGCTCCTTTTGGGTTGACAAATATTTTAGACTCTTGTGGTCTGTATAGATATAGCATTTTTCACCATATAAATAATGCCTCCATATCTTCAGTGTGAAGATAATTGCTGCTAACTCTAGGTCGTGAGTAGGGTAGTTCTGTTCATGTGGCCTTAACTGCCTGGAAGCATAGGCGACCACTTTCCCCTCTTGCATTAATATACACCCTAGCCCATTATGCGAGGCATCACTGTAGACCACAAAGTCTTTTCCTGACACTGGCTGTGTTAACACTGGTGCTTCTGCCAACATAGCCTTTAGCCTCTCAAAACTGGCTTGGCACTTGTTGTTCCAGCCAAATTTCACATTCTTGTGCAATAACTTGGTCATTGGAGCAGCTATAAAGAAAAACCCTTCACAAATCTTCTATAACATCCAGCTAGCCCCAAGAAACTTTTGACCTCTGTTGTATTTCTAGGA
This sequence comes from Hevea brasiliensis, assembly GCF_030052815.1. NCBI lineage: Eukaryota > Viridiplantae > Streptophyta > Magnoliopsida > Malpighiales > Euphorbiaceae > Hevea > Hevea brasiliensis. The sequence continues at coordinate 29,955,417 of NC_079494.1, read as the reverse complement.
GGCTTCCATTCCATCACTGCTTCTATCTTTTTGGGATCCACTCTAATCCCCTCAGCTGATACTATGTGTCCAGGGAAAGAGATTTCACTCATCTAGAAGTCACACTTGGACAGCTTAGCATACAGCTTGTTTTCTCGCAGGGTTTGCAGAACAATCCTCAAATGTTCATCATGTTCTTCCCTGGTCTTAGAATACACCAGAATATCATCAATAAAGACCACTACAAACCGATCTAAGTATGGATGGAAGATACGGTTCATAAGGTCCATAAATGCTGCTAGTGCATTTGTTGACCCAAACGGCGTCACTAGAAATTCATAATGCCCATACCGGGTTCTGAATGCAGTTTTTGACACATCTGCATCCTTTACCCTCAACTGATGATACCCTGATCTGAGATCAATTTTTGAAAATACACCGACTCCCTTTAACTGATCAAACAGATCGTCAATTATGTGTAATGGATATTTATTCTTCACAGTTACCTTATTCAACTGCCGGTAATCAATACACAATCTCAAAGTTCCATCCTTCTTCTTCATAAATAGCACTGGAGCTCCCCATGGTGACACACTGGGGCGTATAAACCCCTTATCAAGTAACTCCTGCAACTAAATTTTTAACTCCTTCAATTCAGTGGGTGCCATCCTATAAGGAGCAATTGAAATTGGTGCTGTACCTGGCATTACCTCAATAGCAAACTCGACTTCCCTTTCTGTTGGTAAACTAGGAAACTCTTCAGGAAATACATCTGTAAAGTCTCTTACTGTGGGTATATCACACAGGTTTGGCTTAGCCTGCGTAGTATCAACCACATGTGCTAAGTAAGCTTCATAGCCTTTTCTCATCAATCTTCTTGCAACTGTGGCTGAAATAACATTGGACAGGAAATCTGTCCTTTCACCCAAAACAGTAATCTCATTACCCTCATAAGTTTTCAGAGAAATCCTCTTCAATTTGCACTCAACTATTGCCTGATGACGTGACAATCAGTCCATTCCCAAAATCACGTCAAACTCATGGAAGGGCAACTCAATTAGGTCTGCCGAGAATTCATACCCCTGAATCCTCAACGGGCAACCTTTATACACTTTTTTCACTACTACACTGTAGCCTAGTGGATTTGTGACCAAAATGTCTTAATCACTCTCCTCTACTAGAACTACCCTCTCTATGGGTAGTTTGATGCAAATGTAGGAATGAGTGGATCCTGGATCCACCAATGCATGCACAGAAGTGTTATAGAGGGAAAACATACCCCTGATGACATCCGGGGCATCTTGCTCCTCTTAAGCTCTGATGGCATAGGCCCTGGCAGGTACTCTAGTGTCTGGCCTCTCAGCTTACTCGGATACAGGCCTCAGTGATGGACCAGCTGCCTCAGATGTACCGTGTGACACCCCTTACCCGTCTACAGTATAGCCGAGTAAGATATATCACACAGTGTACCGGAACACCCTATTTTATTTCAATCATTTTTATCCTTCCTAATTAATTTTTTTTTTCAAAGTTATGAAGTACAATTTGTGAAATATAATTCATTTAAGTCATTTATTAAAATTATAATTTATTTGAGGTTCCGCAAATTTTATAGAAAATTCGGCAAAGTGCCGACTAAAAATGGAGAAAACAGTTCTTCGGAACCTGTGAAAAACACTTCCAAAATTTTCAACCAATCCCAAACTCCATTTCATCATCAAAATCTCAATATTTTTCAATAACATTTCCATTTCTCAATCATTCATTTCTCATGGTATTCACATACAAGCAATAAATAAATACTCAATTTTCCATTCATAAACACAATTTCCACTATTTACATTAATATCAAAATACATTACAAAAGTCTTATTATACATGAGAAAATAAAAGTTTGATTACATAATACCAAAATGAAACTTAGTGTCCTACCAATGCACTGAAGACGGTGAGGTGACACGGACACTATGCAGAGCTGCAGATGGTCTCACCCAGTCTGTGGTCTACTGGGTTCTCTGTCGGTCTCCCCAGAACCTACGCGTGGCAAAAGCAACACGCTAATCAATAATGCTTAGCGGTGCTAATAATAAAATAAAAAGAAATAATAGAAAATAAATATGCAGTGAATATATTTATGTCTCATTGCAAATAAATTTTTGATGAGTATTTGTAGTCTTACTTATTTTGTACTTATTATATTCATTATTTCATTAAATTTATCTACTTTCATTTTTGGTTGCCCAAGTAACCCATACTGGATGACTAGACTGGATAAACGGGTAAACTGGCACTGGGTATTAAGTACCTCGGGCCGTCACACCATCGATCACATATGTGTCTCCCGGTGTGCAACAAAATAGCTAATAAGCTGTAATAACATTAGGCACAAGGCCAAGTGTCAACATAATGTCAGAATTGCTAAAAGCTATGAAATCATAGAATGACATAATGCCAGGTGCAGTACAGCTAACTGAACCCTATTGGCATGCCAAGCTATCCAAACTAATCTTGTTAGGTATACTAGGGCATTTCACACTTTTAAGTTTCACAATTTTTGGAATTTAAGTTTTAGTGTTACTATTCCATTCATTGGTCAACAAAAATGTTGAATTTTGCATAGGCAATAGGTACTTTGGTTTTAATATCATCAACATACCACATTTTGCATTCAAAATTTGTTGGTATTGGTTGCCAATACCATTTCTAAGCTTAATGTTAGTTGGGCAGAATTTTCACTTTTTATGCCTTTTACTGTTCCATTGGTCAATTTTGTAGTGGGAATTTGGCAAATTGATCAACATGAAAGTTGTTCCTTATTTTGTGTAGTTTCATTTCCTTTTTTGAATCACTCCATTTAGAGTTTTGTAACTCAGGTTATGGTCCAAAAACCATAACTGGCCGGATTGAAATTTTTCTGGACTGACCATGTCTATAGTGCAGTGAATAGTGACTGCAACTCACTTGTTGGATAGGTTCTGGTCATACTTTGGGTTAGGTTTCTTCATGAAAGTTGTTGGTCTATATCTCAGCTTTTTTCTGGTAAAATTTCAGGTTAATTGGACCATTCTATACTGAGTTATGGCCAAATGATCAAATACTGTTCATTTGGTCATTCTGCAGAAACAGACTGCAGATCACCCGAATTAGGGCAAGCTTTTGGTATACTTGGTTTGGTTTTATTGGCATGGTTTCTTCACCAAAGTTGCGCCATTATGTGTCTAGTTTCATGTAAAATTAGCCTTGCACAAATTAAACCTGTAAAATTCAAGTTATGGCTACCCAAACCTGCTGGACTCATGTCCAATTCTGCAGGTCACCTTGGGCAGGCAAACCAACTGCAATTCCCACTAATCAAACCACCTCATTTCTTCTTTACACATAACCAAATGGTCACTAATTGACCATTAAAACTCACTTTCATCATTACATGATCAAAGTCTCCATTTCTTGCTCAGACCTTAACTCCAATTTCCCATTCATGGCATACACACACCAGACTCATACCAAATCACTTTATCCATCATCTATACTCATCAATAATATAATTAAGCCACTTAATTTCATAAAAAACCAACAATCCTTAAACTTTGTCATGGCTGAAAAATTTAGAGATTTCATTTACTCAAGTTTTTCTTTTAATTTCACACAATTTCTACTTGATTTAGCATGCTTACAAGATTAAAGAAAGAAAAGAAATTGTTTAGTGCACTAACCTTTTTGAGCTTCACTTAACCTTGATTAAACCTCCCTAATCTCATCTTCTTTAGCTGCCAATAGCTTTTTCTAGGTGAAAGATCAAATTTTTGTGAAGGGACTTGGCAATTTTGGTGAACAAATGGAGAGGAAATTCAAGCTTTTAAGCTTGAAAATGGTGGAATCTCTTCTCTCTCTCTGTCTCTCAACGTTTTTGGCTGCCCAAAGGTTGAAGATGCAGATTGGTTTTTCAAATTTTTGGTCTCTTTTATCTCTTTTAATGAGTTTAATAAATTGTGATTGGTGGAGGAAATTTAAATGACATCATATGATGTCATAATTAGTATTTTCTTTCATTTTTCTTTTCTTCTCTTCTCTACTCATTTCCAATTTTATTTTTAGCAATATTTATTCATATTTTAGATCATAATAATTATTTGCTTAACTGGACGAGTCGGCCAAAAATCATCTCTGAAGACGAAATGACCAAAATGGCCTCCGTTTGGCTTAATGGGCCAAAATTGTTTTTACTGATTGAAAATTTTTTTTAAGCATTTCCTTGGCATTCTAATGCCATAAGAACTTCAATGACCCTTCTCTAGAGTCCCAAAAATTATTTTATAATTTTTCCCCCGGGTCTAGGGCTCCTAGTTGCGATAGCCGTAACTTCTCACTAGGTTACCCATCGTTAGGGCACCGGCTCATTTAACTTGGTTGTATTTTATTTCTAAAATTTTTCCTAAATTTTTCTTATTAATATTTGAGTTAATTATGGTTCCTCACTTTAGTTTAAATATTTTTCCAGACGTTCTAACTGTCCGGACCGACACTGGTCATCGGAATAGTAGAATATACGGAGTTGCTACAGGGAGGGTGTTACCACTCTTCCCATCTAATTTAAATTTCGTCCTCGAAATTTACTTGATGCAAACAGTTGAGGGAACTGTTGCCTCATCGTCTCTTCACTTTCCCAAGTTGCCTCCTCAGTGTTGTGGTGCCTCCAAAGCACTTTCACCAATGGAATATGTCACACCCTACCCCTCAGTAAGGCATAACATGATCCCGTAGTATACCTAATGAATTACCAACTCCGTCTACTGATAACCTATTAAATACGCTACAAGGGATTTTAAAAACTTTTCTTACTTCTTTTACAGTGGTGAGCACTATTTACAGGTGTTAAAAACCTTTTTGAATTGAAGTGATAGAACTAACACATTTGAATTATTTGGAATTTCTGTAAAAATTTTAGCAGAGTGCCATCTGTATTTTGGATAAAACAGTTCTTCAGAAAACTTGTAAAAAGCACTTCAATATATATATTTCCAAATCTCAACTCCAACATATTTCTCAACTCAAATCCACAGTGATTTTTCAAAGACTGAGATAAAAGAAATATAATACAATTTTTACAAGTCAAAATAACTCATAATTTACTTTACAACTTCAATGTACAATTTTAATTTACAACTGCTCAAAACCAAAAACAATATATACATACAGTGGTCATACATTATAGTACAAAATGCAAAATGTGGTATACTCGTTATACCCAAAAAATCTCTCACTAGGTGTACTAGCAGCCTAGTCTGCTGCCCTGTCTGTCTGTCATTCATGACAAAGAATAAAGCTATCACGAGACAATGTCTCAGTGGTGCACAACATTAACCAAATACAACTTTAAATCACAATTCATAAATCATTTAAATGATGGATATGTAAAATCATAGTTAAATTCAAGACAATGAGTGTCAGAAGGAATTTAACACAATATCACAATAAATCTCAGAGATCAAAACATAGTTAACTTCAAAAGACAGTAAATGTCAATAAGGATTTAACTCCATTTCACAATCTCATAATACAAATCAATAAATCACACACAGCTTAATCATGTTCCAAAGTTCAATTCGTCCCAAAAGTCGATGACTAATGAGGAATAACATAGCTAGCTAGCAAAAATATGAGTACTCATCCAATTCGTCCTCAACAGGCACACACCTCAACACTTCAGCCAGAGAGGGAATTCAATTTGTCCCACTAGACAAGCTAGCGAGGAATACAATAAATATACATGATAGTTGTGGTTTCAAACCATTTCCAATGCTTTTCAATCAATAAGTATCCATCAATATCATTCAAACAATTTCTCACAATTTCAAACCATTTACAGTACTTTTCAAGCGATAAATATCCATTCAAACACATTTCCACAATTTAAAACAATAATGTACAAATAGTCATAATTCATTTCAATTGAAAAATTCAAAAGAAATAGTTGTTGTGCACAAACCTCTGATAACTGTCTCCTGGTATGGACTCAGTGTTTCCTTCCCTTTCCCTGAGTCTTTACTAACTGAGAAACACAATTTGAAGTGTTTCAGTACTAAATTAAACTGTCTCTATCGATAATGCTTGATAAGTAATTCACTGAAAGCTATTATTTGCTTAATCACCTAATATATCGACCCTCGATGCGTTCTAGGTAAATTATGTTTTAGTGTTACTAATATGTCACATTCGATAGTCTTTTAGAGTTGGTACATGTTACCAATTTCATTTCCTTGTTTAGTGCATTTTATTGCAACTTGCTGGATTCCGGGATACTAGTTTGACCTAGCTGGACGACCTAGTTCCCTCGGTTTTCGGGTTTCGATCAAAACTACGAATTTGTAGATCTATATCTTATGGAACGCGGAGAAAATTTTCAGGTCATTCTGAGTTATGTAGAACAAGTTATGGTCATTTTACTATTGCTGGTCAAATGGCATCAAATTTGGTCATTTTAGGTCAATTTTGGTCAACTTTGGTTCGGCCAGTTTTTGGACCCGAACTTGTGCAAGCTGTTTGACTTGCTTATGGTCATTCCTGGGCTTTGGTGTCTTCATAAGACTTGTAGATATGGGTCTTAACTATTCATGGTTAAAATTTCAGGTCAATTGGACCTGTTTTGAGTGAGTTATGGCCTAAACACTAACTGCTGCCCAAATGGTCAGTTTTCAGGCCTCACTTGCACTTAATCCGGATTTGGTCATTTTTCAAGCTACCTTGCAAGCAGAATTTTGGTATGCTTCCTTCATGAAAGTTGGCACATTTTGTGCCTAATTTCACCTCCAATTGGTCTCATACCAATTGGAGTTACACATTTAGAGTTATAGGCTGAAATGCATACTGTCCTTAAATACATTGCTTAACATCTATCAATTACACATTTACCTTGCTATAAATCCACTTCTCAACCCAATTCTGATTTGGTATATTACCAAAACCATATATCACTTCACATTAAAGTCACTTTGGGCAGAATACAAATGTCCTCAATACACCAAATGAAACTCTAATTCACAAAGTCCAAATAAAACAATATATATACACATAACCACTCCTAATTATTACATACAATTTCCACAACCAATTTACATACATCTTCATCAATCCACAATATCACAATTCATCCAATATCTTTATGAATTCAAACATTCGTCAAGGAGTCTCAAGGCTACCGAAATGCTCCCCATTGCCAAAGTTTCCCATAATTCGTCAACTTCAATTTCAAATGCACAATCACCACATATACATGGAAATAACTTATTAGGACATTAAATCACCCTACTCAACATAAATTCCCATCAAATATATGTATGAATATTTCATTAATTATACAACTCCATGGCTGTCCAAACTGGATATATCAATAACTCCTCAAAACTTTAAAATTTTCTTCACAAATCAAACACCCATACATGCTTACAAACTTTAACAAAGCAATATTCAAAAACACAAACTTACCTATTATTGGGACTTGTTAAATCTTCACTAAACTTCCTTGATTTTGCTATCAAACTCTTCCTTGTGATGTGGGGATAATCTTTAATGAAGAAACCTAGATGTTTAGAGGTGAAATGGAGGAGAGGATGAAGCTTGAAGCAAAATGGCTATGGTGGTTCTCAAGTTTTCCATTTCGGCATGGATGAAGGAGTTGGAGAAGATGAAGTTGCAGATTGTGTAATGGGTTTACACCTGCCCATTTAGTGTTTAGTTTATTCCATAGTGGTCCACTTACACAAATTAAATCATATTATATGTTTAACTTTCATTTATCCCACATTAAACCCATAATTTTTGCTATTTACTTTATGTACCACCAATTTAATTTTTCATTATATTTTCCAAGTGTAATATTATTTATTTTTAATGGACATTTAGGTCAAAAGACAATTCGGGATGTCAAATGACCACAATGCCCCTGTTCAGGTTACATTCTCGATTTTTTGGTAACACCGGGTTTTGTCTGTTTTTTGATTTCTCACTTTTCTTTGTACTAATTATTTAATTTTTCTTTGATATTTCTAATGATATTTATATTTCAATAGGGGTCTATTTAAGTCCTAAAAATATTTTCTAGGGTTCCCCGCGGTCCAGGGCTAGTCAACGGTCCACGCCGTGACTTTCCTAAGGCCACCCATCGCTAGGGTTCTCGGCTCACTTAACTTGGTTACATTTCTTTGCTATTATTTTTCCTTTGTTTTTCTTGTATTTTCTTTTCTTGTATTTCATTATTTTATGTCTCCTCTCTCATATCAAAGTGTAGTTCTACGCATCCTAGCTGTCCGGACAACACTGGTCACCGGAACAGTAGAACGCACTACCGAACATAGGGGTGTTACAGAATATGCTTATTTCTCAACTCTCCCATATAGTGCTTCATACGGGGCCATTTAGATGCTAGCTTGGTAGCTATTGTTGTATGCAAATTCTACCAGTGAGAGGTATCTATCCCAACTTCCCTCAAATTCAATGACACAACTCCTCAACATATCCTCAAGGACCTGACATATATTTCATGTTATTATTATCATTTTAGTTCAATATTTGTATTAATTCAATTGGTTTCAATTATTTACCTGGATTACTCTTTTTGATTGCCCATCCGTCTGAGGATGGAAAGCTGTGCTGAAGTGAAGTTGTGTATCCAAGGATTCAGGCAACTTATTCCAAAATCTCAAAGTAAACCTTGGGTCTTGATCAGATATGATGGAAAGTGGAATTCCATGCAATGTAACTATCTCACTGATATACAATTCTGCTAACTTCTCCAATGAGTAGTCAGTCCTAACTGACAGAAAATGTGTTGACTTCGTCAATCTATCTACTATCACCCATACTGCATCATGCTTCTTCTGGGTGAGAGGTAGACCACTTACAAAATCCATGGTGACTCGATCCCATTTCCATTCATGTATGCGTATAGGCTGTAACAAACTCGATGGAACTTGATGTTCTACCTTGACTTGCTGACATGTCAAGCATTTTGTCACATAGTCAGCTATGTCCTTCTTCATACCAGGCCACCAATACTGAAGCTTCAGATCGTGATACATTTTTGTACTTCCTGGGTGCATAGCATACACACTGGTGTGTACCTCTTTTAGAATATTGGCCTTCAATTCCCCATCATCTGGTACACACAGTCTTCCTTTGTAGTACAGACACCGATCTGTTTTCACTTCATAATCAGTTTCTTTCCCTTCTAGGATTTTTCTCATAATAGCCTTTAGCTTCTCATCTACCTTCTGCCCATCTAAAATGTGCTGTGACAGGTTTTGGCCTCACTTGCAACTCAGCCAAAATAGCTGCATCTCAAACTAAAGATAGACGGGCATTTAATGATCACAAAGCTGTGATGGATTTTCTGCTCAAAGCATCAGCAACTACATTTGCCTTCCCAGGATGGTAGTCAATTACACAATCATAGTCCTTCAGGAACTCAATCCATCACCTTTGTTTAAGGTTGAGCTCCTTATGAGTTGGCAAATATTTTAGACTTTTGTGGTCTGTGTAAATGTAGCACTTTTCACCATATAAGTAGTGCCTCCATATCTTCAGTGCAAAGATAATTACTGCAAGCTCTAGATCATGGGTAGGGTAATTCTGTTCATGTGGCCTTAGCTGCCTAGAAGCATAAGCGACCACCTTCCCCTCTTGCATCAATACACACCCTAACCCATTATGAAAGGCATCACTATACACCACAAAGTCCTTTCCTGACACTGGCTGTGTTAACACTGGTGCCTCTGTCAACATAGCCTTCAACTTCTCAAAACTAGTCTGACACTTATCATTCCAGTCAAATCTGACATTCTTGTGTAACAACTTGGTCATGGGAACAGCTATTAAGGAAAATCCCTTCACAAATCTTCTGTAATACCCAGCTAGCCCCAAGAAACTTCTGACCTCAGTTGTATTCCTGGGAGGCTTCCATTCCATCACTGCTTCTATTTTCTTGGGATCCACTCTAATCCCATCAGCTGACACTATGTGTCCAAGGAATGCAATTTCATTTAACCAGAAGTCACACTTTGACAACTTAGCATGCAACTTCTTTTCTCTCAGGGTTTGCAGAAAAATCCTCAAATGTTCATCATGTTCTTCCCTGGTCTTGGAATACACCAAAATATCATCAATAAAGACCACTATGAACTGATCTAGGTATGGATGGAAGATACGGTTCATAAGGTCCATGAATGTCGCTGGTGCATTTGTTAGGCCAAAAGGCATCACTAGGAACTCATATTGCCCATACCGGGTCCTGAATGCAGTCTTTGGCACATCTGTGTCCTTTACCCTCAACTGATGATACCCTGATATGAGATCAATTTTAGAAAATACTCCTGCTCCCTTTAATTGATCAAACAGATCATCAATTATAGGCAACGGATACTTATTCTTCACTGTCACTTTATTCAACTGTCGGTAATCAATGTATAACCTCAAAGTCCCATCTTTCTTCTTTACAAACAGCACTGGAGCTCCCCATGGTGACACACTAGGGCGTATGAACCCCTTATCCAATAACTCCTGTTACTGGATTTTCAGTTCCTTCAATTCTGTGGGCGCCATCCTATAAGAAGCGATAGATATTGGTGCTGTAACCGGCAGTGTCTCAATAGAAAATTCAACTTTCCTTTCTGGTGGCAAACCAGGCAATTCTTTAGCGAACACATATGGGAAGTCTTTTACCGTGGGTATGTCACACAGATCTAGCTTAGCCTGCCTAGTATCCACCACATGTGCTAGGTAGGCTTCACAGCCTTTTCTCATCAGTTTTCTTGCAACTGTCACTGAGATGACATTGGACAAGAAATCTGTCCTTTCCCCCACAACTGTGATCTCATTACCCCTAAGAGTTTTCAAAGAAATTCTCTTCAATTTACAATCAACCATTGCCTGATGACATGACAACCAGTCCATTCCCAAAATCACGTCAAACTCATGGAAAGGAAACTCAATCAGGTCAGCAAAGAATTCATAGCCCTGAATCCTTAACGGGCAACCTTTGTACACTTTGTTCACCATTACACTGTAGCCCAATAGATTAGTGACCAGGATGTCTTGGTCACTCTCCCCTACTAGTATCCCCTTTTCTATAAGTAGGTTGATGCAGATGTATGAATGAGTGGATCCTGGATCCACCAATGCATGCACAGATGTATTGTAGAGGGAGAACGTACCCCTGATGACATCTGGGGCATCTTGCTCCTCCTGAGCTCTCATGGCATAGGCTCTGGCAAGTGGTCTGCCCTCAGGCCTCTCTGCTGGCTCAGATGCAGGCCTCTGTGATGGTCCCACTGCTTCAGATTTTCCAGATTTCCTACCCCTTTGTGGTGCAGGAGCAAGTCTATCTGCTTGTATTGGAGCAGCTGTAGCAGTTCTGCGTGGACAATTCCTCATCTGATGCTCTGTTGACTCACACCTTAAGCAGACACCAGTCACTCTCCAACACTCCCCCTTATGCCACTTCAGGCAATGTGGACATGTAGAAGATGCTGGGGCTGGTCCCCTAAACCCCGTCCCTGGAGTGCTGCCCACTGATAGTTTGGACTGACCTCTCTTAGGGGTGAACTGTGGCCTAGGCCCCTGAGACTGACCCTGACCTTGTGGTTGACCTGAACTCTGTGCAGGTGGACCTTTGAACTTCTTCCCAGGTGCAGGAGATGAACTAGACTGACCTGGTCCCCTCTTCTGCTGTCTCTCTCTTCTGCTCTGCTCACTTATTATAACCTTTTCAACCTTTATATCAGCTTCCACTAACTTGGTGAAGTCTTTGATTCCCAAGGCAGTGATCATGATCTTTATGTTGTCATTTAATCCCTCTTCAAATCTCTTACACCTTTCAGCTTCATTAGGGACTATCTCCCTTTCATAGCGGCTAAGTCTGACAAATTCCTTTTCATACTCGGCCACTGTCAGCTGTCTCTACCTCAGGTTAATGAACTCTCTTCTTCTCTCTTCCAGGTATACACTACCCACATATTTCTTCTTGAATTCTGAGAGGAAGAAGTCCCAAGTTATTACTTCTGGTTGCACTTCGCTAGACACTGTATCCCACCATTCATATGCATCATCTTGCAAAAGAGATATGGCAGCTTCTAGGTTTTGCTCTGGAGTGCAGTGGAGTTGTTTTAAAACGCTTCCTATTCTTTTCAACTAAAATTTAGCTGCAACAGAATCATCTTCTCTCTTGCCAAAGAAATCCACTGCTCTAAATTTTCTCAGTCTTTCCAGGTGTGATTTCTGTTGTGGAGGTGGTGGCATTACGCTAGCCATTTGTTTGAAGAATTTGGCCATTTGCTGAAACATGGCCTGTGGAGGCTGAGCAGGCTCTGCTGGAGCTGGTGGAGCAGGTCTCCCCTACCCCCAGTCTCAGCTACTCCAGGTGGAGCATGACTCTCCACTTCCTCCTCAACTGCCCTCTGAGATGTAGGGTCCATATCCTATTCAAAATAACAAAGATAAATAGATCTACATTAGTATCACCTTAACTCTTACAAATACAACGCATGGTATGGACTCGATCTAGCCCCAAAAACACCTAAATCGTGCTCTAATACCACTAAATGTGACACCCCTTACCCGTCTATAGTATAGCCGAGTAAGATATATCACACAGTGTACCAGAACACCCTATTTTATTTCAATCATTTTTATCCTTCCTAATTCATTTTTTTTTTCAAAGTTATGAAGTACAATTTGTGAAATATAATTCATTTAAGTCATTTATTGAAATTATAATTTATTTGAGGTTCTGCAAATTTTCTAGAAAATTCGGCAGAGTGTCGGCTAAAAATGGAGAAAATAGTTCTTCGGAACCTGTGAAAAACACTTCCAAAATTTTCAACCAATCCCAAACTCCATTTCATCATCAAAATCTCAATATTTTTCAACAACATTTCCATTTCTCAATCATTCATTTCTCATGGTATTCATATACAAGCAATAAATAAATACTCAATTTTCCATTCATAAACACAATTTCCACTATTTACATTAATATCAAAATACATTACAAAAGTCTTATTATACATGAGAAAATAAAAGTTTGATTACATAATAGCAAAATGAAACCTAGTGTGCTACCAATGCACTGAAGACGGTGAGGTGACACGGACACTATGCAGAGCTGCAGATGGTCTCACCCAATCTGTGGTCTACTGGGCTCTCTGTCGGTCTCTCCAGAACCTACGCGTGGCAAAAGCAACGCACTAAGCAATAATTCTTAGTGGTGCTAATAATAAAATAAAAAGAAATAATAGAAAATAAATATGCAGTGAATATATTGATGTCTCATTGCAAATAAAATTTTGATGACCATTTATAGTCTTACTTATTTTGTACTTGTTATATTCATTATTTCATTAAATTTATCCACTTTCATTTTTGGTTGCCCAAGTAACCTATACTGGATGACTAGACTGGATAAATGGGTAAACTGGCACTGGGTATCAAGTACCTCGGGTCGTCACACCATCGGTCACATATGTGTCTCCCAGTGTGCAACAGAACAGCTAATAAGCTGTAATAACATTAGCCACAAGGCCAAGTATCAACATAATGTCAGAATGGCTAAAAGCCATGAAATAACAGAATGACATAATTCCATGTGCAGTACTGCTAACTGAACCCTATTGGCATGCCAAGCTTTCCAAACCAAGCTTGTTAGGTATACTAGGGCATTTCACTCTTTTAAGTTTCACAATTTTTAGAATTTAAGTTTTAGTGTTACTATTCCATTTATTGGTCAACAAAAATGTTGACTTTTGCATAGGCAATAGGTACATTGATTTTAATATCATCAACATACCACATTTTGCATTAAAAATTTGTTGGTATTGGTTGTCAATTTCATTTCTAAGCTTAATAATAGTTGGGCAGAACTTTCACTTTTTATGCCTTGTATTTACTGTTCCATTGGTTAATTTTTGCAGTGGGAATTTGGCAAATTGATCAACATGAAAGTTGTTCCTTATTTTGTCTAGTTGCATTTCCGTTTTTGAATCACTCCATTTGGAGTTTTGTAACTCAAGTTATGGTCTAAAAACCACAACTGGCCGGATTGAAATTTTTCTGGACTGACCATATCTATAGTGCAGTGAATAGTGATTGCAACTCATTTCTTGGATAGGTTCTGGTCATAATTTGGGCTAGGTTTCTTCACAAAAGTTGTTGGTATATATCTCAGCTTGTTGCTGGTAAACTTTCAGGTCCATTGGACCATTCTACACTGAGTTATAGCCGAATGACCAAACACTGTTCATTTTGTCATTCTACAGAAACAGACTGCAGATTACCCGGATTAGGGCAAGCTTTTGGTCCACTTGGTATGGTTTTATGGGCATAGTTTCTTCACCAAAGTTGTGCCATTATGTATCTAGTTTCATGTCCAATTGGCCTTGCACCAATTGAACCTGTGAAATTCAAGTTATGGCTGCCCAAAGCTGCTGGACTCATGTCAAATTCTACAGGTCACCATGGGCAGCCACACCAACTACAATTCCCACTAATCAAACCACTTCATTTCTTGTTTACACATAACCAAATGGTCACTAATTGACCATTAAAACTCACTTTCATCATTACATGATCAAAGTCTCCATTTCATGCTCAAACCTTAACTCCAATTTCCCATTCATGGCATACACACACCAGACTCATACCAAATCACTTTATCCATCATCTATACTCATCAATAATATAATTAAGCCACTTAATTTCATAAAAAACCAACAATCCTTAAACTTTCTCATGGCTAAAAAATTTAGAGATTTCATTTACTCAAGTTTTTCTTTTAATTTCACACAATTTCTACTTGATTTAGCATGCTTACAAGATTAAAGAAAGAAAAGAAATTGTTTAGTGCACTAACCTTTTTGAGCTTCACTTAACCTTGATTAAACCTCCCTAATCTCATCTTCTTTGGCTGCCAATAGCTTTTTCTAGTTGAAAGATCAAATTTTTGTGAAGGGACTTGGCAATTTTGGTGAACAAATGGAGAGGAAATTCAAGCTTTTAAGCTTGAAAATGGTGGAATCTCTTCTCTCTCTCTCTCTCTCAACGTTTTTGGCTGCCCAAAGGTTGAAGATGCAGATTGGTTTTTCAAATTTTTGGTCTCTTTTATCTCTTTTAATGAGTTTAATAAATTGTGATTGGTGGAGGAAATTTAAATGACATCATATGATGTCATAATTAGTATTTTCTTTCATTTTCTTTTTTTCTCTTCTCTACTCATTTCCAATTTAATTTTTAGCAATATTTATTCATATTTTAGATCATAATAATTATTTGCTTAACTGGACGAGTCAGCCAAAAATCATCTCTGAAGACAAAATGACCAAAATGCCTTTCGTTTGGCTTAACGGGCCAAAATTGTCTGTACCGATTGAAAAATTTTTCTAAGCATTTCCTTGGCATTGTAATACCATAAGAACCTCAATGAACCTTCTCTAGAGTCCTAAAAATTATTTTATAATTTTTTCCCCCGGTCTAGGGCTCTTAGTTGCGAGAACCGTAGCTTATCCCTAGTTTACCCATTGTTAGGGCACCGGCTCATTTAACTTGGTTGTATTTTATTTCTAAAATTTTTCCTAAATTTTTCTTATTAATATTTGAGTTAATTATGGTTCCTCACTTTAGTTTAAATATTTTTCTGGACGTTCTAACTGTTTAGACCAACACTGGTCACTGGAACAGTTAAATGTACGGAGTTGCTATAGGGAGGGTGTTACATACCGGGCTTCCAACCCCTTTGTGGTGCAGGAGCAGGTCTGTCAGCTTGTGTTGGAGCAACTGTAGTAGTCCTTTTCGGACAATTCTTGATCTGATGTTCTGTAGATCCACACTGTAAGCATGCACCGGTCACTCACCAATAATCCCCTTTATGCCACTTCTGACAGTACTGACAGGCAGAAGATGCTGGGGCTAGTCCCCTAAACACCGTCCCTGGAGAGCTGCCCACTGATGGTGTGGACTAGCCTCTCTTAGGTGTGAACTATGGTCTGGGCCCCTGAGACTAACCCTGACCCTGTGGTGGTCCTGAACTTTGAGCAGGAGGACCCTTACTCTTCTTACTAGGAGCAGAAAATGCACTAGACTGACTCGGACCCCTCTTCTACTGTCTTTTCCTTCTATTTTGTTTATTTATTCGGACCCTTTCCACTTTTGATGCAGCATCAACTAGCTTAGCAAAATCTGTGATTTCCAATGCCATGATCATGACTTTGATATTGTCATTAAGCCCTTCTTCAAACCTTCTGCATCTCTCTGCCTCTGTAGGGACTATCTCCCTCCCATATCTACTTAGTCTGACAAACTCACATTCATATTCTACCACTGACAATTGCCTCTGTCTCAGACTGATAAATTCTCTTCTTCACTCTTCTAAATACACTTTGCTAACATATTTCTTCCTAAACTCTGTGAGGAACAATTCCCAGGTGATCTGTTACGGTGGCACCTCACTGGTTACTGTGTCCCACCACTGATATGCATCATCCTGAAGTAGGGACACAGCACCCACCAGGTTCTGCTCAGGGGTGCAGTTTAGCTGTTTCAGCACTCTGATGGTTCTATCCAACCAGTTTTTTATGGCCATGGGATCATCCTCCCTCTTCCCAAAGAAGTCCACAGCCCCATGCTTTCGCAGTTTCTCTAGATGAGATTTCTGTGGTACTGGTGGAGGTTGTGGCTGTGGTTGTGGTGGTGGAATTGCCCCCATAATTTGCCAGTATAATTCAGTCATTTCTTTGAAATAGAAAAGCGAGGTTGGGCAGTGCCTCACTTTGGTGGAGCGATTCTCCCGCCCCAAATTCAGCCCTTGGTAGAGCACGACTCTCCACCTCTTCATCAACTGCTCTTTGCGAAGCAGGATCCATATCCTATTCAAAATAAGAAAACAAACAGATCTGCATCAGTGTCACCTCAACACTCACAAATGCAATGCAATGGTATGTACTCTATCTAGGCCTAGAAACGCCTAAACCGATGCTTTGATACCACTAAATGTAACACCCCT
Source organism: Hevea brasiliensis (assembly GCF_030052815.1). Lineage (NCBI taxonomy): Eukaryota > Viridiplantae > Streptophyta > Magnoliopsida > Malpighiales > Euphorbiaceae > Hevea > Hevea brasiliensis. The sequence goes on along the minus strand of NC_079494.1, from coordinate 29,938,397 downwards.
TACCCGTCTACAGTGTAGCCGAGCAAGTTATGCCACTCAGTGTGCCAGAGCACCAATTTATGTTTCTATTACAATTTATCCCTTTTAATTCATTTATTTTCAATTTTGATAAATCTGAATTTTTTTGTAAATTTTATAGAAAATCTGGCTGAGTGCCGGCTGTAAATTGGAAAAATAGTTCTTCAGAACCTGTTTAAAAACACTTCCAATATAATTTCCAAATCCAAATTCCAGTATACACACATATCTCAGCCCAATCTCAACATCTCAATACTATTTTCAAAACTTTTTTGTTCACTTCATCACCAGAAGCTCATTCATAAATATTTCTCAACATTTCATTTATCAACATACATTATACAGAAAATTTCAATAACATGAAATTTCATATAATTACATTATTACATAATTACAAGAGTTGATAATTACAATCCCAAAACTAAAACATAATACAAAATGCAAAATACAAAATGTTACCCAAAATCCTAATGTCCTACCATATGCAGTGTAAATGTGAGGTGACTCTGGACTCCGAATGCAGCTCTGAAGGCTCACCCTGTCTGATGTCTGCTAGGCTCCCCAGCTAGGTCTCTAGTATTTGCGCGTGGCAAAAGTGACGTGCTAAGCAATTCTGCTTAGTGGTGACAATATAAAATAAAATAAAATAAAAAAAATAAAATAATTATGCAGAATGTATGTTTACATTTTTTAGTAGACTTAATTTCTAATATTATTTGCAGTGTTATTCAAATAAAATTTGGTAAGGTTTATTATCATTGCCTGAGTAACCTATATTGGTCTACTGGACTGGATAAACGGGTAAACTAGCACTGGGTACTAAGTACCTCGGACCGTCACACCATCGGTCACATTGTGTCTCCCGGTGTGCAACAGAACAGCTAATAACTTGTAATAATTATCAGGGTTAAAACCCAAGTATATCAACCCAAATAACATAGCCAAAGGCTATTATGTCACAGAATGGCATGGGAAGCCATGAAAAACAGAATGGCATGAAGCCATATATAGTACTACTAACAGAACCCTATTGGCATACCAACCTATCCAAACCAATCTTGTTAGGTATACTAGGGCATTTTACACTTTTAAGTTTCATAATTTTTGAAATTTAAGTTTTAGTGTTATATTTCATTCATTAGTCAACAAAAATGTTGACTTTTGCATAGGTAATAGGTACATTGGTTCTAATACTTCCAACATACCACATTTTGCATTGTAAACTTGTTGATATTAATTGCCAATACCATTTCTAAGCTTAATGTTAATTAGACAGAATTTTCAGTTTTTAAGCTTTATGTTTACTGTTCCATTAGTCATTTTTTCAGTGGGAATTTGGCAAAGTGTTCAACATGAAAGTTGTTCCTTATTTTGTTTAGTTGCATTTCCATTTTTGAATCACTCCATTTGGAGTTTTTTAGCTCAAGTTATGGCCCAAAAACCACAACTGGCCGGATTGAAATTTTGTCCAGAATTTTTGGGCTGACCAAATCTGCTGTACTTAGAACAGTGACTGCAACTCACTTTTTGAATATGTTTTGTTCATAATTTGGGTTAGGTTTCTTCATGAAAGTTGTAGATCTATATCGCAGCTTGTTTTTGGTAAAATTTCAGGTCAATTGGACCTTTCTACACTGAGTTATGGCCAAATGACCAAATACTGTTCATTTAGTCATTTTGCCCAGGTAGAATGCAGGTCAGCCAGATTAGGGCAATCTTTCAGTCAACTTGGTTTAGTTTTTCTAGGCATGGTTTCTTCACCAAAGTTGTGCCATTATGTGTCTAGTTTCATGTCCAATTGGCCTTGCACTAATTAAACCTCTACAATTCAAGTTATTGCTGCCCAAACCTGCTAGACTCATGCCCAGTCCTGCAGTTCACCAAGGGCAGCCACACCAAACTCTAATCCCACTACACCATTCGCTTCATTTTTTATTCAAACCAAACCAGATGGTCACTAATTTACCATTAAAACCTACTTTCATCATCACATGGTCAAAGTCTCATTTTTCCACCCCAAACCCTAACTCAAACATTACAAATCATACATTATCATTGCATTTCATCAATCCATTAAATTCATGCATATTAAGGGTAGCCAAACTATCATTTTAACTCCATAAAACTCATCATAATCATACCCAACCAAGGCTATCAAAATTTAGGGTTAGTGTACCAATAGTATTTCCTCAATTTTCTTTGTCATGTGCAGTCATTCATGGTCCTTAAACATGAATTTAAAGTAAAATTTAAAGTTAGGTCACTAACCTCTATGGAGCGAAGTTTCCCACTTGCTAGGGTTCTTGTTTTCCTTTTCTTTTTTGCTCCCAAAAGAATCACCAAGATGCAAGAACACTTTTTTGTGTTGGGAGTATAGGGTTTAGTGGGGTGAGAGCTAAGGAAATCAAGCTTTGAAAAAGCTTGCTATGGTTGGCAATGGTGGATAGGTCACAGCAAGGAAGAGATGAGGAAGAAGAGTTCTGATTTTCTTTTGTTTTCCAGCCCATTTGGTCTCTTTTAAACAAAGTTATGCCATGTGTCCATATTGGGTTGGTTGGGAGAATCTTAATGACATCATTATGATTTCATAAGTCCATTTTCTTTTATTTTCTCATCTTTTCTTGTCTATTTAAATGCAATTAAATTTTTAACAATATTTATTCATATTTTATGTTATATAAATTATTTATTTAACTGGACAAGTTGGCAAAAAATCATCTCTGAAGACGAAATGACCAAAATGCCCTCCGTTTGGCTTAACGAGCCAAAATTGTCTGTACCGATTGAAAAAATTTTCTAAGCATTTTCTTGGCATTCTAATGCGATAAGAACCTCAATGACCCTTCTCTGGAGTCCCAAAAATTATTTTTATAATTTTTCCCTCTGGTCTAGGGCTCCTAGTTGCAAGAACCACAACTTCTCACTAGGTTACCTATCGTTAGGGCATCAGCTCATTTAACTTGGTTGTACTTTATTTCTAAAATTTTTCCTAAATTTTTCTTATTAATATTTGTGTTAATTATGATTCCTCACTTTAGTTTAAATATTTTTTCGGACGTTCTAGCTGTCCGGACTGACATTGGTCACCGGTATAGTTGACTGTACGGACTAGCTAAAGTGAGGATGTAACACGAAGTACCTGATACCCAGTGCCAGTTTACCCGTTTATCCAGTGCAATCGACTATTATAGGTTACTTGTGTAAACAAAATAAATCTTACCAAATTTTAATCAAATAATACAACAATAATTGCTAAGAATTTAGTCTACATAAGATGTCTGTATGCATTCTGCATGTCCATTTTATTTTAGCTATTTTATTTTATACTGGCACCACTAAGCAGAATTGCTTAGCACGTCGTTTTTGCCACGTGCAGGTACTGGAGACATAGCTGGGGAGTCCAGCAGACCTTAGACCGGGTGATTTGTCAGATCTGCACAGAGTCCAGAGTCACCTCATATCTATAGTGCACTTGGTAGGATATTAGGATTTTGGGTTGTTTTTTGTACTTTTCATTTTGTACTAGTTTTTTATTGTAATTACAAACTCATGAAAGCATATGATAATGTAAATATATGAAATTTCATGTTATTGTAATTATCAGTATATTTTGTTGAAAAATAAAATGTTGAGGAGTTATTCATGAAATTGATTCAAATTGTGATGTGAACAAAAATTTTGAAATTTGTGATGAGAATTGAAGATTGAGTTGATATGGATTTATATTGGAGTTCTGGATCTGAGAACCAAATTGGAAGTGTTTCTTTTAACAGGTTCCGAAGAACTGTTTTCCAATTTACAGCCAGCACTTTGCTGGATTTTCTGTAAAAATTTATGGAGAATTCAGATTAATCAAATTTGTAAATAAATGATATAATTGGTAAATTTTTGCACTTGATGAATAATAAATAAATAAATTAAGGAGGGTAAATTGTTATAAAATAAGATATGGTGCTCCGGCACACTGTGTGGCATATCTTGCTCGGCTACACTGAAGACGAGTAAGGGATGTCACACAAATGTTCCTGGTCCCTTATCTCCAGAGGCCACTCAAGAGGAACATGAAACTTTAGACAAGTGGAATGAGCATGATATGAGAGCCAAGTGTTACATGCTTGCTTCTACGAGTAATGAGTTACAGAAGCAGCATGAAAGCATGAAGAGTGCGAGTGAGATACTCCTTCACCTATAAGAGTTGTATGGTGAGCACAGCAGGAATGCCAGGTATGAGATATCTAGACAGCTATTCTGCATGAGGATGTCTGAGGGACAGAATATTGGGGATCATGTCCACAAGATGATTCGGCTGATTGAGCAGCCAGAACATCTTGACTTTAACATGGATTTCCAACTGCAAATGGATTTGATCCTTCAGTCCCTTCCTGAGTCTTTTGAGAATTTTGCAACAAATTTCCATATGACTAAACAGGAATGCACCTTAGCTGGTTTACTCAACATGCTGGTTATTGCCCAAAAGAATATGTAGGGCAATAAAGGAAAAGAGGTAGCTTTGATTGCATCTTCTTCTGCTGGAAAGTCCAACAAGAAGAAGGGCAATAAGAAAAAGAAAACTCAGATTCCTAGTCCTTCCAAGAAAATAGCTAAACATAAAGGGAAGACTAAAGCTGATGGACGTAAAGGAAAGTGTTTCCACTGCCATAAGGATGGGCACTGGAAAATGAATTGCCCAGAGTATCTTGCTTCACTAAAGGACAAGAATAATACACCTTCGAAAGGTACGTCCATATCTTGTTATTTAGATTCTGACGATACTCATAGTTCACCTATAACTTGGGTTTTAGATACTGGTGCCAGTTCTCATATTTCTTATGATATGAAGGAACTAGCAAACAGTAGCAACTTGTGTTCTCGAGATGTTAGACTCTGGATTGGCGATGGCTCAACTGTTAAAGCTTTAGCCATAGGATCTATGTAATGATTGGGCTCCAACCACTAGAGGAATTGTCCGCTTTGGCCATAAGCCTCACGATTTTGTCTCATAGGTGGAATGGAGAACTTCCCAGGAGGTCACCCATCCTAGGATTTCTCTCAAGCGAGCACGCTTAACCCTGGAGTTCTTCTGACTCTCCAGGCCATTCCACCAAAAGGCGCCTCTAGTGATTAGTTCCCCCATCTTATATATCATTACTTTTTAAGCCCAATACCATCTCTGTGCTTTACCGATGTGGGATTTGCCTAAGGGACCTTTCTCCCCACCTTTCGGGACTCAGTGTCCTCGCTGAGGTTTGCCCCACCATCGCTCAAGAGGACACGCGAGCGACTCTGATACCAATTATAACGATCGGGCTCCAACCACTAGAGGAATTGTCTGCTTTGGCCATAAGCCTCACGGTTTTGTCTCATTGGTGGAATGGAGAACCTCCCAGGAGGTCACTCATCCTAGGATTTCTCTCAAGCGAGCACGCTTAACCCTGGAGTTCTTCTAACTCTCTAGGCCATTCCACCAAAAGGCGCCTCCAGTGATTAGTTCCCCCATCTTATATATCATTACTTTTTGAGCTCAAGACCTCTTAGGCGATGGTTGGGCAAACCTCAGCGAGGACGCTGAGTCCCGAAAAGGGGGGAGAAAGGTCCCTTAGGCAAATCCCACATCAGCAAAGCACGGAGATGGTCTTGGGCTTAAAAAGTAATGATATATAAGATGGGGGAACTAATCACTAGAGGCGCCTTTTGGTGGAATGGCATGGAGAGTTGGAAGAACTCTAGGGTTAAGCGTACTCGCTTGAGAGAAATCCTAGGATGGGTGACCTCCTGGGAAGTTCTCCATTCCACCTATGGGACAAAACTGTGAGGCTTATGGCCAAAGCGGACAATTCCTCTAGTGGTTGGAGCCCGATCGTTACAAAGGTAAAGACCTATAAAGCAAGGCTAGTAGCGAAAGGGTTTTGCCAAAAGTAAGGAATCGACTATGAGGAGACTTTCTCGCCTGTTGCCATGCTTAAATCAATTAGAATTCTATTAGCAATAGCTGCGTACTATGATTATGAGATTTGGCAGATGGATGTCAAAATAGCTTTTCTCAAATGGATACATTGAAGAAAACATTTTCATGGAACAACCTAAGGGTTTTGAATCCCAAGATGGTTCCAAAGTGTGTAAGTTAAATCGATCCATTTATGGGTTGAAATAGGCTTTGATGAGTTGGAACATCCGTTTTGATGAAGCCATTAAATCATTTGGTTTTATCAAAAATGAGGATGAGCCATGTGTATATAAAAAGATTAGTGATAATGCTATCACTTTCCTTATCTTTTAGGTGGATGACATTTTATTGATAGGTAATGACACAGGTATGTTGACAACTCTAAAGTTATGGTTGTCAAATACATTCTCCATGAAAGACATAGGGGAGGCAACCTATATTCTTGGGATTCACATCTATAGAGATAGATAAAAAAGAATAATTGTTTTATCCCAATGTCTAAACGTGGAAAATGTGTTAAAGAGGTTTAACATGCTTGATTCTAAGAGAGGTTTGTTACGAGTGAGACATGGTATCCACCTTTCTAAAGAGATGTCTCCTAAGACACCTGAAGAAAAAGATAAAATGGCTAGAATTTCTTATACTTCGGCTATTGGAATTTTGATATATGCAATGTTGTGTAGAAGGCTGGATATTGCATATGCTGTTAGTTTGACTAGCAGGTATCAATCCATTCCAGGTTTGGAACACTGGATAGCTGTCAAGAATATCCTTAAGTACTTGAGAAGAACTAAGGATTTATTCTTGACATATGGAGGTGGTGACTTGCAATTGGATGGTTATACTGATTCTGATTTCCAATCAGATATCGATGATAGAGAGTCTACCTCCGGATATGTGTTCATTTGTAATGGAGGTGCAGTCAGTTGGAAGAGTTCCAAACAGAGTACGACTGTAGATTCCACTACAGAGGCTGAGTATATTGCTGCATCAGATGCTGCAAATGATACTGTTTGGATATTAGGAACCCCAGTCTCACTAGAAATCCAAACACATAGAAAGGTGCTACCACATTATCAGAGAAATAGTTGGGCAAGGTGATGTAGCCATGCAGAAAATAGCATCAGTTGAAAATACAGCTGATCCATTCACTAAGCCTATGTCACAAGCTTAGCTAGACCGACATCTTGAGAATATGGCTCTAAGTTATTATAATGAATGGCTCTAGTGCTAGTGGGAGATTGTTAGAAGTATGCCCTAGAGAATATCATTTAGTATGTATCTTGTACATGTTTTATTAATAAAATACATCTTCACTTTTCTATTTACATAATATATTTATGTATAATAGAAAAGGTCCATTGATATTTTATTACAATTCTATTCTTAAGTTGTTAAGAATATGAGTGACAGTATTTCTAGCACAAAGTATCATAAATAGGTTCACAATCGAGGATACTTGTGACACCCCTTACCCGACTACAGTGTAGCCGAGCAAGTTATGCCACTCAGTGTGCCGGAGCACTCTATTTTATCTGATTTCATTACAGTTCTTGATTTATTTATTCAAAAACTTTATTGAAGATTTAGGCTATTTTTACTTTTATCAAAATTTAACTAAATTGGAAATTTCAAAAATTTTAACGATAATCCAACAAAGTGTCGGCTGTAATTTGGACTAACAGTTCTTCTGAACCTGCCAAAGACAATTTCAATATATACTCAACTTCTCAAACTTAATAGTCTCAACAATTTTCAATCATAATGTATCTCAATACAGTATCCAGATTTCTCAGAAATCTCATTAGATTTTCAATATCTCAATATTCACAAGTATAATCTCATTATAACTCAAATTCAATTCACATACTAAAATACTTACTTTGAATAGCTTCCATAATTCATAGGTTAATTACATGAGTTTATTTTGTACAAGATATACAAATAATTTACAATGTGCTAGGAATGAACAATATACATAACATGTATAAAATGAGCCCTATCTACATGCATTGAGGAGGTGACAATCTTGAACTCTTCGACACTTCGCAGATCTGGACTCCAAAATCTCAATCGATACCATCTGGTTTTACCTTGATACTGCGAGGAAGCAATTCCATCGCGCTAAGCATTTCTGCTTAGTGGTGCAATAATATAACCAGAAATAATATATACAAGTAAAGAAAGAAATAAATGATAATTCAGATACTCAAGAATCAATTTAATTTGGTATGGTATTTCTAGTATCAACGATCTTATATACTAGTTTGTTCCTCTTTGGAAGTGCTTAGTTTATAACTTTTCAGTAATACTAGCAGGTATATAATTTATTCTATCTGTATTGTATTTCAAGTCTGTACGGTTCTGCAATTTATATTTTTGTTATGTTTCTTTTGCTAATCTCTTTTGCTTATTCATTCAATACTTAATTTAATTGTACTGGATTTTCATTATACTTAACTTAACTTTTGTTTAGTCGAGGCCTAGTTACGTTTCATGGTATTAACTTCTTCATGCATTTTGAGTTTCTTTGTATTTTATCGTAATCATTCCTGATATTTAATTTTCGTGTTTTCTTTAACAATCAGTTCATTTACAGTTATACTTTTCCATGCCCAAGTAACCGACCATTGGATCGATAACGGTCGTTGGCACCGACACCGCGGTGCCTCGGGCCGTCATACCATGGGACGCAGAACGTCAACCACGTATGCAGTCAGTATGGCTAAAAAGCCATGATATCACATAATTGGCATAAAAGCCATGAATACGGGCATAAAGCCATGAATACAAGCATAAAGCCTTTTCTTTCGCAGTACTGCTATCACAATACCCTATTGGCATGCCAAACTATCCAAACCAATCACATTAGGCCTACTAGGGCATTTTGCATTTTTAAGTTTCACAATTTTTGAATTTCAAGTTTTCATGTCACTATTCATTTCATTAGTCAACTAAAATGTTGACTTTTGCATAAACAATATGTACATTGACTTTGGCACTCCCAACATACCACATTTGGTGTTTAAAACTTGTTGGCATTGATCACTTTCTCAAAGTTTAGGTCATTTTGGCAAAATTGCCAATTTTTGGTTTTGGTGTCACTATTCATCTTATTGGTCAACAAAAATGTTGACTTTTGGATAGAAAATAGGTGTATTGGTTTTAACACCTCAAACATACCACATTTGGTATTTCAAACTTGTTGGTATTGGTTGCCAATACCATTTTTAAGCTTAATGCTAATTGAGCAAAATTTTCGGTTTTGGTGCTTCATCTTTACTATTCCATTTGTTATTTTTACAGTGGGAATTTGAGGAAATGGTAAACATGAAAGTTGTTCCTTATTTTGTCTAGTTGAATTTCCTTTTTTGAATCACTCCATTTGGAGTTTTGTAGCTCAAGTTATGGCTAAAATAAGTTTACTGTTCACGTGCACTGTTCATGCTGCATTTTCTGGTCTGGCAGATTTTTGGTCGAATTTTGGTCAGTAATTTGATCAAGTTAAGTTCATAATTGGGTCTCACTTTCTTCATATGAAATGTTCTACTATGTTTTAGGTTTCCATCGGTTCAAGAATCGCCTAAATCCGAGTTTTCTAGAGAGAGTTATAGTCATCCAAACATGGCTGCTCAAATCAAAATCTGCAGAGTTGCAGGTTTGGAACAGTGGCTTCCATTGCCATTTGGGTTAGGTTCTGGCCATAATTTAGGGTAGGTTCTTTCATGAAAGTTGTTTGTCTATGTCTTAACTTATTGCTGTAAAAATTTCAGGTCAATTGACCAAATCTACAGTGAGTTATGGCCAAATGAACAGTTACTGTTCATTTGGTCAATTCTGCAGAATTCAGTGCAGGGTATCCGGATTGGGGCTGAGTTTTGATCCTTTTGATTTGGTCTTTTGGGCATGGTTTCTTCAGCAAAAATGTGCCATTATAAGCCTAGTTTCATGTCCAATTGGCCAAACTTCAATTGGACTAACACAGCCCAAGTTATGGCAGTGCAAAGGGACTGAATTTTCAGTCCCTATGCTGCTGTCATAGGGCAGTTTTCTCCTTGACTTTGCCATACCATTTTTCAGTCCAAATTGTGTTCAACATACCTAAAATAGTCACTAATTGACCATTAACAAGTTCTCTAACAATTCCCTAAGCCAAATCACATTTTCATCTTTCAAAACCCTAGTTTCCCGTTGTGATTCACACTAGTTACCCTAGTTAATACCCTAACTCATTATCCATGTATATAGTTACCTTAAACATCATATTTAGTCCACTCTAAGTCCATCAAAACAATCAATCTTGTTCCTTCCTTAGGGCAGCCAAAATCCATGGGCTACATGAAGGAACGGAAGCGTGAAAAACACAAGATTATACCATTGAATTCAAAAATTTTCACCTAGGGTCACATGCACCATGCAAGATTTATTTTTATCTATTTGATTTCAATGATAAACAACATATTAAAACTCTTTTAATATGTTTTTGGATCTGTATTTGCCATTTAAGATTTTAAAATTAATCAAATTAATTTTAGAACCCTATATTAAATCAAGAACGATTACACTAACCTCTTGATGTGCTGCAGCGTGTCTGCGCCTTTGAGATTCGTCTTCAGGACACCAGATGTTGTCCCTCTAGCTTGTCCACACCAAGAACACCTATGGCAGCCCTTGAACAGCTTCTAAAGCCTTTTCTATTAATTAGAAATTCAAGTTCTGCCTTTTAAGAGATTAAAGATGCAAACAGGACACTAGAAACAATTTCTAGTGTTCTTAATTCAAGAGATTGATGGCTAATCTCTTTGAATTGATGAGAGATGAAGAGAAATAGCTGGAGAGGCTCAAAGTGGCGTGACATATGAGAGGAGAGGCTGCTGGTTGTGTTTTCTTTTCATAACCCCACTTAAATAGCTAGGTTAACACATTAAACCCTAGCCACATGTCACCTTTGATTAGCTCTAGGTTTAAGTGACCCAATCACATTGTGCCAAGTGTCAAACCTATATTTAATCTTGATTTTAATCATCTTACATGATTAAAATTATTTGGCAAGCTTATGTGTTATGCCATGTGTCACCATCTCATGGTGCCACGTGTCACACCGCAAAATGACCAAAATGCCCTCGTGTCTTAATTTTGAGTTCTTAACCCAAAATAATTATTTTCTTCTTCTAATTAATTTATATCAAATATAAATTAATTAATTAATCTCTATTAATTAATTTCTCATCAATTAAATTCATATTTAAACACTTTAAATATAAATTTAATTTATACTACACATCCAATAATCTAGATTTGGTTTCAAGTCATGCTAGGGACTTTGCAATTTTATTGCAAACCAAATCTATTTAATTAATCAATTAAACTCTTTAATTAATTAATTAAATCATATTTAAATAGGTGATAACTTGTGTATGTGTGTGACTTACTAGGCTCATCACTAATTGGCAATGAGACATGATATCAACTCTTAATATCATCGTAACTCTTTCTTACCATAAATGATTTCTCTAAATCATTTTATGAACCTCATAGACCATGGTTAACACCTAGCATAGCATGTCATGGCCACCCAATTAGTAATAAGGTTTACCTTAAATGAACCTATAATCATATGTTACCATGCACTAGAATCTCTCATTACAAAATCCCAACTCAAGCCGAGTCATGGTTTATGTCAAACTCCATTTGCTATGAATATTATGTTCTCTTTTAATTCCAGTTCTTGATTAAAAGATTTTTCTCATCGAAACTCTTTCTCAATAAATCTATCTGTCTGGCCAGAACTTGAAACATCAAGAACAATTAAATGAACATAGGATTTTATCTCTATTTACTTAGAGGAACAGATTCCATCTTGATCAACACCTACCTCCATATATAACTAGTAGGAGCCAACACATGCCCATATACCCATACACAAGATAAGTATGAAAGCAAGATCAAACTCAAACTACCTATATACAAGATAACTGTGCTATCTCGTGTCTAAAGATTATATGCATCGATATGATTTATGACAAAACATTGACAAGAGTAAACTCCATGTGCTTGTCATAAGTGTCACTGGTTCGGCCTACTTATCATTTATAAGTGCCTATCATGTTTGTTATATGGCATGAGACTCACCATTCCATCTTATTTATATCTCATATAAATAACTTGGGAACAAACATGAATACAATCTTTCTGGATAAGTCATGTCCTTATTATGAAGTATCCTCGATTGTGAACCTATTTATGATACTTCGTGCTAGAAATATTGTCACTCATATTCTTAACAACTTAAGAATAATATTTCTAACAAAATATCAATGGACCTTTTCTATTACACATAAATATATTATGTAAACAAAAAAGTGGAAATGCCTTTTATTAATAAAAATATGTACAAGATACATACTAAATGATATGCTCTAGGGCATACTACTAACAATCTCCCACTAGCACTAGAGCCATTCATTACAATACCTTAGACCCATCTTCTCAAGATGTTGGTCTAACTGAACTTGTGTCAAAAGCTTAGTGAATGGATCAGCTGGATTTTTCAGCTGATGTTATTTTTCTGCATGGCTATATCGCCTTGCCCAACTATATCTCTGATAATGTGGTAGTGCCTTTCTATGTGTTTGGATTTTGGGTGAGACCTTAGTTCCTTAGCTCAGATGACTACTCCATTGTTGTCACAAAGGTAATGGAACCGCGACTCAATGGAAGGAACTACTGTAAGTTCTCACACGAACTTTTATCCAAATAGCTTCCTTTGCGATCTCGATGCAAAGAATATACTCACCTCTGAGTGGAATCTGCAATGCGTGCTCGCTTGGAACTCTTCCAACCGATCGCACCTCCATTACAAATGAACACATATCTAGAGGTAGACTTTCTATCATCGATATCCGATTGGAAATCGTAATCGATAACCATCCAATTGCAAGTCTCCACCTCCATAAATCAAGAATAAATCCTTAGTTCTTCTTAAGTACTTAAGAATATTCTTGTGACTATCCAAATGTTCCAAACCTGGATTGGATTGATACCGCTAGTCAAACTAATAAAGATATGCGATATCCGCCTAGTACACAACATTGCATACATTAAACTTCCAATAGCCAAGCATATGGAATCCTCGCCATCTTATCTCTTTCTTCGATGTCTTTGGAGACATCTCTTTAGAAAGATGGATACCATGTCTCACCGGTAACAATCCTCTCTTGGAATCAAACATGTTAAACCTCTTTAACACCTTTTCCAAGTATAGACTTTGTGATAAACCAATTATCCTTTTCGCTCTATCTCTATAGATGCGAATCCCAAGAATATAGGTTGCCTCCCCTAAGTCTTTCATGGAGAATGTATTTGACAACCATACCTTTATAGTCGCCAACATACCGTATCATTACCCATCAACGAGATGTCATCCACATATAAGACAAGGAAAATGATAGCCGTCACTAACCTTCTTATATACACATGGCTCATCCTCATTTTTGATAAAACTAAAGGATTTAATGGCTTCATCAAAACGGATGTTCCAACTCCTCGAAGCTTGTTTCAACCCATAAATAGATCGCTTTAGCTTGCATACCTTGGAACCATCTTGGGATTCAAATCCCTTAGGTTGTTCCATGAAAATGTTTTCTTCAATGTATCCATTGAGAAAAGCTGTTTTGACATCCATCTGCCAAATCTCATAATCATAGTACGCAGCTATTGCTAATAAAATCCTAATTGATTTAAGCATGGCAACAAAGCAGAAAGTCTCCTCATAGTCGATTCCTTGCCTTTGGCGAAACCCTTTCGCTACTAGCCTTGCCTTATAGGTCTCTACCTTTCCATCAGAACCAATTTTCTTCTTGAAAACCCATTTGTTCCCTATAGGTATAATACCTTCAGGTAGGTCAACAAGATTCCAAACTTGATTCTTATACATGGAATCAATCTCGGATTTCATAGCTTCAATCCATTTTGAAGAGTCTATATCTGATATAGCTTCTTCATAGGTAAGTGGATCATCTCCATGATCTACTTCTTCATGAGTAGACAACTCTTGTTCTTCTTCATGAAGAAAACCATATCTCACTGGTGGGTGAGATACCCTGGTTGTTCTATGAGGAACAGCTGTAGATGTTTCATCAACGGGTATTGGTTGACTAGATGGATCTATATCCATCTGATCTGTTGGTTGGTCAGAATTCTCCAATTCTAACTCTATTTGCCTTCCTTTGCCTCCTTCTTGGACAAATTGTTGTTCAAGAAATGTGGCATCTCTACTTATCACAACCTTTTATGAAGTAGGCAAATAAAAATAATATCCAAAACTATCTTTTGGATATCCAACAAATTGACCTCTTTCTGATCTGGTCTCCAATTTATCAGTGTTCAGCTTTTTGATATAAGCTGGACAACCCCAAATCTTAACATGCTTAAGACTTGGTTTTCTTCCATGCCATATCTCATAAGGTGTGGAAGAAACTGATTTTGATGGAATCCTATTCAGAATATATAAAGCTGATTCTAATGCAAATCCCCAAAAGGAGATTGGCATATCAGTATAGCTCATCATACTACGTACCATATCCAATAAGGTACGATTTCTCCTTTCAGATACACCATTCAGCTGTTGCGTTCCTGGAGGAGTCAGCTGAGAAACAATGCCATGCTCTCTCAAGTATTCATCAAATTCAGTACTCAAATATTCACCTCCACGATCTGATCGAAGAGCTTTAATACTTTTTCCTGTTTGATTTTCTACTTCAGATTTAAATTCCTTAAACTTTTCAAAGGATTCATGTTTGTATTTCATCAAATACAAATACCCAAACCTTGATTTATCATCAGTAAAGGTAATAAAATAATGAAAGCCCCCTCTAACCATTTCATTAAACGGACCACATACATCACTATGTATTAGTTCCAAAATATTTTCAGCTCTTAGCCCTTGTCCAACAAAGGGTGATCTAGTCATTTTGCCTTGAAGGCAAGATTCACAAGTTGGAGTAGGCTCAGAGCCCAATGAGGATAGAATCCCCATTTTCTCCAATTTTGCAATCCTATCTTCTGCAACATGACATAACCTTAAGTGCCAAATATATTTTGAACTTGAGTTGGTTTTCACCATGGCATTGCATTCATTTAGATTACTATACTCGCCGTGGAAACACTTTCATCGACAATGGAAACACTTTCTGTTGGCGGTGGAAACACTTTCCTTTGCCTCCATCACTTTAGTCTTACTTTTCTGCTTAGCTATTTTCTTGGAAGGACCAGAATCGAGGTTTCTTTTTCTTATTGCCTTTCTTCTTGTTGGACTTTCCAGTAAGAAGATGCAACCAAAGCTACCTCTTTTCTTTATTGCTGGCATATTCTTTTGGGCAATAACCAAGATGTTGAGTAATTCACTAAGGTGCATTCTGTTTAGTCATATGGAAATTTGTCACAAAATTCCCAAAAGACTCGTGAAGGATCAAGGATCAAATCCGTTTGTAGTTGGAAATCCATGTTGAAGTCAAGATGTTCCAATCGCTCAATCACCGAATCATCTTGTGGACATGATCCCCAACATTCTCATCCCTCGGACATCCTCATACGGAATAAGCTGTTTAGATATCTCATACCTAGCATTCCTGCTGTGCTCACCATACAACTCTTGTAGGTGAAGGAGGATCTCACTAGCACTGCATGTTCTCATGTTGCTTCAGAACTCATTACTCATGGAAGCAAGCATGTAACACTTAGCTCTCATATCATGCTCCTTCCACTTGTCCAAAGTATCATGTTCCTCTTGTGTGGCCTCTGGAGGTAAGGGACCAGAACATTTGAATATAGAACATATCCTATATGTTCAAGGTTCAGACAAGTTTCAAATTTCTTAGCCAATCGCATGATTAGGTCCTGTCAACTGTTGTGATCAAGTATGCTTGCAAGGATATTGGATGGTGGTGGTTGTTTTGTGCTCATTTTTATCGAAAATTAATCGCAGAAAATAACCAGATTAATTAGTAAATGTATCATGTAATTAACCAAAATGATTATGGTCTTTTAATCAAATTGGTCCTCCCACTAACTTAGCGAATCCTACACTTCCAAAGTAGAAAACGGAAATCCTAGTTGGATGGATTTCTAGTGGGTGATTGAATTCTTATAATTCTATTGATCATCCTCAGGTAAATCCATTATTGGAATTACAATAAACTATAAGTGAGCAACTCCTTGCCAATCACATCTCATGTGAGGTTCAATCCTTTTACTAGCCCCTAATGCTCAAAATCTCGTGTACATCCAATATTGACTTATCTTGCATTAGTTAAGTTGATCCCATTGAGCCAGAATTATGCAAATAATTTTAACGCCCTCAGTACATCCAATATTGGCCACCAAACCATTTACATATTTACAACATCTCATGCTTAACAATTATTCTTAAGAAAATCTCTTAAATTAATTGCATCTCATGCAACTATTTAAAATTTCTTAAAATAATTGCCCCAATGGAGGGTTTATGTTATAATTACTTTAATTATAGCATTTCCAACTTAATCATTTGTTTGGAAGATTTTATAGCCATCCTAATTACTATTAAGGTCTCACTTTGCACATTATCCATTTAGCATGCATATATCATATAATTGCATACATTCCCATACATCTCATGCATTCATGGATAAGCAGTAAATATGGTATGATCATGGACTTTCTAAGGGATTCAATTCTGAGCCACCAAGAATTGAATCAGGGCATTCCTAGGTGCATTTCATTCATTCATTTTACAAGAGTTGCTGAAGGAGTACATAATCAACACTTGATATTGAATTCCTCCCACTGGTCCCACCAATGCTCTTGACCTCCTTGAACTTCTTGCAATCCAATATTACATAGTAATCCTTGGCATACCAAGGCGAATTTACAAGAACTTAAATAAATGAAATTACAACCCAAAAATATTACAAACTTAATAATACATGCCCAAAATAAATTAAAATAAATTAATTAATTTACAATCCCAAAGAAACATAAAAGAAATAAATCCAATCACATTGGTCTTTTATAGTCCATGATCATCCATCATGCATATCACTATTTAACAATTAAATAAAACATACATTCTTAAATTAAATTGAATATCTCATATTCAACTTAAAATTCCAGATTTGAATATGATTCAAATAAATTTAAAAATTCAGATTTGAATCTCATTCAAACAAATTTAAAAATTCAGATTTAAATCACATTCAAACAACTTCAAAAATTCAGATTTGAATCACATTCAAACATTTTTTAAAAAATCAGATTTGAATCACATTCAAATATTTTTTAAAAATCAGATCTGAATTTTATTGAATCAATTTTAAAAAATCAGATTTAAATATGATTCAAACAACTTTAAAAATTCAGATTTGAATCTCATTCAAACAACTTTTAAAATTCAGATTTGAATCACATTCAAACATTTTTTAAAATTCTGATTTGAATCATAATTTAATTGTGTGATTAAAACAACTAATTAAACACTTTAATTAGTCAAAGAATAGGCCTTAGATCATACAACAATTGCAGAATTAAAAGCCAAACCTTGAATCACCCATGGAACCATTGTTGCCGCCACCAATGGTGGCTTCTCCATGTGTGACGCCACATCTCATGATCCAACCAGCAATGAATCTCTTGATCTCATGATCAAACACACAATTAAATTATATAATCAACAATCTAAATGGCAAATATAGTGGCTCTGATACCAATTGAAGGAACGGAAGCGTGAAAAACACAAGATTATACCATTGAATTCAAAAATTTTCACCTAGGGTCACATGCACCATGCAAGATTTATTTTTATCTATTTGATTTCAATGATAAACAACATATTAAAACTCTTTTAATATGTTTTTGGATCTGTATTTGCCATTTAAGATTTTAAAATTAATCAAATTAATTTTAGAACCCTATATTAAATCAAGAACGATTACACTAACCTCTTGATGTGCTGCAGCGTGTCTGCGCTTTGAGATTCGTCTTCGTGACACCGGATGTTGTCCTCTAGCTTGTCCACACCAAGAACACCTATGGCAGCCCTTGAACAGCTTCTAAAGCCTTTTCTATTAATTAGAAATTCAAGTTCTTTTTAAGAGATTAAAGATGCAAACAGGACACTAGAAACAATTTCTAGTGTTCTTAATTCAAGAGATTGATGGCTAATCTCTTTGAATTGATGAGAGATGAAGAGAAATAGCTGGAGAGGCTCAAAGTGGCGTGACATATGAGAGGAGAGGCTGCTGGTTGTGTTTTCTTTTCATAACCCCACTTAAATAGCTAGGTTAACACATTAAACCCTAGCCACATGTCACCTTTTGATTAGCTCTAGGTTTAAGTGACCCAATCACATTGTGCCAAGTGTCAAACCTATATTTAATCTTGATTTTAATCATCTTACATGATTAAAATTATTTGGCAAGCTTATGTGTTATGCCATGTGTCACCATCTCATGGTGCCACGTGTCACACCGCAAAATGACCAAAATGCCCTGTGTCTTAATTTTGAGTTCTTAACCCAAAATAATTATTTTCTTCTTCTAATTAATTTATATCAAATATAAATTAATTAATTAATCTCTATTAATTAATTTCTCATCAATTAAATTCATATTTAAACACTTTAAATATAAATTTAATTTATACTACACATCCAATAATCTAGATTTGGTTTCAAGTCATGCTAGGGACTTTGCAATTTTATTGCAAACCAAATCTATTTAATTAATCAATTAAACTCTTTAATTAATTAATTAAATCATATTTAAATAGGTGATAACTTGTGTATGTGTGTGACTTACTAGGCTCATCACTAATTGGCAATGAGACATGATATCAACTCTTAATATCATCGAACTCTTTCTTACCATAAATGATTTCTCTAAATCATTTTATGAACCTCATAGACCATGGTTAACACCTAGCATAGCATGTCATGGCCACCCAATTAGTAATAAGGTTTACCTTAAATGAACCTATAATCATATATTACCATGCACTAGAATCTCTGTTACAAAATCCCAACTCAAGTTGAGTCATGGTTTATGTCAAACTCCATTTGCTATGAATATTATGTTCTCTTTTAATTCCAGTTCTTGATTAAAAGATTTTCTCATCGTAAACTCTTTTACGAATAAATCTATCTGTCTGGCCAGGAACTTGAAACATCAAGAACAATTAAATGAACATAGGATTTTATCTCTATTTACTTAGAGAACAGATTCCATCTTGATCAACACCTACCTCCATATATAACTAGTAGGAGCCAACACATGCCCATATACCCATACAGTACAAGTATGAAAGCGAGATCAAACTCAAACTACCTATATACAAGATTATTGTGCTATCTCAGGTCTAAAGATTATATGCACTGATATGATTTATGACAAAACATTGACAAGAGTAAACTCCATGTGCTTGTCATAAGTGTCACTGGTTCGGCCTACTTATCATTTATAAGTGCCTATCATGTTTGTTATATGGCATGAGACTCACCATTCCATCTTATTTATATCTCATATAAATAACTTGGGAACAAACATGAATACAATCTTTTTGGATAAGTCATGTCCTTATTATGAAGTATCCTCGATTGTGAACCTATTTATGATACTTCGTGCTAGAAATATTGTCACTCATATTCTTAACAACTTAAGAATAATATTTCTAACAAAATATCAATGGACCTTTTCTATTACACATAAATATATTATGTAAACAAAAAAGTGGAAATGCCTTTTATTAATAAAAATATGTACAAGATACATACTAAATGATATGCTCTAGGGCATACTACTAACACTACATACACTTAACTTTCATTCATTTGGTTCACAAATTCATACTTATTTTAAGTAATTAACATGGAATAATAGAGATATAAGTGGAATTAGGCACTAACCTCACTTTAACCTCTTGTAGGCAGATTTTTCCAAGCTAAATCTTCACTTCCTTTCCTTTTCTTGGCTGCCAAAAGGTCATGCAAGGTGCTAGGATAAATTTTTGTGAAGGTAACTTAGGGTTTTGAGGTGAGAAAGGGTGTGGATTCAAGCTTTGTAAGCATGAAAATGGAGAAGGGAAAAGAGGAGCATGAAACGTCTTATTGGGGAAGAAGATGGCTGAACGTTTTTTTCATTCTTTGGTCTTCTTTTAAGTCTTTTAATGGTTTAGTCAATGGATGGCTTAATGGTGATTGGTTGGACATTTCAAATGACATCACTTTGATGTCATAATTTGCATTTGTTGCATTTTTCTTTCCTTTCCTCCACTACTCATTTTCAATTTAATTTCTAGCAATATTTCTTCATATTTTATGTCATATTAATTATTTACTCAACTGGACAAGTCGGCCAAAAATCACCTCGGAAGGCGAAATGACCAAAATGCCCTCCGTTTGGCTTTACGGGTCAAAATTGTCTGTACCGATTGAAAAATTTTTCTAATTATTTTCTTGGCATTCTAATGCCATGGGAACCTCAATTTCCCTTCTCTGGAGTCCCAAAAATTATTTTATAATTTTTCCCCCGGGTCTAGGGCTCCTCGTTGCGAGAACCGTAACTTCCCTCCGGTTACCCATCGCTTGGGCACCGGCTCATTTAACTTGGTTGTAATTTATTTCTAAAATTTTTACTAAATTTTTCTCATTAATATTTGAGTTAATTTTGGTCCCTCACTTTGATTTGAATATTTTTCCGGGCGTTCTAGCTGTCCGGACCGACACCGGTCACCGGAACAGTAGAATGTACGGAGTTGCTACCGGGAGGGTGTTACAACTCTTCCCCTCTAATATAAATTTCGTCCTCGAAATTTACCCAGTGTAAATAGCCGAGGAGCTATCACCTCCTTATTTCTTCATCTTTCCGTGTTATAATACTTCACTTTCTCCTAGTGTCAATCCTATCCTCAAACAGTTATGTACTCATCCTTTTTCATCTTAAATATAGTCTCTTTCTCATCTCCATTCGCTATCTCATTGTCTCTTCACTCTCTTATTCCATACCTTAACCTAAAATAAACAGGAAATACAGATCTGCAATAGTGTCACCTCGACTCTTATGAATGCAATGCATGATATGCAGTCTATCTAGGTCCAGAAACGCCTAAACCGCGCTCTGATACCACTAAATGTGACACCCCTTACCCGACTACAGTGTAGCCGAGCAAGTTATGCCACTCAGTGTGCCGGAGCACTCTATTTTATCTGATTTCATTACAGTTCTTGATTTATTTATTCAAAAACTTTATTGAAGATTTAGGCTATTTTTACTTTTATCAAAATTTAACTAAATTGGAAATTTCAAAAATTTTAACGATAATCCAACAAAGTGTCGGCTGTAATTTGGACTAACAGTTCTTCTGAACCTGCCAAAGACAATTTCAATATATACTCAACTTCTCAAACTTAATAGTCTCAACAATTTTCAATCATAATGTATCTCAATACAGTATCCAGATTTCTCAGAAATCTCATTAGATTTTCAATATCTCAATATTCACAAGTATAATCTCATTATAACTCAAATTCAATTCACATACTAAAATACTTACTTTGAATAGCTTCCATAATTCATAGGTTAATTACATGAGTTTATTTTGTACAAGATATACAAATAATTTACAATGTGCTAGGAATGAACAATATACATAACATGTATAAAATGAGCCCTATCTACATGCATTCTTTGAGGAGGTGACAATCTTGAACTCTTACGACACTTCGCAGATCTGGACTCCAAAAATCTCGATCGACGATCTCTGGTTTTACCTTGATACTGCCGAGGAAGCAATTCCATCGCGCTAAGCATTTCTGCTTAGTGGTGCAATAATATAACCAGAAATAATATATACAAGTAAAGAAAGAAATAAATGATAATTCAGATACTCAAGAATCAATTTAATTTGGTATGGTATTTCTAGTATCAACGATCTTATATACTAGTTTGTTCCTCTTTGGAAGTGCTTAGTTTATAACTTTTCAGAATACTAGCGGTATATAATTTATTCTATCTGTATTGTATTTCAAGTCCTGCATTTGCCTGCAATTTATATTTTTGTTATGTTTCTTTTGCTAATCTCTTTGCTTATTCATTCAATACTTAATTTAATTGTATCGATTTTCATTATACTTAACTTAACTTTTGTTTAGTCGAGGCCTAGTTACGTTTCATGGTATTAACTTCTTCATGCATTTTGAGTTTCTTTGTATTTTATCGTAATCATTCCTGATATTTAATTTTCGTGTTTTCTTTAACAATCAGTTCATTTACAGTTATACTTTTCCATGCCCAAGTAACCTATACTGGACGACTGGACTGGATAACGGGTCGTTGGCACTGGACACCGCGGTGCCTCGGGCCGTCATACCATGGGACGCAGAACGTCAACCACGATAGCAAGTATGGCTAAAAAGCCATGATATCACATAATTGGCATAAAAGCCATGAATACGGGCATAAAGCCATGAATACAAGCATAAAGCCTTTTCTTTCGCAGTACTGCTATCACAATACCCTATTGGCATGCCAAACTATCCAAACCAATCACATTAGGCCTAC
Source organism: Hevea brasiliensis (assembly GCF_030052815.1). Lineage (NCBI taxonomy): Eukaryota > Viridiplantae > Streptophyta > Magnoliopsida > Malpighiales > Euphorbiaceae > Hevea > Hevea brasiliensis. The sequence goes on along the minus strand of NC_079494.1, from coordinate 29,915,846 downwards.
TAGGGCATTTTGCATTTTTAAGTTTCACAATTTTTGAATTTCAAGTTTTCATGTCACTATTCATTTCATTAGTCAACTAAAATGTTGACTTTTGCATAAACAATATGTACATTGACTTTGGCACTCCCAACATACCACATTTGGTGTTTAAAACTTGTTGGCATTGATCACTTTCTCAAAGTTTAGGTCATTTTGGCAAAATTGCCAATTTTTGGTTTTGGTGTCACTATTCATCTTATTGGTCAACAAAAATGTTGACTTTTGGATAGAAAATAGGTGTATTGGTTTTAACACCTCAAACATACCACATTTGGTATTTCAAACTTGTTGGTATTGGTTGCCAATACCATTTTTAAGCTTAATGCTAATTGAGCAAAATTTTCGGTTTTGGTGCTTCATCTTTACTATTCCATTTGTTATTTTTACAGTGGGAATTTGAGGAAATGGTAAACATGAAAGTTGTTCCTTATTTTGTCTAGTTGAATTTCCTTTTTTGAATCACTCCATTTGGAGTTTTGTAGCTCAAGTTATGGCTAAAATAAGTTTACTGTTCACGTGCACTGTTCATGCTGCATTTTCTGGTCTGGCAGATTTTTGGTCGAATTTTGGTCAGTAATTTGATCAAGTTAAGTTCATAATTGGGTCTCACTTTCTTCATATGAAATGTTCTACTATGTTTTAGGTTTCCATCGGTTCAAGAATCGCCTAAATCCGAGTTTTCTAGAGAGAGTTATAGTCATCCAAACATGGCTGCTCAAATCAAAATCTGCAGAGTTGCAGGTTTGGAACAGTGGCTTCCATTGCCATTTGGGTTAGGTTCTGGCCATAATTTAGGGTAGGTTCTTTCATGAAAGTTGTTTGTCTATGTCTTAACTTATTGCTGTAAAAATTTCAGGTCAATTGACCAAATCTACAGTGAGTTATGGCCAAATGAACAGTTACTGTTCATTTGGTCAATTCTGCAGAATTCAGTGCAGGGTATCCGGATTGGGGCTGAGTTTTGATCCTTTTGATTTGGTCTTTTGGGCATGGTTTCTTCAGCAAAAATGTGCCATTATAAGCCTAGTTTCATGTCCAATTGGCCAAACTTCAATTGGACTAACACAGCCCAAGTTATGGCAGTGCAAAGGGACTGAATTTTCAGTCCCTATGCTGCTGTCATAGGGCAGTTTTCTCCTTGACTTTGCCATACCATTTTTCAGTCCAAATTGTGTTCAACATACCTAAAATAGTCACTAATTGACCATTAACAAGTTCTCTAACAATTCCCTAAGCCAAATCACATTTTCATCTTTCAAAACCCTAGTTTCCCGTTGTGATTCACACTAGTTACCCTAGTTAATACCCTAACTCATTATCCATGTATATAGTTACCTTAAACATCATATTTAGTCCACTCTAAGTCCATCAAAACAATCAATCTTGTTCCTTCCTTAGGGCAGCCAAAATCCATGGGCTACATACACTTAACTTTCATTCATTTGGTTCACAAATTCATACTTATTTTAAGTAATTAACATGGAATAATAGAGATATAAGTGGAATTAGGCACTAACCTCACTTTAACCTCTTGTAGGCAGATTTTTCCAAGCTAAATCTTCACTTCCTTTCCTTTTCTTGGCTGCCAAAAGGTCATGCAAGGTGCTAGGATAAATTTTTGTGAAGGTAACTTAGGGTTTTGAGGTGAGAAAGGGTGTGGATTCAAGCTTTGTAAGCATGAAAATGGAGAAGGGAAAAGAGGAGCATGAAACGTCTTATTGGGGAAGAAGATGGCTGAACGTTTTTTTCATTCTTTGGTCTTCTTTTAAGTCTTTTAATGGTTTAGTCAATGGATGGCTTAATGGTGATTGGTTGGACATTTCAAATGACATCACTTTGATGTCATAATTTGCATTTGTTGCATTTTTCTTTCCTTTCCTCCACTACTCATTTTCAATTTAATTTCTAGCAATATTTCTTCATATTTTATGTCATATTAATTATTTACTCAACTGGACAAGTCGGCCAAAAATCACCTCGGAAGGCGAAATGACCAAAATGCCCTCCGTTTGGCTTTACGGGTCAAAATTGTCTGTACCGATTGAAAAATTTTTCTAATTATTTTCTTGGCATTCTAATGCCATGGGAACCTCAATTTCCCTTCTCTGGAGTCCCAAAAATTATTTTATAATTTTTCCCCCGGGTCTAGGGCTCCTCGTTGCGAGAACCGTAACTTCCCTCCGGTTACCCATCGCTTGGGCACCGGCTCATTTAACTTGGTTGTAATTTATTTCTAAAATTTTTACTAAATTTTTCTCATTAATATTTGAGTTAATTTTGGTCCCTCACTTTGATTTGAATATTTTTCCGGGCGTTTCTAGCTGTCCGGACCGACACCGGTCACCGGAACAGTAGAATGTACGGAGTTGCTACCGGGAGGGTGTTACAACTCTTCCCCTCTAATATAAATTTCGTCCTCGAAATTTACCCAGTGTAAATAGCCGAGGAGCTATCACCTCCTTATTTCTTCATCTTTCCGTGTTATAATACTTCACTTTCTCCTAGTGTCAATCCTATCCTCAAACAGTTATGTACTCATCCTTTTTCATCTTAAATATAGTCTCTTTCTCATCTCCATTCGCTATCTCATTGTCTCTTCACTCTCTTATTCCATACCTTAACCTAAAATAAACAGGAAATACAGATCTGCAATAGTGTCACCTCGACTCTTATGAATGCAATGCATGATATGCAGTCTATCTAGGTCGAACGCCTAAACCGGCGCTCGATACCACTAAATGTGACACCCTTACCCGACTACGGTGTAGCCGAGCAAGTTATGCCACTCGCAGTGCGAGCACTCTATTTTATCTGATTTCATTACAGTTCTTGATTTATTTATTCAAAAACTTTATTGAAGATTTAGGCTATTTTTACTTTTATCAAAATTTAACTAAATTGGAAATTTCAAAAATTTTAACGATAATCCAACAAAGTGTCGGCTGTAATTTGGACTAACAGTTCTTCTGAACCTGCCAAAGACAATTTCAATATATACTCAACTTCTCAAACTTAATAGTCTCAACAATTTTCAATCATAATGTATCTCAATACAGTATCCAGATTTCTCAGAAATCTCATTAGATTTTCAATATCTCAATATTCACAAGTATAATCTCATTATAACTCAAATTCAATTCACATACTAAAATACTTACTTTGAATAGCTTCCATAATTCATAGGTTAATTACATGAGTTTATTTTGTACAAGATATACAAATAATTTACAATGTGCTAGGAATGAACAATATACATAACATGTATAAAATGAGCCCTATCTACATGCATTGCTGAGGAGGTGACAATCTTGAACTCTTCTGACACTTCGCAGATCCGACTCCAAAAATCTCAATGATACCATCTGGTTTTACCTTTCGATTACTGCGAGGAAGCAATTCCATCGCTAAGCATTTCGCTTAGTGGTGCAATAATATAACGAAATAATATATACAAGTAAAGAAAGAAATAAATGATAATTCAGATACTCAAGAATCAATTTAATTTGGTATGGTATTTCTAGTATCAACGATCTTATATACTAGTTTGTTCCTCTTTGGAAGTGCTTAGTTTATAACTTTTCAGTAATACTAGCAGGTATATAATTTATTCTATCTCAGATTGTATTTCAAGTCCTGCATTTGCTCGCAATTTATATTTTTGTTATGTTTCTTTTGCTAATCTCTTTTGCTTATTCATTCAATACTTAATTTAATTGTACTGGATTTTCATTATACTTAACTTAACTTTTGTTTAGTCGAGGCCTAGTTACGTTTCATGGTATTAACTTCTTCATGCATTTTGAGTTTCTTTGTATTTTATCGTAATCATTCCTGATATTTAATTTTCGTGTTTTCTTTAACAATCAGTTCATTTACAGTTATACTTTTCCATGCCCAAGTAACCTATACTGGACGACTGGACTGGATAACGGGTCGTTGGCACTGGACACCGCGGTGCCTCGGGCCGTCATACCATGGGACGCAGAACGTCAACCACGTATGCAGTCAGTATGGCTAAAAAGCCATGATATCACATAATTGGCATAAAAGCCATGAATACGGGCATAAAGCCATGAATACAAGCATAAAGCCTTTTCTTTCGCAGTACTGCTATCACAATACCCTATTGGCATGCCAAACTATCCAAACCAATCACATTAGGCCTACTAGGGCATTTTGCATTTTTAAGTTTCACAATTTTTGAATTTCAAGTTTTCATGTCACTATTCATTTCATTAGTCAACTAAAATGTTGACTTTTGCATAAACAATATGTACATTGACTTTGGCACTCCCAACATACCACATTTGGTGTTTAAAACTTGTTGGCATTGATCACTTTCTCAAAGTTTAGGTCATTTTGGCAAAATTGCCAATTTTTGGTTTTGGTGTCACTATTCATCTTATTGGTCAACAAAAATGTTGACTTTTGGATAGAAAATAGGTGTATTGGTTTTAACACCTCAAACATACCACATTTGGTATTTCAAACTTGTTGGTATTGGTTGCCAATACCATTTTTAAGCTTAATGCTAATTGAGCAAAATTTTCGTTTTTGGTGCTTCATCTTTACTATTCCATTTGTTATTTTTACAGTGGGAATTTGAGGAAATGGTAAACATGAAAGTTGTTCCTTATTTTGTCTAGTTGAATTTCCTTTTTTGAATCACTCCATTTGGAGTTTTGTAGCTCAAGTTATGGCTAAAATAAGTTTACTGTTCACGTGCACTGTTCATGCTGCATTTTCTGGTCTGGCAGATTTTTGGTCGAATTTTGGTCAGTAATTTGATCAAGTTAAGTTCATAATTGGGTCTCACTTTCTTCATATGAAATGTTCTACTATGTTTTAGGTTTCCATCGGTTCAAGAATCGCCTAAATCCGAGTTTTCTAGAGAGAGTTATAGTCATCCAAACATGGCTGCTCAAATCAAAATCTGCAGAGTTGCAGGTTTGGAACAGTGGCTTCCATTGCCATTTGGGTTAGGTTCTGGCCATAATTTAGGGTAGGTTCTTTCATGAAAGTTGTTTGTCTATGTCTTAACTTATTGCTGTAAAAATTTCAGGTCAATTGACCAAATCTACAGTGAGTTATGGCCAAATGAACAGTTACTGTTCATTTGGTCAATTCTGCAGAATTCAGTGCAGGGTATCCGGATTGGGGCTGAGTTTTGATCCTTTTGATTTGGTCTTTTGGGCATGGTTTCTTCAGCAAAAATGTGCCATTATAAGCCTAGTTTCATGTCCAATTGGCCAAACTTCAATTGGACTAACACAGCCCAAGTTATGGCAGTGCAAAGGGACTGAATTTTCAGTCCCTATGCTGCTGTCATAGGGCAGTTTTCTCCTTGACTTTGCCATACCATTTTTCAGTCCAAATTGTGTTCAACATACCTAAAATAGTCACTAATTGACCATTAACAAGTTCTCTAACAATTCCCTAAGCCAAATCACATTTTCATCTTTCAAAACCCTAGTTTCCCGTTGTGATTCACACTAGTTACCCTAGTTAATACCCTAACTCATTATCCATGTATATAGTTACCTTAAACATCATATTTAGTCCACTCTAAGTCCATCAAAACAATCAATCTTGTTCCTTCCTTAGGGCAGCCAAAATCCATGGGCTACATACACTTAACTTTCATTCATTTGGTTCACAAATTCATACTTATTTTAAGTAATTAACATGGAATAATAGAGATATAAGTGGAATTAGGCACTAACCTCACTTTAACCTCTTGTAGGCAGATTTTTCCAAGCTAAATCTTCACTTCCTTTCCTTTTCTTGGCTGCCAAAAGGTCATGCAAGGTGCTAGGATAAATTTTTGTGAAGGTAACTTAGGGTTTGAGGTGAGAAAGGGTGTGGATTCAAGCTTTGTAAGCATGAAAATGGAGAAGGGAAAAGAGGAGCATGAAACGTCTTATTGGGGAAGAAGATGGCTGAACGTTTTTTTCATTCTTTGGTCTTCTTTTAAGTCTTTTAATGGTTTAGTCAATGGATGGCTTAATGGTGATTGGTTGGACATTTCAAATGACATCACTTTGATGTCATAATTTGCATTTGTTGCATTTTTCTTTCCTTTCCTCCACTACTCATTTTCAATTTAATTTCTAGCAATATTTCTTCATATTTTATGTCATATTAATTATTTACTCAACTGGACAAGTCGGCCAAAAATCACCTCGGAAGGCGAAATGACCAAAATGCCCTCCGTTTGGCTTTACGGGTCAAAATTGTCTGTACCGATTGAAAAATTTTTCTAATTATTTTCTTGGCATTCTAATGCCATGGGAACCTCAATTTCCCTTCTCTGGAGTCCCAAAAATTATTTTATAATTTTTCCCCCGGGTCTAGGGCTCCTCGTTGCGAGAACCGTAACTTCCCTCCGGTTACCCATCGCTTGGGCACCGGCTCATTTAACTTGGTTGTAATTTATTTCTAAAATTTTTACTAAATTTTTCTCATTAATATTTGAGTTAATTTTGGTCCCTCACTTTGATTTGAATATTTTTCCGGGCGTTCTAGCTGTCCGGACCGACACCGGTCACCGGAACAGTAGAATGTACGGAGTTGCTACCGGGAGGGTGTTACAATACTTCACACAGGACATGACTTATCCAGAAAAATTGTATTCATGTTTGTTCTCAATGTATTTATATGAGATATAAATAAGATGGAATGTTGAGTCTCATGCCATATAACAAACATGATAGTCACTTATGCATGATAAATAGGCCGAACCAGTGACATTTATGACAAGCACATAGAGTTTACTCTTGTTAATGCATTATCATAAATCATATCATTGCATATAATTTTTAGACCTGAGATAGCACAATTATCTTGTATATAGGTGGTTTGAGTTTGATACTGCTTTCATACTTGTACTATGTATGGGTATATGGGCATGTGTTGGCTCTTATTAGTTATATATGGAGGTAGGTGTTGATCAAGATGGAATCTATTACCCTAAGTAAATAGGGATAAAATCCTATGTTCATTTAACTATTTTTTTATGGTTCAAGTTCCTGGCCAGGACAGATAGATTTAATCAGAAAATAGTTTTTGATGAGAAAATATTTTTAATTAAGAAATGAAATTAAAAGAGAATATAATATTCATAGCAAATGGAGTTTTACATAAACCATGACTCCAGCTCAAATTGGAATTTTGTAACAGAGAGATTCTAGTGCATGATAACATATGATTATAGGTTCATTTAAGGTAAACCTTATTACTAGTTAGGTGCCTATGGCATGTTATGCTAGTTGTTAACCATAGTCTATGAGGTGCCTAAAATGATTTAAAGAAATCATTTATGGTAAGAAAGAGTTCTGATGATATTAAGAGTTAATATCATATCTCATTGCCAATTAGTGATGAGCCTAGTGAGTCACACACATACACAAGTAATCACCAAGTTAAATGTGATTTAATTAATTAATTAAAGAGTTTAATTGATTAATTAAATAGGTTTGGTTTGCAATTAGATTGCAAAGTCCTTAACATGACTTGAAACCAAATCTAGGTTATTGGAATTATAGTATAAGTTAAATTTACATTTAAAGTGTTTAAATATGAATTTAATTGTGATAAATTAATTAATAGAGATTAATTAATTAATTTATATTTGATATAAATTGATTAGAAGATGAGAAATAATTATTTTGGATTGAGAACTCAAAATTAAGACATAGGGGTATTTTGGTCATTTCACAGGGTCACATGTGGCATCATGAGATGGTGACACATGGCACTACACATAAGCTTGCCAATTGTCTTTTAATCATGTAAGAAGATCAAAGTCAAGATTAAATCTAAGTTTGACACTTGGCATAATATGATTGGGTCAATTAAACTAAGAGCCAATCTGAAGGTAACATGTGGCAAGGGTTTTAAGTGATGACCTAGCTATATAAGGGAAAGGATGACAGAACAAAAGATAATCTGCCATTCTTTCTTTTGTGCTGCCACCCAAAGAACCTCTCCCCTCTTCTCTTCTTCATCTCTCATCAATTCAAAGAGAATTGCCAACATTCTCTTAAATTAAAATTACTAGAAATCTTTTCTAGTATCTTGTATACATCTATAACATCTCTAAGGGAAAAACCTTAATTTCTAATTGATTGGAAAGGCTTGAGAAGCTGTTCAAAGGGCTTCCATTGGTGATCTTGGTGTGGACAAGCTAGAGGGACAACATCTGTTGTCCTAGGTGCATCCCAAATGTACCAAACACAACTACAGTGCATCAAAAGGTTAGTGCACTTGTTCTTGATTTAATCTAGGGTTCTAATGAATTAATCTGTTAATTCTAAAATCTTAAATAGCAAATGTAGATCCAAAAACATATTAAAAGTGTTGTAATATGCTGTTTATCATTGAAATCAAATAGATAAATAATGAATCTTGCATGATGCATGAGACCCTAAAATAAAAATTTTTGAATCCAATGATCTAAACTTATGTTTTTCATGCTTCCACTCCTTCAGGTTAGTCAAAATTCTCTAATTCTAACTCTATTTGCCTTCCTTTGCCACCTTCTTGAATAAATTGTTGTTCAAGAACTATGGCATCTCTGCTTATCACAACCTTTTGTGATGTTGGCAAATAGAAATAATATCCAAAATTTTCTTTTGGATATTTAATAAATCGACATTTTTCTAATTTAGTTTCCAATTTATCAGTTTTTAGCTTTTTACTATAAGCTGGACAACCCCAAATCTTAACAGGCTTAAGACTTGGTTTTCTTCCATGCCATATCTCATAAGGTGTGGAAGAGACTAATTTTGATGGAATCCTATTCAGAATATACAAAGCTAATTCTAATGCAAATCCCCAAAAGGAGATTGGCATGTCTATCTAGCTCATCATGCTACATATCATATCTAATAGGGTACGGTTTCTCCTTTTAGATACACTATTCAATTGTGGTGTTCCTGAAGGAGTCAACTGGAAATAATGCCATGTTCCTTCAAGTATTCATCAAATTCAATGCTTAAGTATTCACCTCCACGATCTGATCGAAGAGTTTTTGTAACACCACGAACCTCCGAGCTCTGAATAGTATCATTTTTGGTCTATGAATAATACTATTCAAAGCCACCTTGATGACCAAAAATAAAGAGAAAAATTATTGAGTTAGACACAACAAAAATTTAAGTGAACCAAAAACCTAAGGACTCATCGGGCATTATGAAAAAGATGGACTATAAACTAATGAGGGGCATTTTGGTCAATTCACTCCAATAATTGATTTTTGACCAAAATGTCAATTAAATTAAGTGAAATTAAGGTATTGATTTATGAAGAAAAATTTGAGGAAAAGTTCAATTATAAAAATGAAAAGAAAAGAAAATAAAAGAAAATTTCATATTTTTTATTATAATTATGACATAAGTATGACATAATTAAAATTAAGAATTAAAAAAATTAAATTAGGGATAAATATAAAAAGGAAACAAATCTTCCCCTTTTCCCATTCTTGGCTGAAACTCTCTCTCCCTCTCTCTTTCCTTCTTCTTCTTCATTCTTTCACCAATGATGCCCTTCCAAGCTTTTGATTTCCTTGAATTTCCTCCATAAATCCCATAGCTACTAGGACAAAAACTTGATCTTAGGCATAGATAAGAAGATTGGAAGCAAAGGATTGAAGAAATTTGGAAGAAGGGAAGTTGTCAAATGAGGTAAACTCTCTTCCATGCTTAATCACATGTATAATTATTTGAATTAAGTTTAGTTATGGGGAATATGCTTAAGAAACAGAAGAAATCTTGCATGTGTAAGAAGGGATAATTTTTAGCCAACTTGAGGAAATCTAGGGTTTTGACGTGTTAGATTTAAATTGAACATGAATTCTAGCTTAAATGAGGTAGTATGTGAGATTTGTGAATGAAAATTACATGGAATTTGCATGAATTGGAAAATGAAAGATTACGGTTCATGGGAAATTAGGGCTTTTGTGCTATAAAATGTTATTGAGGTGTTTGATTAAAAATTTACCTTCAATCCTAGTGTAAATAAAGTTATATGCCTAGTATGAATGTGAAATTGCATGGAATGATATGGATTGAAGAAAATGTGCATTTAGGGTTTTGGAAAATTAAGGCTTTTGTGCTAGGGAGTGCCATTGATATGTTTAATATTAAATTATGACCATTTGGTATGAATTGAATGTGGTTTGATGTTGGTTGGTGGAAGGAATTAATGGGATAGGAAAGGGGTGAGTGTGCTGGAATTCTGGACATTAGAGTCCAGCACACTTAAATGCTCATAAGTTGAGCTACATAACTCCAATTAGTGTGAAACCAATTGAAAATGAAACATAAGATATAGGGCTAAAACTTTCATGGATAATGCCTGCTAAAAAAATGACCATAAGTTATCTTAAATGAACCGTGAATCTGGATGTGGAAATTCTAAACCTAACAAAATGACCACATGAATAGTTTTCTTAAAATTACCATAACTCACTCTAGAAAACTCCAATTTAGGTGATTCTTGAGCTGATGGAAACCTAAAACATAGTAGAACATTTCATATGAAGAACTTAAAGTTAAATTATGAACTTAACTCAACCAAATTGCTGAGCAATATTAGGTCAACAAATCTGCCTAAGCCGGGACCAACCTAGTAATTTTGAAAAATGGCCATCCGACCAGTTATAGCAAAATTGCCATAACTTGGGCTACAAAACTGCAAATGCAGTGATCTAAAGCAAAATTCTTATAACACATAGAACTACAACTTTTGTGTTTTGATCAGAACCTAGATCTTAGGGAAACTTAGAGAAATTACTGAAGAAAATAGGAATGCATAAGCTAGAGTTCCTACAATTAAGCTACATGGCCTTATGACCCCAGCATGTTTATTAGGTCATAACTTTCTCTACAAAACTCTAATTAGAGTGATTCAAAATTATTTGGAAACCTAAGACAGAGACCTACAGTTACAAAACTCCAAATTAGGTGATTCAAAATAAAAAATAAAGCTGAGACCAAGAGGAATAAATTTCATGAATAGCAGCTCACCAAATTATGATTAGAACTAGGTAAAAATTGTGTTCAAAAATCAAAGTACTAAGTTGTCTAGAAAACCAAAACTCATTGAAATTGCAAAGATAACTTAGGGATGCATTAGACATTCATGTAATGAGTACTTGGTAATAGTTGAGATGAGTATTGAGACATTGTACTTATGTGTTTTCAGTAGAAAAAGAGGTTGAGACGGACAAGGAGAAGTAAGTAAAGAGAAAAGAGATCATTGAAGGTTTGTGCACAACTAACTTCCTTCTTTGTTTTTAACTTGAAATTGTTTTTGAATGAGCTTTATATGAATGAGATAAGGTTTTTCTCTTACATTTTAGGTAATTGTATGTTGCAAACCCTTTATGGATTTTATGTTAGTAGTATGCCCTAGAGCATATTATTTAGTATGTATCTTGTACATTTTTTATTCATAAAAGGCATTTTCCACTTTTCGGTTTACATAATATATTTATGTGTAATAGAAAAGGTCCATTGATATTTTGTTAGAAACTCTATTCTTAAGTTGTTAAGAATATGAGTTACAGTATTTCTAGTACAAAGTATCATAAATAGGTTCACAATCGAGGATACTTCATAATAAAGATATGACTTATCTAGAAAGATTGTATTCATGTTTGTTCCCAAGTTATTTATATGAGATATAAATAAGATGGAATGGTGAGTCTCATGCCATATAACAAACATGAAAGGCACTTATACATGATAAGTAGGTCGAACCAGTGACACTTATGACAAGCACATGGAGTTTACTCTTGTCAATGTTTTGTCATAAATCATATCAGTGCATATAATCTTTAGACCTGAGATAGCACAGTTATCTTATATATGGGTGGTTTGAGTTTGATACTGCTTTCATACTTGTACTGTGTATGGGTATATGGGCATGTGTTGGCTCCAACTAGTTATATATGGAAGTAGGTATTGATCAAGATGGAATCTGTTCCTCTAAGTAAATAGGGATAAAATCCTATTGTTCATTTAATTGTTCTTGATGTTTCAAGTGTAGGAGCGGAAGCATAAAAAACACAAGTTTATACCATTGAATTAAAAAATTATCACCTAGGGTCACATGCATCATGCAAGATTTATTTTTATCTATTTGATTTCAATGATAAACAACATATTAAAACACTTTTAATATGTTTTGGATCCATATTTGCCATTTAAGATTTTAAAAATTAATAAAATTAATTTTAGAATCCTATATGAGATCAAGAACAAATACACTATCCTCTTGATACACTGCAGTGTATTTGTGACTTTCGGATGCATCTTCAGGACACCAGATGTTGTCCCTCTAGCTTGTCCACACCAAGAACACCTATGGCAGCCCCTAAACAGCTTCTAAAGCTTTTTCTATTAATTAGAAAATCAAGTTTTGCCTTTTAAGAGATTAAAGATGTAAACAGGACACTAGAAACAATTTCTAGTATTTTTAATTCAAGAGATTGTTTGCTAATCTCTTGGAATTGGTGAGAGATGAAGAAGAAGAGAAGGGTAACTTCAAGGTGGTGGCACAAAGGAGGATATCTGCTGGTTGTGTTGTTTTCTTTTCATAACAATACTAATATGGCTAGGTTAACACATTAAACCCTTGCCACATGTCACCCTTTAATTGGTTCTAGGTTTAATTGACCCAATCACATTGTGCCAAGTGTCAAACCTATATTTAATCTTAATTTTAATCATCTTACATGATTAAAAGGCATTTGGCAAGCTTATGTATAATGCCATGTGTCACCATCTCATGGTGCCACGTATAACCCTGTGAAATGACCAAAATGCCCCTGTGTCTTAATTTTGTGTTCTCAACCCAAAATAATTATTTTTCTTCTTCTAATCAATTTATATCAAATATAAATAAATTAATTAATCTTTATTGATTAATTTCTCATTAATTAAATTTATATTTAAACGCTTTAAATATAAATTTAAGTTATACTATATGTTCAATAATCTAGATTTAGTTTCAAGTCATGCTAGGGACTGTGCAATCTAATTGCAAACCAAACCTATTTAATTAATCAATTAAACTCTTCAATTAATTAATTAAATCATATTTAATTAGGTGATGACTTGTGCATGTGTGTGACTTACTAGGCTCATCACTAATTGGCAATGAGACATGATATCAGCTCTTAATATCATTACAACTCTTTCTTACCATAAATGATTTCTCTAAATCATTTTATGCACCTCATAGACCATGGTTGAAACCTAGCATAGCATGCCATGGCCACCCAATTAGTAATAAGGTTTACCTTAAATGAACCTATAATCATATGTTACCATGCACTAGAATCTCTCTGTTACAAAATCCCAACTCAAGCTGGAGTCATGGTTTATGTCAAACTCCATTTGCTATGAATATTATGTTCTTTTTTAATTCCAGTTCTTGATTAAAAAGATTTTCTCATCAGAAACTATTTCTGAATAAATCTATCTGTCCTGGCCAGGAACTTGAAACATCAAGAACAATTAAATGAACATAGAATTTTATCTCTATTTACTTAGAAGAACAGATTCCATCTTGATCAACACCTACCTCCATATATAACTAGTAGGAGCCAACACATGCCCATATACCCATACACAGTACAAGTATGAAGGCAGTATCAAACTCAAACTACCTATATACAAGATAACTGCGCTATCTCTGGTCTAAAGATTATATGCACTGATATGATTTATGACAATGCATTGACAAGAGTAAACTCCATGTGTTTGTCATAAGGTCACTGGTTCGAACTACTTATCATGTATAAGTGCCTATCATATTTGTTATATAGCATGAGACTCACCATTCCATCTTATCTATAACTCATATAAATAACTTGGGAACAAACATGAATACAATCTTTTTGGATAAGTCATGCCCTTATTATGAAGTATCCTCGATTGTGAACCTATTTATGATACTTTGTGCTTGAAATATTGTCACTCATATTCTTAACAACTTAAGAATAGAATTTCTAACAAAATATCAATGGACCTTTTCTATTACACATAAATATATTATGTAAATGGAAAAGTGGAAATGCATTTTATTAATAAAAATATGTACAAGATACATACTAAATGATATGCTCTAGGGCATACTACTAACATCAAGTTCCTGGTCAGGACAGATAGATTTAATCAGAAAAGAGTTTCTGATGAAAAAATCTTTTAATCAAGAACTGGAATTAAAAGAGAACATAATATTCATAACAAATGGGGTTTGAAATAAACCATGACTCCAGCTTGAATTGGGATTTTGTAACAGAGAGATTCTAGCGCATGGTAACATATGATTATAGGTTCATTTAAGGTAAACCTTATTACTGATTGGGTGGCTATGGCATGCTATGCTAGGTGTTAACCATGGTCTATGAGGTACATAAAATGATTTAGAGAAATCATTTATGGTAAGAAAGAGTTTTGATGATATTAAGAGTTGATATCATGTCTCATTGCCAATTAGTGATGAGCCTAGCGAGTCACACACATAAACAAGTAATTTAATTGATTAATTAAATAGGTTTGGTTTGCAATTAGATTGCAAAGTCCCTAACATGACTTGAAACCAAATCTAGATTATTGGATGTATAGTATAAGTTAAATTTATATTTAAAGTATTTAAATATGAATTTAATTAATGAGAAATTAATTAATAAAGATTAATTAATTAATTTATATTTGATATAAATTGATTAGAATAAGAGAAATAATCATTTTGGGTTGAGATGTAACACCCTATGCTTGGTAGTGCGTTCTACTGTTCCTGTGACCAGTGTTGTCCGGACAGCTAGGATGCCTAGAACTACACTTAAATATTGGTGAGAAGACATAAAATAATGAAATACAAGAAAAGAAAATATAAGAAAAACAAAGGAAAAATAATAGCAATGAAATGTAACTAAGTTAAACGAGCCGAAAACCCTAGCGATGGGTGACCGCATCGGGAAGTTGTGGCATGGACCGTTGACTAGCCCTGGACTGCGGGGAACCCTAGAAAATATTTTTAAGACTTAAATAAACATCTATTGAAGTATAAATATCATTAGAAATATCAAAGAAAAATTAATTAATTAGTACAAAAAAAATGAGAAATCGAGAAAACGACAAAACTCGGTGTTACCGAAAAATTAGGAATGCAACCCGAATAAGGGCATTGTAGTCATTTGACACCCTGAGTTCTCTTTTGACCTAAATTTTCATTAAAAATAAATGATATTACATTTGGAAAATATCATGAAAAATTAAAATGGTGGTAGATAATTTAAAAAGCAAAAGTTAGGAGCAAAATGTGAGAAATTGACAATTTTAGAATAAACAAACATTAAAATGTTAATAGTGCTCCACTAACTCCACCTAAGTGGACCATTAAGCAGAATTGTGGCTGAAATTAACTTCATCTTCAACCTTGGACAACCAGCTGAAACATCTTAGGAGAGAAACCTCCATGGCCTAAGCTTCCAAGCTCCATGCAAGCTTCACTCCTCCATCTTCAAGCCATGATCCTTGCATTTTCCTTCACAAAAGTTGTTCTACACAACTTGGGCAGTAGATAGGCAGCAAGAAAATTAAGTTTTGGTGAGGTTTTGAAGAATTTCAAAAGTGGTAAGTATGTATTTTTTATTCTTGTTTCATTAAACCTTGAATGGATGTTATAGGTAGTTGATTTGTGGAAGAATTTTTGAAGTTTGATGTTTTAAGGGAGATGTACATTTTGGCAGACATGGAACAGCAATAAGAATAGTTTATTCTTGCATGTAAATAGTGGTTTGAATGATGATTTATAAGTTTGATTGTATTGTACTTGAATTCCATGTGTAAGGTATGATTTGGAAGCTTAAAAAGTGAAAATGGCAATTGATGGATATGTGTAAACTTGTGGCAGTCTCATGAAGAAGATTGAAGTGTTTGAGTTCATGAAATATTATTGAATTATGTTGTCATTGTTAGTATGATGCCCTAGAGCATATCATTTAGTATGTATCTTGTACATATTTTACTTTTCCGTTTACATAATATATTTATGTGTAATAGAAAAGGTCCATTGATATTTTGTTAGAAATATTATTCTTAAGTTGTTAAGAATACGAGTGACAATATTTCTAGCACAAAGTATCATAAATAGGTTCACAATCGAGGATACTTCATAATACGGACATGACTTATCCAGAAAGATTGTATTCATGTTTGTTCCCAAGTTATTTATATGAGATATAAATAAGATGGAATGGTGAGTCTCATGCCATATAACAAACATGATAGGCACTTATAAATGATAAGTAGGCCGAACCAGTGACACTTATGACAAGCACATGGAGTTTACTCTAGTCAATGTTTTGTCATAAATCATATCAGTGCATATAATCTTTAAACCTAAGATAGCACAGTTATCTTGTATATAGGTAGTTTGAGTTTGATACTGCTTTCATACTTGTACTGTGTATGGGTATATGGGCATCTGTTGGCTCCTACTAGTTATATATAGAGGTAGGTGTTGATCAAGATGGAATCTGTTCCTCTAAGTAAATAGAGATAAAATCCTATGTTCATTTAATTTTTCTTGATGTTTCAAGTTCCTGGCCAGGACAGATAGATTTATTCAGAAAAGAGTTTATGATGAGAAAATCTTTTTAATCAAGAACTGGAATTAAAAGAGAACATAATATTCATAGCAAATGGAGTTTGACATAAACCATGACTCCAGCTTGAGTTGGGATTTTGTAACAGAGAGATTCTAGTGCATGGTAACATATGTTATAGGTTCATTTAAGGTAAACCTTATTGCTAATTGGGTGGCCATGGCATGCTATGCTAGGTGTTAACCATGGTCTATGAGGTGCATAAAATGATTTAGAGAAATCATTTATGGTAAGAAAGAGTTCTGACGATATTAAGAGTTGATATCATGTCTCATTGTCAATTAGTGATGAGCCTAGTAAGTCACACACATACACAAGTTATCACCTATTTAAATATGATTTAATCAATTAATTAAAGAGTTTAATTGATTAATTAAATAGATTTGGTTTGCAATTAAATTGCAAAGTCCCTAGCATGACTTGAAACCAAATCTAGATTATTGGATGTGTAGTATAGATTAAATTTATATTTAAAGTGTTTAAATATGAATTTAATTAATGAGAAATTAATTAATAGAGATTAATTAATTTATATTTGATATAAATTAATTAGGAGAAGAGAAATAATTATTTTGGGTTGAGAACTCAAAATTAAGACACAGGGGCATTTTGGTCATTTCACAGTGTGACACGTGGCATCATGAGGTGGTGACATATGGGATTACACATAAGCTTGCCAAATGTTTTTTAATCATGTAAGATGATTAAAATCAAGAGTAAATATAGGTTTAACACTTGGCACAATGTGATTGGGTCACTTAAACCAAGAGCTAATCAAAGGGTGACATGTGGCAAGGGTTTAATGTGTTAACCTAGCTATTTAAGTGTTGTTATGAAAAGAAAAAGCAACCAGCAGCCAATCCTCTCCTTTGTCACGCCATTTTGAGGCTTTTCATCTATTCTTCTTCATCTCTCATCAATTCAAAGAGATTAGCCATCAATCTCTTGAATTAAGAATACTAGAAATTGTTTCTAGTGTCCTGTTTACATCTCTAATCTCTTAAAAGGCAGAACTTGAATTTCTAATTAATAGAAAAAGCTTTAGAAGCTGTTTAAGGGCTGCCATAGGTGTTCTTGGTGTGGACAAGCTAGAGGGACAACATCTGGTGTCCTGAAGACAAATCTCAAAGGC
Source organism: Hevea brasiliensis (assembly GCF_030052815.1). NCBI lineage: Eukaryota > Viridiplantae > Streptophyta > Magnoliopsida > Malpighiales > Euphorbiaceae > Hevea > Hevea brasiliensis. The sequence goes on along the minus strand of NC_079494.1, from coordinate 29,897,994 downwards.
GCAGACACGCTGCAGTGCATCAAGAGGTTAGTGTAATCGTTCTTAATTTAATCTAGGGTTCTAAAATTAATCTGATTAATTTTAAAATCTTAAATGGCAAATACAGATCCAAAAACATATTAAAAGAGTTTTAATATGTTGTTTATCATTGAAATCAAATAGATAAAAATAAATCTTGCATGATGCATGTGACCCTAGGTGAAAATTTTTCAATTCAATGGTATAAGCTTGTGTTTTTCACGCTTCCGTTCCTTCAATTGGTATCAGAGCCACTATATTTGCCATTTAGATTGTTGATTATATGATTTAATTGTGTGATATGATCATGAGATGATTGATCCATTGCTGGTTGCAATGGATGTGTGGCGGCACACATGGTGAAGCCACCATTGGTAGCGGCAACAAAGGTTCTTCAAGGTGGCGCAAGGTTTGTTTTTTAATTTACAATTGTTGTATGATCTAAAAGCTCATCCTATGTCTAATTAATTTGTTTAATTAGAATTTTAATCACACAATTAAATTATGATTCAAATCAGAATTTTAAAAAATTGTTTGAATGTGATTCAAATCTGAATTTTAAAAGTTGTTTGAATGTGATTCAAATATGAATTTTTTAAGTTGTTTGGATCATATTTAAATCTGATTTTTTAAAATTGATTGAATAAAATTCAGATCTGATTTTTTAAAAAATGTTTGAATATGATTCAAATCTGATTTTTTAAAAAATGTTTGAATGTGATTCAAATCTGAATTTTTAAAGTTGTTTGAATGTGATTCAAATCTGAATTTTTAAATTTGTTTGAATGAGATTCAAATCTGAATTTTTAAATTTATTTGAATCATATTCAAATCTGGATTTTTAAGTTTATTCAATTTAATTTAAGTATGTATGTTTTATTTAATTGTTGAATAGTGATATGCATGATGGATGATCATGGACTATAAATGACCAATGTGATTGGATTTATTTCTTTTATGTTTCTTTGGGATTGTAAATTAATTAATTTATTTTAATTTATTTTGGGCATGTATTATGAAGTTTGTAATAATTTTTGGGTTGTAATTTCATTTATTTAAGTTCTTGTAAATTCGCCTTGGTATGCCAAGGATTACTATGTAATATTGGATTGCAAGAAGTTCAAGGAGGTCAAGAGCATTAGTGGGACCAGTGGGAGGAATTCCAGATCAAGTGTTGATTATGTACTCCTTCAGCAACTCTTGTAAAATGAATGAATGAAATGCACCTAGGAATGCCCTGATTCAATTCTTGGTGGCTCAGAATTGAATCCCTTAGAAAGTCCATGATCATACCATATTTACTGCTTATCCATGAATGCATAAGATGTATGGGAATGTATGCAATTATATGATATATGCATGCTAAATGGATAATGTGCAAAGTGAGACCTTAATAGTAATTAGAATGACCATAAAATCTTCCAAACAAATGATTAAGTTGGAAATGCTATAATTAAAGTAATTATAACATAAGCCCTTTATTGAAGCAATTATTTTAAGAAATTTTAAATAGTTGCATGAGATGCAATTAATTTAAGAGATTTTCTTAAGAATAATTGTTAAGCATGAGATGTTGTAAATATGTAAATGGTTTGGTGGCCAATATTGGATGTACCTGAGGACATTAAAATTATTTACATAATTACTGGCTCAATGGGATTAACTTAACCAATGCAAGATAAGTCAATAATGGATGTACCTGAGATTTTGAGCATTAGGGGCTAGGCAAAGGATTGAACCTCACATGAGATGTGATGGGCAAGGAGTTGCTCACTTATAGTTTATTGTAATTCCAATAATGGATGTACCTGAGGATGATCAATAGAATTATAAGAATTCAATCACCCACTAGAAATCTATCCAACTAGGATTTTCGTTTTCTACTTTGGAAGTGTAGGATTCGCTAAGTTAGTGGGAGGACCAATTTGATTAAAAGACCATAATCATTTTAGTTAATTACATGATACATTTACTAATTAATTTGGTTATTTTCTGCAGTTAATTTTCTGATAAAAATGAGCACAAAACAACCACCACCATCCAATATCCTTGTAAGCATACTTGATCACAATTGGTTGACATGACTTAATCTGTCTGATTGGCTAAGAAATTTAAAACTTGTTCTAAACCTTGAACATATAGGATATGTTCTAGATTCAAATGTTCCTGGTCCCTTACCTCCAGAGGCCACACAAGAGGAATATGAAACTTTGGACAAGTGGAAGCAGCATGATATGAGAGCTAAGTGTTACATGCTTGCTTCCATGAGTAATGAGTTACAGAAGCAACATGAGAACATGCAAAGTGCGAGTGAGATCCTCCTTCACCTACAAGAGTTGTATGGTGAGCACAGCAGGAATGCTAGGTATGAGATATCTAGACAACTATTCCGTATGAGAATGTCTGAGGGACAGAATGTTGGGGATCATGTCCACAAGATGATTCGGCTAATTGAGCAGTTGGAACATCTTGACTTCAACATGGATTTCCAACTACAAGCGGATTTGATCCTTCAGTCCCTTCCTGAGTCTTTTGGGAATTTTGTGACAAATTTCCATATGACTAAACAGGAATGCACCTTAGCTGGTTTACTCAACATGCTGGTTATTGCCCAAAAGAATATGCCGGGCAATAAAGGAAAAGAGGTAGCTTTGATTGCATCTTCTTCTGCTGGAAAGTCCAACAAGAAGAAGGGCAATAAGAAAAAGAAACCTCAGATTCCTGGTCCTTCCAAGAAAATAGCTAAACAGAGAAGGAAGACTAAAGCTGATGGAGGCAAAGGAAAGTGTTTCTACTGTTGAAGCTTTAGCCATAGGATCTAAATCCTTTTACATGTCTGGACATGTTTTGTGTTTAGATAATATTTTATATGTACCTGATGCTTTTAAGAACATCCTTTCTATATCTAGTTTGACTAGAAATGGCTATGAATTTCAGTTCACAGATGATGTTTGCAATATTTATTTTGGAAATAAATATGTTGGTTCGGGTTATATGAATGATGGTCTTTATTATTTGGATAATAATGACAAACACAAATTGAATGCAAGTGATCTAAAAGAATGCAATGCTATGGTGAAAACCAACTCAAGTTCAAAATATATTTGGCACTTAAGGTTATGTCATGTTGTAGAAGATAGGATTGCAAAACTGGAGAAAATGGGGATTCTATCCTCATTGGGCTCTGAGCCTACTCCAACTTGTGAATCTTGCCTTCAGGGCAAAATGACTAGATCACCGTTTGTTGGACAAGGGCTAAGAGCTGAAAATATTTTGGAGCTAATACATAGTGATGTATGTGGTCCATTTAAAGAAATGGCTAGAGGGGGTTTTCATTATTTTATTACCTTTACTGATGATAAATCAAGATTTGGGTATTTGTATTTGATGAAATACAAACATGAATCTTTTGAAAAGTTCAAAGAATTTAAATATGAAGTAGAAAATCAAACAGGAAAGAGTATTAAAGCTCTTCGATCAGATTGTGGAGGTGAATATTTGAGTACTGAATTTGATGAATACTTGAGAGAGCATGGCATTGTTTCTCAGCTGACTCCTCCAGGAACACCACAACTGAATGGTGTGTCTGAAAGGAGAAATCGTACCCTATTGGATATGGTACGTAGTATGATGAGCTATACTGATATGCCAATCTTCTTTTGGGGATTTGCATTAGAATTAGCTTTGTATATTCTGAATAGGATTCCATCAAAATCAGTTTCTTCCATACCTTATGAGATATGGTATGGAAGAAAACCAAGTCTTAAGCATGTTAAGATTTGGGGTTGTCCAGCTTATATCAAAAAGCTGAACACTAATAAATTGGAGACCAGATCAGAAAAAGGTCGATTTGTTGGATATCCAAAAGATAGTTTTGGATATTATTTTTATTTGCCTACTTCGCAAAAGGTTGTGATAAGTAGAGATGCCACATTTCTTGAACAACAGTTTGTTCAAGAAGGAGGTAAAGGAAGGCAAATAGAGTTAGAATTGGAGAATTCTGAACAACCAGCAGATCAGATGGATATAGATCCATCTAGTCAACCTATACCCGTTGATGAAGCATCTACAGCTGTTCCTCGTAGAACAACCAAGGTATCTCACCCACCAGTGAGATATGGTTTTCTTCATGAAGAAGAACAAGAGTTGTCTACTCATGAAGAAGTAGATCATGGAGATGATCCACTTACCTATGAATAAGCTATATCAGATATAGACTCTTCAAAATGGACTGACGCTATGAAATCTGAGATTGATTCCATGTATAAGAATCAAGTTTGGGATCTTGTTGACCCACCTGAAGGTATTGTACCTATAGGGAACAAATGGGTTTTCAAGAAGAACATTGGTTCTGATGGAAAGGTAGAGACTTATAAGGCAAGGCTAGTAGCGAAAGGGTTTCGCCAAAGGCAAGGAGTCAACTATGATGAGACTTTCTTGCCTGTTGCCATGCTTAAATCAATTAGGATTTTATTAGCAATAGCTGCATACTATGATTATGAGATTTGGCAGATGGATGTCAAAACAGCTTTTCTCAATGGATACATTGAAGAAAACATTTTCATGGAACAACCTAGGGGTTTTGAATCCCAAAATGGTTCCAAGGTATGCAAGCTAAAGCGATCCATTTATGGGTTGAAACAAGCTTCGAGGAGTTGGAACATCCATTTTGATGAAGCCATTAAATCCTTTGGTTTTATCAAAAATGAGGATGAGCCATGTGTATATAAGAAGGTTAGTGACAGTGCTATCACTTTCCTTATCTTATATGTGGATGACATACTGTTGATAGCTAATGACACAGGTATGTTGACAACTATAAAGGTATGGTTGTCAAATACATTCTCCATGAAAGACTTAGGAGAGGCAACCTATATTCTTGGGATTCGCATCTATAGAGATAGAGCGAAAAGAATAATTGGTTTATCTCAAAGTCTATAATTGGAAAAGGTGTTAAAGAGGTTTAACATGCTTGATTCCAAGAGAGGATTGTTACCAGTGAGACATGGTATCCACCTTTCTAAAGAGATGTCTCCAAAGACACCTGAAGAAAGAGATAAGATGGCCAGGATTCCATATGCTTCGGCTATTGGAAGTTTAATGTATGCAATATTGTGTACTAGGCCGGATATCGCATATGCTGTTAGTTTGACAAGCAGGTATCAATCCAATCCAGGTTTGGAACATCGATAGTCACAAGAATATCCTTAAGTACTTGAGAAGAACTAAGGATTTATTCTTGATTTATGGAGGTGGAGACTTGCAATTGGATGGTTATACGATTCGATTTCCAATCGATATCAATGATAGAAAGTCTACCTCTGGATATGTGTTCATTTGTAATGGAGGTGCGATCGGTTGGAAGAGTTCCAAGCAGAGCATGACCGCAGATTCCACTACAGAGGTGAGTATATTGTTGCATCGATCTTGCAAAGGAAGTCGCTTGCAAGAAGTTCGTGAGAACTTACAAGAGTTCCTTCTATTGAGTCAGCAGTTCCACTACACTGTGACAATAATGGAGCAGTCATACAGGCTAAGGAACCAAGGTCTCACCAGAAATCCAAACACATAGAAAGGCACTACCACATTATCAGAGAAATAGTTGGGCGAGGCGATGTAGCCATGCAGAAAATAGCATCAGCTGAAAATCGAGCTGATCCATTCACTAAGCCTATGTCACAGACTCAGTTAGACCGACATCTTGAGAAGATAGGTCTAAGATGTTGTAATGAATGGCTCTAGTGCTAGTGGGAGATTGTTAGTAGTATGCCCTAGAGCATATCATTTAGTATGTATCTTGTACATATTTTTATTAATAAAAGGCATTTCCACTTTTCCGTTTACGTAATATATTTATGTGTAATAGAAAAGGTCCATTGATATTTTGTTAGAAATATTATTCTTAAGTTGTTAAGAATATGAGTGACAATATTTCTAGCACAAAGTATCACAAATAGGTTCACAATCGAGGATACTTCATAATAAGGACATGACTTATAAAGAAAGATTGTATTCATGTTTGTTCCCAAGTTATTTATATGAGATATAAATAAGATGGAATGGTGAGTCTCATGCCATATAACAAACATGATAGGCACTTATAAATGATAAGTAGGCCGAACCAGTGACACTTATGACAAGCACATGGAGTTTACTCTTGTCAATGTTTTGTCATAAATTATATCAGTGCATATAATCTTTAGACCTGAGATAGCACAGTTATCTTGTATATAGGTAGTTTGAGTTTGATAATCGCTTTCATACTTGTACCGTGTATGGGTATATGGGCATCTGTTTGCTCCTACTAGTTATATATGGAGGTTGGTGTTGATCAAGATGGAATCTGTTCCTCTAAGTAAATAGAGATAAAATCCTATGTTCATTTAATTGTTCTTGATGTTTCAAGTTCCTGGCCAGGACAGATAGATTTATTCAGAAAAGAGTTTCTGATGAGAAAATCTTTTTAATCAAGAACCGAAATTAAAAGAGAACATAATATTCATAGCAAATGGAGTTTGACATAAACCATGACTCCAGCTTGAGTTGGGATTTTGTAACAGAGAGATTCTAGTGCATGGTAACATATGATTATAGGTTCATTTAAGGTAAACCTTATTGCTAATTAGGTGGCCATGGCATGCTATGCTAGGTGTTAACCATGGTCTATGAGGTGCATAAAATGATTTAGAGAAATCATTTATGGTAAGAAAGAGTTCTGATGATATTAAGAGTTGATATCATGTCTCATTGCCAATTAGTGATGAGCCTAGTAAGTCACACACATACACAAGTTATCACCTATTTAAATATGATTTAATTAATTAATTAAAGAGTTTAATTGATTAATTAAATAGGTTTGGTTTGCAATTAAATTGCAAAGTCCCTAGCATGACTTGAAACCAAATCTAGATTATTGGATGTGTAGTATAGATTAAATTTATATTTAAAGTGTTTAAATATGAATTTAATTAATGAGAAATTAATTAATAGAGACTAATTAATTAATTTATATTTGATATAAATTAATTAGAAGAAGAGAAATAATTATTTTGGGTTGAGAACTCAAAATTAAGACACCGGGGCATTTTGGTCATTTCATAGTGTGACACGTGGCATCATGAGATGGTGACATATGGGATTACACATAAGCTTGCCAAATGTTTTTTAATCATGTAGGATGATTAAAATCAAGATTAAATATAGGTTTGACACTTGGCACAATGTGGTTGGGTCACCCAAACTTAGAGCTAATCAAAGGGTGACATGTGGCAAGGGTTTAATGTGTTAACCTAGCTATTTAAGTGTTGTTATGAGAAGAAAAAGCAACCAGCAGCCACTCCTCTCCTTTGTCATGCCATTTTGAGGCTTTTCATCTATTCTTCTTCATCTCTCATCAATTCAAAGAGATTAGCCATCAATCTCTTGAATTAAGAACACTAGAAATTATTTCTAGTGTCCTGTTTACATCTCTAATCTCTTAAAAGGCAGAACTTGGATTTCTAATTAATAGAAAAAGCTTTAGAAGTTGTTCAAGGGCTGCCATAGGTGTTCTTGGTGTGGACAAGCTAGAGGGACAACATCTGGTGTCCAGAAGACAAATCTCAAAGGCGCAGACACGCTGCAGTGGATCAAGAGGTTAGTGTAATCGTTCTTGATTTAATCTAGGGTTCTAAAATTAATCTGATTAATTTTAAAATCTTAAATGGCAAATACAGATCCAAAAACATATTAAAAGAGTTTTAATATGTTGTTTATCATTGAAATCAAATAGATAAAAATAAATCTTGCATGATGCATGTGAGCCTAGGTGAAAAAATTTCAATTCAATGGTATAAACTTGTGTTTTTCATGCTTCCGTTCCTTCAGTCATGGATGGCAACAGGTGTGTGTGTTTAATTGTTAGCATTTGGACATGGAAATGAGGTATATTCATGTGGTTGAATTGTGGTAAATGGGACTTTAATTGTTGTAAATGGGACTTTGAAAAATTTTGTATTATAGTGTGTTTATTGGGAGTGGTTACAAGCTGCCAAAATAAAAAAAATGTGTTGCTAAATGTGTTAATGTTATGGTACAAACCAGAATTGGCATGGAAGAGTGAACTTGGTAAGCATAGGATGTGTAATTCGTAAAGGATGAACAAATTGTAATAGGGTAGTGTATGTTTTGGCTTAGAACCTTAAGTGTGTGGCTCCAATTGGTATGAGACCAATTGGACGTGAAACTAGGCACAAAAAGTGCCAACTTTCATGAAGGAAGCTTACCAAAATTCTACCTAGATAGTGACTTGAAAAATGACCAAATCCGTATTAGTGCTTTGAAAGCCTGAAAATTGACCATTTGGGCAGTAGTTAGTATTTTGGTCATAACTCACTCAAAACATGTCCAATTAACCTTAAATTTTTACCATGAATAGTTGAGACATATATCTACAATTCTTATGGGATACCAAAGCTCAGAAATGGCCAGAACCTAGCCAAATAGCTTGCACAAGTTCAGGTCCAAGAACTGACCGAACCAAAAGTGACCTAAAAATGACCTAAAGTTACCATTTTGGTACATTCTCTCCAGCATTGGTAGATTGACCTTAACTTAGTCTACACAACTCAAAATGACCTGAAATTTTGCTCTGCATGCAATAAGACATAGACCTACAAGTTTGTAGTTTGGAACGAAACCCAAAAACTGAGAGAACTAGGTCGCCCGGCTAGGTCAAATTAATATACCGAAATTCGGCAAATTACAATAAAATGCAATATAATTGGAAGTGAATTTGGTAACATGTAGCAATACTAAAAGGCTATAAAATGTGACATATTGGTAAGATTAAAACCTAATTCACCTAGAATGCATCAAGGATCAACATCTTAGGTTGACTAAGGAAATAATAGAATTCAATAAATTAATTATTAGGCCTTATTATTATAGACAACTTAAATGAGTACTGAAACACTTCAAATTGTGTGTTTCAGTTAGCAAAGACTCAGGGAAAGGGAAGGAAACACTGAGTCAGAGCCAAGAGACAGTTATCAGTGGTTTGTGCACAACAGTTATTTCTTTTGAATTTTTCAATTGAAATAAATTATGACTATCTGTACATTATTGATTTAAATTGTGAAAAATTGTTTGAATGATATTTGATGGATACTTATTGATTGAAAAGCATTGTAAATGGTTAGAAACCACAGCTATCATGTATATTGATTGAATTCCTCGTTAGCTTGTCTAGTGGGATGAATTGACTTTGAATTCCCTCTCTGGCTAAAGTTTTGAGGTGTGTGCCTGTTGAGGACGATTAGAATGAGTACTCATATTATTGCTAGCTAGCTATGTTATTCCTCATTAGCCATCGGCTCTTGGGATGAATTGGATTTTGGAACATGATTAAGCTGTGTGTGTAATTTATTGATATTTATTGTGATATTGTGAAATGGAGTTTAAATTCTTTATGACATTCACTGTCTTTGAATTTAACTATGGTTTTAAGTATCCACTATTTATATGACTTATGATTTGTGATTTAAAGTTGCATTTTGTTAATGTTGTGCACTATTGAGATATTGGCTCAGCGATAGCTTTTCATTGCTGTCGCAAGTAGACAGACTGACAGGGCAGCAGACTAGGCTGGAAGTACTACACTAAGAGATCATCGGGTATATTGAGTATATCGCATTTTGCATTTTGTATTGTAATGTATGCTCACTGTATGTATATATTGTTCATGGTTTTGAGCAGTTGTAAATTAAAATTGTACATCAAAATTGTACACTAAAGTTGTAAACTAAATTGTAAATTATTTTGGCTTATAAATATTGTGTTATATTTCTTTTATCTTAGTTTTGAAAACACTGGAAAATTATTATGGATTTGAGTTGACAAATGTTGAAAAACTTATTGTGTTGATTGATTATCGGAGTTTGGGAATTGACCAAAATTATTTGAAGTGGTTTTTATAGATTTTTGAAGAACTGTTTTATTCAAAATACAGATGGCACTCTGCCAAAATTTTTACAGAAATTATTAATACTTCAAATGTGTTATCTAGTTTCACTTCAGTTAAAAGAAAAAAAAAATTTAACACCTGTAAATAGTGCTTACCATTGTAAAAAGAAGTAAGAAAAGTTTTAAAATCCCTTGTAGTGTATTTAGTGGGTTATCAGTAGACGAAGTTTGGTAATTCATTAGGTATACTACAGGATCATGTTATGCCTTACAGAGGGGTAGGGTGTGACATGTTTAAGTGGTATCATAGCTAGTTTTTTTTAAACTCTGTTTTCACCTGTAATTTGAATATTCTTTCTTCATAGTACAACTGCTCAATGTCATTGTTTGATACATACAGTACATTACATTATAAATATGCACTAACAGGAGGAAATCTCCTTGTGTTATTGTTCAGAAGGTCTAAGATCCTCGAATTGACTATGGAAGAGGGTGATCATTCAGTTGATCAATCAATAGAGGCTGACGTACAAGGGGATGCCCCAGCCCCTCAGAGCGTCAGAAGCTCGACTTTACTAGCCCCACCTGTACAAATTACTGCACAAATGGCCAAGCAAATGGCCACTTTCTTTCAACAAATGACTGATAATCTGTCAGCCCAAGCCTAAGTACCAACACAACCCCCACAAGGGCAGTGTGAAATAGAGAAGAGGGAGAAACCTATGGGTCAGAGCTCGAACAGTAATTTGGGGAAGAGAAAAGAATTTGAGGAGCCCCGAGCTCAGGGATATAACAGAGGTGGATCATTAGGGCAGAGACCACAAAGGTCCAGTCGTCGAACAACTAGAATTTCCTACCCTCCCCACCAATGTGAAACTTGTGGAAGAAATCATGGTGGGGTGTGCTATAAGGCCATAGGAGCCTATTATAACTGTGGAGGCATAGGGCACTTTGCCAAAGATTGCACTAGTACTCGTAGAGTTGGGCCACCTCCTACTACTGCTGAAGGGTCAGTTCAGAGCTGTAACACCCTCCCTATGGCAACTCCGTACATTCTACTGTTCCGGTGACCTGTGTCAGTCCGGACAGCTAGAACGTCCGGAAAAATATTTAAACTAAAGTGAGGGACCATAATTAACTCAAATATTAGCAAGAAAAATTTAGAAAAAATTTTAGAAATAAAATACAACCAAGTTAAATGAGCCGGTGCCCTAGCGATGGGTAACCTAGTGAGAAGTTGCGGTTTTCGCAACTAGGAGCCCTAGACCCAGGGGAAAAATTATAAAATAGTTATTGGGACTCCAGAGAAGGGTCATTGAGGTTATTATGGCATTAGAATGCCAAGAAAATACCTAGAAAAATTTTTCAATCTGTACAGACAATTTTGACCCGTTAAGCCAAACGGAGGGCATTTTGGTCATTTCGCCTTCAGAGGCAATTTTTGGCCTACTTGTCCAGTTAAGTAAATAATTATTATGACATAAAATGTGAATAAATATTGCTAAAAATTGAATTGAAAATGAGTAGCAAAGAAAAGAAAAGAAAATGAATTAAAATTATAATTTTGACCTCATGCTTATGTCACTAAGCACTCTCACCCAATCACCTTGTGACACATGTCCATAAACCAATTAAAATGAGTCAAGTGGGCAGAAAATTGAAGTGAAAAAAACTGAACCCTTTTCCCTCAATTCCCGTCCACCATAGCCATGGAAGCCTCCATTTCCTTTTTTCCTTCTAGCTTGAATTTCTCTCCATTCTTACCCCAAAACCCTTAGGTCCCTTCACTAAAATTTGTCACCCAACATTGCTATAGTGTTTGGCAGCCAAGAAAACAAAAGAAAGTGAGGAATTTACAAGGTAAAATTCTGCCCTACTAAGGTTAGTGCTTATTTATACATATTTCTCTCTTTATTCCATGTTAGGGACTTAAAATGAGTATGAAATTGTAAATTAAATGAAATAAAACTTATGTGTATGTCCACCATGGAATTTGGCAGCCCTAAGAAAGGGATAATGTTGATGGTTTTGATGGATTTAAAATGGCTTAGAAATGGTGTTGATGTGCAGATATAAAGTTGAAATGGATTAGTATGCCTAAATGACATGTGTTGTGTGAACCTTGAATTTGAGCTAGGGTTTTGGAGAGAAATTTGGACTTTGCTTATGTAATGGTAAATGAACATTTTAATGGTGAATTAGTGACCATTTGAGGTAAGTTGACAATAATTTGGAGTGAATTATAGCATTACAAACTGATTTGGTATGCTGCCTAGTGAGAGCAGCAGATGTGGCTGTGAGTCCAGCCTGTTTGGACAGCCATAACTTGGGTTGTGTAGGTTCAATTGGTTTTTGGCAAATTGGACATGAAACTAGACACATAATGGCACAATTTTGGTGAAGAAACCATGCCCAAAAGACCAAAGCAAGTGGACCAAAAACTTACCCCAATCCGGATGTCCTGCAACCAGATTCTGCAGAATGACCAAATGAACAGTAATTGTTCATTTGGCCATAACTCATTGTAGAATAGCCCAATTGACCTGAAATTTTTACAGCAACAAGTTAAGATATATACCAACAACTTTCATGAAGAAACCTACCCAAAATTATGACCAGAACCTATCTAACAAGGCAGTTGCAGTCACTGTTCACTGCACTATAGATATGGTCAGTTCTGAAATTTTTCAATCCGGCCAGTTGTGGTTTTTGGACCATAACTTGAGCTACAAAACTCCAAATGGAGTGATTCAAAAAAATAAATTCAACTAGACAAAATAAGGAACAACTTTCATGTTTATCATTTTCTCAAATTCTTACTGCAACAGTAACTAATGGAACAGAAAATTTAGGGTATAAAAACTGAAAATTCTGCTCCACTAGTTTTAAGCTTAGAAATGGTATTGGTGATTAATGCCAACAAGTTTTGAATGCAAAATGTGGTATGTTGGGAGTGTTAAAACCAATGTACCTATTTTCTATGTAAAAGTCAACATTTTTGTTGACTAATGAAGTGAATAGTAACACCAAAGCTTGAAATTCAAAAATTACAAAATTCAAAAGTATCAAATGCCCTAGTATACCTAACAAGATTGGTTTGGATAGTTTGGCCTGCCAATAGGGTTCAGTTAGCAGTACTGCACATGGCATTATGCCATTCTGTGATTTCATGGCTTTTAGCCATTCTGACATTGTGTTGATATTTGGCCTTGTGCCTATTGTTATCACAGCTTATTAGCTGTTCTGTTGCACACCGGGAGATGCATTTGTGACCAATGGTGTGACGGCCCGAGGTACTAGATACCCAGTGCCAGTTTACCCATTTATCCAGTCCAGTCGTCCTGTATAGGTTACTTGGGCAACAAAAAATGAAAGTGGATAAATTTAATGAAATAATGAATATAACAAGTACAAAATAAGTAAGACTACAAATACTCATCGAAAATTTATTTGCAATAAGACACCGATACATTCACTGCATATTTACTTCCTGTTATTTCTTTTTATTTTATTATTGGCACCACTAAGCATTATTGCTTAGCGCGTTGCTTTTGCCATGCGTAGGTTCTGGAGATACTGACCGAGAGCCCAGTACCACAGGCTGGGTGAGACCTCCTGCAGTTCTGCATAGTGTCCGTGTCACCTCACCATCTTCAGTGCATTGGTAGGGCACTAGGTTTCATTTTGATAGTTTGTAATTAACTTTTATTTTCTTTTGTGTAATTAAAACTTATGTAATGTATTTGATGTTCATGTAAATAATGAAAATTGTGGTTATGAATAGAAAACTTTGAGTATTTATTTATTGCATGTATATGAATACTATGAGAAATGAATGTTTGAGTAATGGAAAGGTTGTTGTAAAATAATTGAGACATTGTTGATGATTATTGGAGTTTTGAGAGTGATTGGATATGAATATTGGAAGTGTTTTTCACAAGTTCCAAAGAACTGTTTTCTCCATTTTTAGCCGGTACTCTGCCGGATTTTCTATAAAATTTTCGGAACCTCAAATAAATTATAATTTCAATAAATGACTTAAATAAATTATATTTCACAAGTTATATTCAAAACTATGATAAAAATTAATTAAGATAAAATAGAGTGTTCTGGATACACCGTGTGACATAGCTTACTCGGATATACTGTAGATGGGTAAGGGGTGTCACATTTAGTGGTATCAGAGCACGGTTTAGGCGTTTCTGGGCCTAGATTGAGTCCATACCATGCATTGCATTTGTAAGAGTCGAGGCGACACTAATGCAGATCTGTTTGTCTTTCTTATTTTAAATAGGATATGGACCCTACATCTCAGAGGGCAGTTGAGGAGGAAGTGGAGAGTCATGCTCCACCTGCAGCAGCTGAGACTAGGGGTAGGGGAGAACCTGCTCCACCAGCTCCATCAGAGCCTGCTCAGCCTCCACAGGCCATGTTTCAGCAAATGGCCGAATTCTTCAAACAAATGGCTGGGGTAATGCCACCACCACCACCACCTCCACAACCAAAATCACACCTGGAAAAATTGAGAAAATTTGGAGCAGTGGACTTCTTTGGCAAGAGAGAAGATGATTACATTGCGTAGAAAATTAGTTGAATGCAGGCAGAGTTTTAAAACAACTCCACTGCACTCCAGAGCAAAATCTAGAAGCTGCTATATCTCTGTTGCAAGATGATGCATATGAATGGTGGGATACTGTGTCCAGTGAAGTACAGCCAGAAGTAATAACTTGGGACTTCTTCCTCTCCGAATTCAAGAAGAAATATGTGGGTAGTGTATACCTGGAAGAGAGAAGAAGAGAGTTCATTAATCTGAGGCAGAGACAGCTGTCAGTGGCCGAGTATGAAAAGGAATTCGTCAGATTGAGCCGCTACAGAAGGGAGATAGTCCCTAATGAGGCTGAAAGGTGTAAGAGATTTGAAGAAGGATTAAATGACAATATAAAGATCATGATCACTGCCTTGGGAATCACAGACTTCACCAAGTTAGTGGAAGCTGCAATAAAAGTTGAAAAAGTAAGAATAAGTGAGCAGACCAGAAGAGGGGCCCAGGTCAGTCTAGTTCATCTCTGCACCGCACGAGTTGAGTCGACCACAAGGTCGAGTCGATCTCGGGGCCCAGGCCACAGTTCACCCCTAGGAGAGGTCAGTCCACACCATCAGTGGGCAGCTCTCCAGGGATGGGGTTCAGGAGACCAGCCCCAGCATCTTCTGCATGTCCACATTGTTTGAAATGGCATAAGGGGGAGTGTTGGAGAGTGACTAGTGCCTA
Organism: Hevea brasiliensis; assembly: GCF_030052815.1. Lineage (NCBI taxonomy): Eukaryota > Viridiplantae > Streptophyta > Magnoliopsida > Malpighiales > Euphorbiaceae > Hevea > Hevea brasiliensis. Next base: position 29,882,765 of record NC_079494.1, on the reverse strand, counting down.
TTTAAGGTGTGGGTCAATAGAGCATCAGTTGAGGAACTGTCCACGCAGAACTACTACAGCTGCTCCAACACAAACAGACAGACCTGCTCCTGCACCACAAAGGGGTAGAAAATCTGGCAAATCTGAGGCAGTAGGACCATCATAGAGGCTCATGCATCGAGCAGCGAGAGGCCTGATAATGTACCACTGCGGAGCTTATGCCATGAGAGCTCAAGAGGAGCAAGATGCCCCGGATGTCATCAGGGGTACATTCTCCCTCTACAATACATCTATTCATGCATTAGTGGATCCAGGATCCACTCATTCATACATCCGCATCAACTTACCCGTAGAAAGGGGGATACTAGTAGGGGAGAGTGACCAAGACATTCTGGTCACTAATCCATTGGGCCACAGTGTGGTAGTGAACAAAGTGTACAAGGGTTGCCCGTTAAGGATTCAGGGGTATGAATTCTTGGCAGACTTCATTGAGTTGCCTTTCCATGAGTTTGACGTGATTTTGGGAATGGACTAGTTGTCACGTCATTAGGCAATGGTTGATTGTAAACTGAAGAGGATTTCTTTGAAAACTCCTGGGGGTAATGAGATCACAGTTGTGGGGGAAAGGATAGATTTCTTGTCCAATGTCATCTCAGCCACAGTTGCAAGAAGAATGATGAGAAAAGGCTGTGAAGCCTACCTAGCACATGTGGTGGATACTAGGCAGACTAAGCCAGATCTGTGTGACATACCCACAGTAAGAGACTTCCCAGATGTATTTCCTGAAGAGTTGCCTGGTTTACCACCAGAAAGGAAAGTTGAATTTGCTATTGAGACACTGCCGGGTACAGCACCCATTTCCATCGCTCCTTATAAGATGGCACCCAATGAATTGAGGGAGTTGAAAACTCAGTTGCAAGAGTTGCTTGATAAGGGGTTCATATGCCCCAGTGTGTCACCATGTGGAGCTCCAGTGCTGTTTGTAAAGAAGAAGGATGGGACTTTGCATTGATTACCGGCAGTTGAATAAAGTGACTATGAAGAATAAATATTCGTTGCCTAGAATTGATGATCTGTTTGATCAGTTGAAGGGAGCAGGAGTATTTTCTAAAATTGATCTCAGATCAGGGTACCATCAGTTGAGGGTGAGGGATGTAGATGTGCCAAAGACTGCATTCAGGACTCGGTATGGGCATTATGAGTTTCTGGTGATGCCCTTTGGCCTAACAAATGCACCAGCGGCATTCATGGACCTTATGAACCGTATCTTCCATTCACACTTAGATCGGTTCGTAGTGGTCTTTATTGATGATATTTTGGTGTATTCCAAGACCAGGGAAGAACATGATGAGCATTTGAGGATTGTCCTGCAAACCCTGAGAGAAAAGAAGCTGTATGCTAAGTTGTCCAAGTGTGACTTCTGGTTGAATGAGATTGCATTCCTTGGACACATAGTGTCGGTGATGGGATTAGGTGGATCCCAAGAAAATAGAAGCGATGATGGAATGGAAGCCTCCCGTAAATACAACCGAGGTCAAGCTTCTTGGGGCTAGTGGGTATTACAGAGATTTGTGAAGGATTTTTCGTTAGCTGCTCCAATGACCAAGTTGTTATACAAGAATGTCGATTTGACTGGAATGACAAGTGTCGAGCTAGTTTTGAGAAGTTGAAGGCTATGTTGTGAGGCACCGGTGTTAACACAGCCAATGTCGAGAAAGGACTTTGTGGTCTACAGTGATGCCTCTCATAATGGGTTAGGGTGTGTATTGATACAAGAAGGGAAGGTGGTCGCTTATGCTTCCAGGCAGCTAAGGCCACATGAACACAATTACCCTACCCATGATCTAGAACTTGCAGCAATTATCTTCGCCGAAGATATGGAGGCACTACTTGTATGGTGAAAAGTGCTACATTTACACATACCACAAAAGTCCAAATATTTGCCAACTCGGAAGGAGCTCAACCTTAGACAGAGGCGATGGATTGAGTTCTGAAGGACTATGATTGTGTAATTGACTACCATCACAGGAAGGCAAATGTAGTTCTTGATGCTTTGAGCAAAAATCCATCACGACTTTGAGATTATTGAATGCCGTCTATCTTTGGTTCGAGATGGAGCTATTTTGGCTAAGTTACAAGTGAGGCCAAACACTCTGCAGATTTTAGATGGGCAAAAGGCAGATGAAAAGTTAATGGCTATTATGAGCAAAATCTGAGAGGGAAAAACAACTAACTATGAGGTGAAAGCAGATGGGTATCTGTACTACAGAGGAAGAGTATGTGTACCAGATGATGGGGAATTGAAGGCTAGTATTCTGAAAGAGGCACATACCAGTGTTTATGCTATGCACCCAGGAAGTACAAAAATGTATCATGATCTGAAACTTTAGTATTGGTGGCCTGGTATGAAGAAGGACATAGCTGACTATGTGACTAAATGCTTGACATGTCAGTAAGTCAAGGCAGAGCATCAAGTTCCATCGGGTTTGCTACAGCCTATACGCATACCTAAATGGAAATGGGATCGGGTCACCATGGATTTTGTAAGTGGTCTACCTCTCACCCAGAAGAAACATGATGCAGTATGGGTGATAGTAGATAGATTGACGAAGTCGACACACTTCTCGCCAGATTAGGGTGACTACTCCTTTGGAGAAGTTAGCAGAATTGTATATTAGTGAGATAGTTAGACTGCATGAAATTCCACTTTCCATCATATCTGATCGAGACCCAAGGTTTATATTGAGATTTTGGAAGAAGTTGCATGAGTCCTTGGGTACACAACTCCACTTCAACACAGCTTTCCATCCTCAGACGGATGGGCAATCAGAAAGAGTAATCCAGGTAAACAATTGAAACCAATGGAATTGATACAAATATTGAATTAAAATGATAATAATAACATGAAATATATGTCAGGTCCTTGAGGATATCTTTGAGGGTTGTGTCATTGAGTTTGAGGAAGTTGAGATAGATACCTCCCACCGCGTAATTTCCATACAACAATAGCTACCAAGCTAGTATCCAAATGGCCGTATGAAGCTTTGTATGGGAGAAAATGTAGAACTCAGGTGTCTTTGGACTGAATTGGGCGAAAACAATCTGGTGGGGCGGACACAGTGAAACAGATCGAGGAGAAAGTAAAACTAATCAAAGCCAATCAAGGTTGCCTCGATGCATGTAAATCTTATGCCGACCTGAAGAGAAAAGAAATAGAATATGTGGTTGGCGACAAAGTGTTCCTCAAGGTGTCACCGTAGAAGAAGGTATTGAGAATTGGAAGAAAAGGTAAGTTGAGCCCTAGGTTCATTGGCCCATATGAAGTCATTGAACGTGTGGGACCAGTAGCCTACAGGCTAGCTTTACCACCAGAGCTGGATAAGATCCACAATGTGTTCCATGTGTCTATGCTAAGAAGATACTGCTTAGATCCTTCACATGTCATCTCCATGGAAGAAATTGAAGTACAACCGGATTTGACATATGAAGAAGAACCCATATGGATCCTGGCTCGAGAAGTGAAAGAGTTGAGGAATAAGCAGATTCCACTGGTGAAAGTACTTTGGAGGCACCACAATAGTGAAGAGGCAACATGGGAAAATGAAGAGACGATGAGGCGTGATTCCCTCAGCTGTTTGCATCGGGTAAATTCGAGGACGAAATTTAAATTAGAGGAAGAGTTGTAACACCCTTCTGTGGCAACTCAGTACATTCTCTTATTCGGTGACCGATTAAGTCGGACAGCTAGAACATCCAGAAAAATATTTAAATTAAAGTGATGGACCATAATTAACTCAAATATTAACAAGAAAAATTTAGAAATAATTTTAGAAATAAAATACAATCAAGTTAAATGAGCCGGTGCCCTAGCGATGGGTAACCTAGTGAGAAGTTGCGGTTCTCGCAACTAGGAGCCCTAGAACCAGGGGAAAAATTATAAAATAATTATTGGGACTCCAGAGAAGGGTCATTGAGGTTATTATGGCATTAGAATGCCAAGAAAATACCTAGAAAATTTTTTCAATCGGTACAGACAATTTTGACCTGTTAATCCAAACGGAGGGCATTTAGGTCATTTCGCCTTCAGAGGCGATTTTTGGCCGACTTGTCCAGTTAAGTAAATAATTATTATGACATAAAATATGAATAACTATTGCTAAAAATTGAATTGAAAATGAGTAGCAAAGAAAAGAAAAGAAAATAAATTAAAATTGTAATTTTGACCTCATGCTTATGTCACTAAGCACTCTCACCCAATCACCTTGTGACACATTTCCATAAACCAATTAAAATGAGTCAAATGGGCAGAAAATTGAAGTGAAAAAAACTGAACCCTTTTCCCTCAATTCCCGTCCACCATAGCCATGGAAGCCTCCATTTCCTTTTTTCCTTCTAACTTGAATTTCTCTCCATTCTTACCACAAAACCCTTAGGTCCCTTCACTAAAATTTGTCACCCAACATTGCTAGAGTGTTTGGCAGCCAAGAAAACAAAAGAAAGTGAGGAATTTACAAGGGAAAATTCTACCCTACTAAGGTTAGTGCTTATTTATACATATTTCTCTCTTTATTCCATGTTGGGGACTTAAAATGAGTATGAAATTGTAAATTAAATGAAATAAAACTTATGTGTATGTACACCATGGAATTAGGCAACCCTAAGAAAGGGATAATGTTGATGGTTTTGATGGATTTAAAATGGCTTAGAAATGGTGTTGATGTGTAGATATAAAGTTGAAATAGATTAGTATGCCTAAATGACATGTGTTGTGTGAACCTTGAATTTGAGCTAGGGTTTTGGAGAGAAATTTGGACTTTGCTTATGTAATGGTAAATGAACATTTTAATGGTCAATTAGTGACCATTTGAGGTAAGTTGACCATAATTTGGAGTGAATTACAGAATTGCAAACTGATTTGGTATGCTGCCTAGTGAGAGCAGCAGGTGTGGCTGTGAGTCCAGCCTGTTTGGACAGCCATAACTTGGGCTGTGTAGGTTCAATTGGTGTTTGGCCAATTGGAAATGAAACTAGACACATAATGTCACAATTTTGGTGAAGAAATCATGCCCAAAAGACGAAAGCAAGTGGACCAAAAACTTGCCCCAATCCGAATGTCCTGCAACCAGATTCTGCAGAATGACCAAATGAACAGTAATTGTTCATTTGGCCATAACTCATTGTAGAATGGCCCAATTGACCTGAAATTTTTACAGCAACAAGTTAAGATATAGAACAACAACTTTCATGAAGAAACCTACCCCAAATTATGACCAGAACCTATCCAACATGGCAGTTGCAGTCACTATTCACTACACTGTAGATATGGTCAGTTCTGAAATTTTTCAATCCGGCCAGTTGTGGTTTATGGACCATAACTTGAGCTACAAAACTCCAAATGGAGTGATTCAAAAAAAGACATTCAACTAGATAAAATAAGGAACAACTTTCATGTTTATCATTTTCTCAAATTCTTACTACAACAGTAACTAATGGAACAGTAAAATTAGGGTATAAAAACTGAAAATTCTACTCCACTAGTTTTAAGCTTAGAAATGGTATTGGTGATTAATGCCAATAAGTTTTGAATGCAAAATGTGGTATGTTGGGAGTGTTAAAACCAATGTACCTATTTTCTATGTAAAAGTCAACATTTTTGTTGACTAATGAAGTGAATAGTAACACCAAAGCTTGAAATTTAAAAATTACAAAATTCAAAAGTATCAAATGCCCTAGTATACCTAACAAGATTGGTTTGGATAGTTTGGCATGCCAATAGGGTTCAGTTAGTAGTACTGCACATGGCATTATGTCATTCTGTGATTTCATGGCTTTTAGCCATTCTGACATTGTGTTGATATTTGGCCTTGTGCCTATTGTTATCACAGCTTATTAGCTATTCTGTTGCACACTGGGAGATGCATTTGTGACCGATGGTGTGACGGCCCGAGGTACTAGAAACCCAGTGCCAGTTTACCCATTTATCCAGTCCAGTCGTCCTGTATAGGTTACTTGGGCAACCAAAAATGAAAGTGGATAAATTAATGAAATAATGAATATAACAAGTACAAAATAAGTAAGACTACAAATACTCATCGAAAATTTACTTGCAATAAGACACCGATACATTCACTGCATATTTACTTCCTGTTATTTCTTTTTATTTTATTATTGGCACCACTAAGCATTATTGCTTAGCGCGTTGCTTTTGCCACTCGTAGGTTCTGGAGATACTGACCGAGAGCCCAGTAGACCACAGGCTGGGTGAGACCTCCTGCAGTTCTGCATAGTGTCCGTGTCACCTCACCATCTTGAGTGCATTGGTTGGGTACTAGGTTTCATTTTGATATTTTATAATTAACTTTTATTTTCTTTTGTGTAATTAAAACTTATGTAATGTATTTGATGTTCATGTAAATAATGAAAATTGTGGTTATGAATAGAAAAATTTGAGTATTTATTTATTGCATATATATGAATACTATGAGAAATGAATATTTGAGTAATGGAAAGGTTGTTGTAAAATAATTGAGACATTGTTGATGATTATTGGAGTTTTGAGAGTGATTGGATATGAATATTGGAAGTATTTTTCACAGGTTCCGAAGAACTGTTTTCTCCATTTTTAGCCGGTACTCTGCCGGATTTTCTATAAAATTTTCGGAACCTCAAATAAATTATAATTTCAATAAATGACTTAAATAAATTATATTTCACAAGTTATATTCAAAACTATGATAAAAATTAATTAAGATAAAATAGAGTGTTCTAGATACACCGTGTGACATAGCTTACTTGGATATACTGTAGACGGGTCAGGGGTGTCACAAGAGCCCTGTCACCAGAGGTTCACAACCACCTAGCAGAGGTAGAGGTAGGGGTAGAGGTAGTCCAGCAAGCAGCCAAGGCACTATGAATCAATCAGAGCAAGGCAGTGCTCCAGTCAGAGTCTATGCAATGAGACAAAGAGAAGAGGCCGAGACATCTAATATTGTGGCTGATACCTTCTCAACTTTTAATCAAGATGTGTTTGTGTTATTTGATCCGGTTTCTACCCATTCTTATATGAGTGCTAGCATCATTGATTGCATTGTTGTTCCATGTAAAAAAAGTGGACTTTGAGGTGCTGGTAACAAGTCCGCTAGGACAAGAGGTCAGGATTAATAGAATGTATAGAGATTGTCCTTTGGTGATCCAAGGACATACTTTTCTATCTGATCTCATTGAAATGCCCTTCAGAGATTATGATATCATCTTGGGCATGGATTGGTTAGCCAGGCATCACGCCATGATTGACTGTGGACTGAAGACAGTCACTTTTGGTCTCCCTCAGTACAGTGATGTGGTAATATACGAGGAGAGGCAGCTATTGCCATCAAACATCATTTCGGCTGCACTAGCCAGAAAAATGATCAGAAAGGGGTGTGACACATACTTGGCACATGTGGTAGACGTCCAAGTGGAGAGTCTAGCATTGAGAGACATCCCTATAGTATATGACTTTCTAGATGTGTTTCCTGATGAATTGCCAAGATTACCTCCAGAAAGAGAAGTGCAATTTAAAATTAATGTTATGCCTGGTGTGGATCCAATCTCCATAACGCCATACAGAATAGCACCAGCAGAGTTGAAGAAGTTGAAGGTACAATTATAAGAACTACTTGGAAAGGGCTTCATCAGCCCTAGTGTGTCACCTTGGGGAGAGCCAGTATTGTTTGTTAAGAAGAAAGATGGCACTCTTCGCTTATGTATTGACTACCAGCAGTTGAATAAGGTGACAATAAAGAACAGATATCCATTGCCTCGCATTGATGATCTGTTTGATCAGTTGAAGGGTGCAGCTGTGTTCTCCAAAATTGATTTCTGATCTGGTTATTATCAGTTGAAAGTGCAAGAGCAGAGTATTCCAAAAACTGCTTTCAGAACTCGATATAGCCACTATGAGTTTTTGGCAATGCCATTTGGGTTAACAAATGCTCCAGCTGCTTTTATGGATCTGATGAACACTATCTTCAAACCATATCTTGACCAGTTTGTGGTGGTGTTTATTGATGACATTTTGATATATTCGAGGAATGCAGAGGAGCATGACAGACATCTGCGAATTGTACTGCAGACTTTAAGGGATAAACAGCTAGACGCCAAATTGTCGAAATGTGAATTTTGGCTGAAAGAAATCTCCTTCTTGGGACATGTTGTGTCAGCTGAAGGGATCAAGGTAAATTTCAGCAAGGTTGAAGCTATCCTTAATTGGAAGCCGCCTATGAATATCATAGAAATTCGCAGTTTTCTAGGTTTAGCTGAATATTACCGTGGGTTTGTGAAAGGGTTTTCTATGTTAGCTTCTCCACTAACTAAGCTGCTTCGGAAAGATGTAAAATTTCAGTGGACAGATAAATGCTAGCAGAGTTTTGATGAGTTAAAGAGGTGTTTCACTGAAGCTTCAGTCCTTGGGTAAAGAGTATACAATTTATAGCGATGCTTCTCACAATGGGTTAGGCTATGTACTGATTCAAGATCGGAATGTCATTACTTATGCATCACGCCAGCTAAAACCGCATGAGAGGAACTACCCAACACATGATTTGGAGCTAGCAGCTATTGTTTTTACTCTGAAGATCTGGAGACATTATTTGTATGGGGAGAAATGCTATATTTACATAGATCATAAGAGCTTGAAGTACTTAGGTACCCAGAAGAAATTGAATTTGAGGTAGAGGAGATGGTTAGAACTGATTAAAGACTATGATTGTTTAATAGACTATCAGCCAAGGAAGCAAATATGGTGGCTGACGCCTTAAGTCGCAAGACTATGGCAAGTCTCAGAGTTTCTCCTTTATCCATGGTACAAGAGTTGAAAGCACAGCACGCCAGTTTGGAGATTGATGATGAGGGACAAACAGTAGTTGCATGGCATGTACAGCCAGTGTTGATTGATCAGATCAGAATGGCTGCTCATAATGATGAAAAATATCAGAAGCTACTGAAAGAAGTCTAGCAGGGTAAGAAACCTGAATTTTCTATGAGAGATGATGGCTTACTACTACATCAGGACAGAATGTGCATTCCTAATGATGTTGACTTGAGACAGATCATTATGAAGGAAGCACATGAGTCTCCTTTTGCTATGCACCCTAGTGGAACTAAAATGTACAGAGGACTAAAAGAGCATTACTGGTGGATGGATATAAAAAGGGATATAGCTGAATTTATTTCCAAATGCCTAACTTGTCAGCAAGTAAAGGCAGAACATTAAGTTCTAACTGGTTTGTTACGTCCATTGCCAGTACCATAGTGGAAATGGGAACGGATAATTATAGATTTTGTGATGGGACTTCCAAAGACACAGAATAGTCATGATGCAGTATGGGTTATAGTTGACAAACTGACCAAGTCTACTCACTTTTTGCCAGTTCGGATGGACTATATCCTAGAAAGATTGGCCAGATTGTACATATTTGAAATTGTAAAATTACATGGTGCCAGTATCGATTGTATTTGACAGAGATCCTAGGTTCACTTCTAGATTTTAGGGTAGTCTTCAGAGAGCCCTAGGAACTAGATTGAACTTGATCTGACATTTCACCCATGCAGACGGATGGCGATCACCAAGGGGTAGTCGGATATTGGAGGATATGCTACAAGCTTGTGTGATTGACTTTGAAGGTAGTTGGGATACACACTTGCCTTTGATTGAGTTTGCTTATAACAACAGCTACCAATCAAGCATTGGGATGCCTCCATATGAAGCTTTGTATGGCAGAAAGTGCAAAACTCCCCTATGTTGGGATGAAGTAGGTGAAAGAAAGATGATTGGGCCAGAAATTGTTCAGCAGACAGAGGAAAAGATCAGATTGATCAAAGATCGACTCAAGGCTGCATCAGACCGTCAGAAGTCCTATGTTGATCTAAAGAGAAGAGATATTGAATATGCAGTGGGTGATAAGGTATTCCTTAAATTTCTCCTTGGAAGAGGATTATGAGATTTGGCAGAAAGGGGAAACTGAGTCCTCGTTTCATCAGACCATATGAGGTTCTGGAAAGAGTGGGTCCTTTGGCATATCAGTTAGCATTACCTCCAAAGCTAGAAAGGATACACAGTGTCTTCCATGTGTCTATGTTAAAGAGGTACAGATCTGACCCATCTCATGTATTATTAGTTAAAGAGATAGAGGTAAATCCACACCTCTCATATGAGGAAGAACCCATAGAAATTCTAACATATGAGGTGATGCAGCTGAGGAATAAATAAATACACGTAGTTAAAGTGCCGTGGAGCCATCATTCAAGCCACGAAGCTACTTGGGAATGTGAAGAGGATATGAGGAGATAGCACCCGCAGCAATTCAAAGACTAATGCCAGGAAAAATTTTGAGACAAAATTTATTTTAAGGGGGGGAGAATTGTAACACCCCTATGCTTTATAGTGCGTTCAACTGTTCCTGTGACCAGTGTTGTCCGGACAGCTAGGATGCCTAGAACTACACTTAAATATTGGTGAGAAGACATAAAATAATGAAATACAAGAAAAGAAAATACAAGAAAAATAAAGGAAAAATAATAGCAATGAAATGTAACCAAGTTAAACGAGCCGAGAACGCTAGCGATGGGTGACCGCACCGGAAAGTTGCGGCGTAGACCGTTGACTAGCCTTGGACCTCGAGAAACCCTGGAAAATATTTTTAAGACTTAAATAAACATCTATTGAAATATAAATATTATTAGAAATATCAAAGAAAAATTAATTAATTAGTACAAAGAAAAACGAGAAATCGAGAAAACGACGAAACTCGGTGTTACTGAAAAATCAGAAATGCAACCCGAACAGGGGCATTGTGGTCATTTGACACTCTGAGTTGTCTTTTGACCTAAATTCCATTAAAAATAAATGATATTACATTTGGCAAATGTCATGAAAAATTAAAATAGTGGTACATAATTTAAAAAGAAAAAGTTATGAGGAAAATGTGGGAAATTGACAATTTTAGAATAAACAAACATTAAAATGTTAATAGTGCTCCACTAACTCCACCTAAGTGGACCATTAAGCAGAATTGTGGCTGAAATTAACTTCATCTTCAACCTTGGACAACCAGCCGAAACATCTTAGGAGAGAAACCTCCATGGCCGAAGCTTCCAAGCTCCATGCAAGCTTTACTCCTCCATCTTCAAGCCATGATCCTTGCATTTTCCTTCACTAAAGTTGTTCTACACAACTTGGGCAGTAGATAGAAAGCAAGAAAATTAAGTTTTGGTGAGGTTTTGAAGAATTTCAAAAGTGGTAAGTATGTATTTTTTATTCTTGTTTCATTAAACCTTGAATGGATGTTATGGGTAGTTGATTTGTGGAAGAATTTTTGAAGTTTGATGTTTTGAGGGAGATGTGCATTTTGGCAGCCATGGAACCTCAATAAGAACAGTTTATTCTTTCATGTAAATAGTGGTTTGAATGATGATTTATAGGTTTGATTGTATTGTACTTGAATTCCATGTGTAAGGTATGATTTGGAAGCTTAAAAAGTGAAAATGGCAATTGATGGATATGTGTAAACTTGTGGCAGCCTCATGAAGAAGATTGAAGTGTTTGAGTTCATGAAATATTGTTGAATTATGTTGTCATAGATGGCAGCAGGTGTGTGTGTTTAATTGTTAGCATTTGGACATGGAAATGAGGTATGTTCATGTGGTTGAATTGTGGTAAATGGGACTTTAATTGTTGTAAATGGGACTTTGAAAAATTTTGTATTATAGTGTGTTTGTTGAGAGTAGTTGCAAGCTGCCAAAATGAAAAAAAATTGTGTTGCTAAATGTGTTAATGCTATGGTATAAACCAGAATTGGCATGGAAGAGTGAACTTGGTAAGCATAGGATGTGTAATTGGTAAAGGATAAACAAATTGTAATAGGGTAGTGTATAATTTGGCTTAGAACCTTAAGTGTGTGGCTCCAATTGGTATGAGGCCAATTGGAGGTGAAACTAGGCACAAAAAGTGCCAACTTTCATGAAGGAAGCTTACCAAAATTCTGCCTAGAAGGTGACTTGAAAAATAACCAAATCCGGATTAGTGCTTTGAAAGCCTGAAAATTGACCATTTGGGCAGCAGTTAGTGTTTTGGCCATAACTCACTGAAAACAAGTCCAATTGACCTAAAATTTTTACCATGAATTGTTCAGACATATATCTACAATTCTTATGAAGACACAAAGCCCGGAAATGGCCAAAACTAAGTCAAATAGCTTGCACAAGTTTAGGTCCAAAAACTGGCCGAACCAAAAGTGACCTAAAAATGATCTAAAGTTACCATTTTGGTACATTCTGTCCAACATTGGTAGATTGATCATAATTTGGTATACACAACTCAGAATGACCTGAAATTTTTCCCCGCGTGTAATAAGACATAGACCTACAAATTTTTCGTTTGGACTGAAACTCAAAAACTGAGGAAACTAGGTCGTCCGGCTAGGTCAAATTAGTGTACCGAAATCCGGCAAATTGCAATAAAATGCAATATACTTGGAAGTGAATTTGGTAATATGTACCAATACTAAAAGGCTATAAAATGTGACATATTGGTAATATTAAAACCTAATTCACCTAGAATGCATCAAGGGTCAACATCTTAGGTTGACTAAGGAAATAATAGAATTCAATAAATTAATTATTAAGCCTTATTATTAGAGATAGTTTAAATAAGTACTGAAATACTTCAAATTGTGTGTTTCAGTTAGCAAAGACTTAGGGAAAGGGAAGGAAACACTGAGTCAGAGCCAAGAGACAGTTATCAGAGGTTTGTGCGCTACAGTTATTTCTTTTGTATTTTTCAATTGAAATAAATTATGACTATTTGTATATTATTTTTTTAAATTGTGAAAAATTGTTTGAATGATATTTGATGGATACTTATTGATTGAAAAGCATTGTAAATGGTTTGAAACCACAACTATCATGTATATTGATTGAATTCCTCGCTAGCTTATCTAGTGGGATGAATTGACTTTGAATTCCCTCTTTGGCTGAAGTGTTGAGGTGTGTGCCTATTGAGGACGAACAGAATGAGTACTCATATTATTGCTAGCTAGCTATGTTATTCCTCATTAGCCATCGGCTCTTGAAATGAATTGGACTTTGGAACATGATTAGCTGTGTGTGTGATTTATTGATATTTATTGTGATATTGTGAAATGGAGTTTAAATTCTTTGTGACATTGACTGTCTTTGAATTTAACTATGGTTTAAAGTATCCACTATTTATATGACTTATGATTTGTGATTTAAAGTTGCATTTTGTTAATGTTGTGCACCACTGAGACATTGGCTCAGCGATAGCTTTTCACTACTGTCGCAGGTAGACAGACTGAGAGGGCAGCAGACTAGGCTGCTATTACTACACTGAGAGATCATTGGGTATATTAAGTATACCGTATTTTGCATTTTGTATTGTAATGTATGCTCACTGTATGTATATATTGTTCATGGTTTTGAGAAGTTGTAAATTAAAATTGTACATCAAAATTGTACACTAAAGTTTTAAACTAAATTGTAAATTATTTTGGCTTGTAAATATTGTGATATATTTCTTTTATCTCAGTTTTGAAAAAACTGGAAAATTATTATGGATTTGAGTTGACAAATGTTGAGAAACTTATTATGTTGATTGGTTATCAAAGTTTGGGAATTGATAAAAAATATTTGAAGTGCTTTTACAGGTTTTTGAAGAACTATTTTATTCAAAATACAGATGGCACTCAGCCAAAATTTTTACAAAAATTATTAATACTTCAAATTTGTTATCTGGTTTCACTTCAGTTAAAAAAAAGAAAAAAATTTAACACCTGTAAATAGTACTCACCACTGTAAAAAGAAGTAAGAAAAGTTTTAAAATCTCTTGTAGTGTATTTAATGGGTTATCAGTAGACGAAGTTTGGTAATTCATTAAATATACTACGGGATTATGTTATGCCTTACAGAGGGGTAGGGTGTGACACGAGAACTCAAAATTAAGACACAGGGGCATTTTCATCATTTCACAGGTTGACATGTGGCACCATGAGATGGTGACACATGGCATTACACATAAGCTTGCCAAATGTCTTTTAATCATTCAAGATGATTAAAATTAAGATTACATATAGGTTTGACACTTGGCACAATGTGATTGGGTCAATTAAACCTATAACCAATCAGAAGGTGACATGTGGCAAGGGTTTTAAGTGGTGACCTAGCTATATAAGTGTTATTATGAAAAGAAAAAATAATAACCAGCTACTGCCTCCGTTGTCCTGCCACCCTTGAAGCTCCCATTCTTTCTTCTTCATCATCTCTCATCTATTCCAAGAGATTAGCAAACAATCTCTTGAATTAAAAATACTAAAAATTGTTTCTAGTGTTCTGTTTACATCTGTAATCTCTTAAAAGGCAAAACTTGATTTTCTAATTCATAGAAAAAGATTTAGAAGTTGTTCAAGGGCTGCCATAGGTGATCTTGGTGTGGACAAGCTAGAGGGACAATATCTGTTGTCCTAAAGATGCATCCCAAAGGCACAAATGCACTGCAGTGCATCAAGAGATTAGTGTATTTGTTCTTTATTTAACTTAGGGTTCTAAAATTAATCTGATTAATTCTAAAATCTTAAATGGCAAATACAGATCCAAAAACATATTAAAAGAGTTTTAATATGTTGTTTACCATTGAAATCAAATAGATAAAAGTAAATCTTGCATGATGCATGTGACCCTAGGTGAAAATTTTTGAATTGAACGGTAAAAACTTGTGTTTTTCATGCTTTCGCTCCTTCAATTGGTATTTGTGTGACACCCCTCACCCGACTACAGTGTAGCCGAGCAAAGTGTGCTACATTTGGTGCCGGAGCACCTGATCTTATCTGATTTCATTACAGTTCTTGATTTATTTATTCAAAAACTTTATTGAAGATTTAGGCTATTTTTACTTTTATCAAAATCAAACTAAATTGGAAATTTAAAAAATTTTAACGATAATCCGACAAAGTGTCGGCTGTAATTTGGACTAACAGTTCTTCAGAACCTGCCAAAGACAATTTCAATATATACTCAATTTCTCAAACTTAATAGTCTCAAAAAATTTCAAACATAATGTATCTCAATACAGTATCCAGATTTCTCAGAAATCTCATTAGATTTTCAATATCTCAATATTCACAAGTACAATCTCATTATAACTCAAATTCAATTCACATACTAAAATACTTACTTTGAATAGCTTCCATAATTCATAGGTTAATTACATGAGTTTATTTTGTACAAGATATACAAATAATTTACAATGTGCTAGGAATGAACAATATACATAACGTGTATAAAATGAGCCCTATCTACATGCATTGCTGAGAAGGTGACAATCTTGAACTCTTTTGACACTTCTGCAGATCTGGACTCCAAAAATCTCAGTCGACAGTCTACTAATTTTACCTTCCGTACCTGCGCGAGGAAGCAATTCCATCGCGCTAAGCATTTCTGCTTAGTGGTGCAATAATATAACCAGAAATAATATATACAAGTAAAGAAAGAAATAAATGATAATTCAGATACTCAAGAATCAATTTAATTTGGTATGGTATTTCTAGTATCAACGATCTTATACACTAGTTTGTTCCTCTTTGGAAGTGCTTAGTTTATAACTTTTCAGTAATACTAGCAGGTATATAATTTATTCTATCTGTATTGTATTTCAAGTGCATGCAGTTCGCAATTTATATTTTTGTTATGTTTCTTTTGCTAATCTCTTTTGCTTATTCATTCAATACTTAATTTAATTGTACTGGATTTTCATTATACTTAACTTAACTTAGCTGCCTGAATTGAATAATACTTTAATTGACTGCCCAAGTAACCTATACTAGATGACTGGATAACGTGTCATTGGCACCGACATGGTGCCTCGGGCCGTCATACCATGGGACGCAGAACGTCAACCATGTATGCAGTCAGTATGGCTAAAAAGCCATGAATACGGGCATAAAAGCCATGAATACGGGCATAAAAGCCATGAATACGGGCATAAAGCCATGAATACAGGCATAAAGCCTTTCGCAGTACTGCTAAAACAATACCCTATTGGCATGCCAAACTATCCAAACCAATCTTGTTAGGTATACTAGGGCATTTAATATTTTAAAATATTAATATATTGTGCTTTATGACTTCATTATTTCATGATAAATTTCAATCATAATTCATACATTCATTTGATCATTTATATGATCACAATTCACATCAATTATCCTTTTATACCATTGTATTCAAAATACTTCTCCTCTTTACAATAATGAGAACTAATGTCTCATTCATACATTAATACGGTTTATTTGTCCATTCATTATGTTATTCATATTGATCACAATTCTAAACAATGGTTCACATGTACCATTGTATTCAAAACATTTTTCCTTTCTCATTTATACATTCAAGAATTTACTTATGTAATTACAAATTTTATATTTCAAGTTGAGTTTCTAATATTTTATGAATTCCATTTGTGATGGGCATATATGCCATAACTATCTATTCACATCAATTAGGTGGCTTATTTTTCATGTTTCAAGTAATCTATGAATATTTCATGGATTTCAAATTTATGGCCTAAATTTCTTTTTAACAATTTTGACTAGGATGCATAGTCCATATTTGTCATACAATTCTAAGCATTTAAACTTAGAATTGGTTCTAGGTCTTCATCTTAATTTACTAATCATTTTGATTACTATTCACCTTACTAGTCAACCAAAATGTTGACCTTTTTATACTTAATGGATATATTAATTCTTATTACACCAAGATCCCACATTTTGAGTTTTACATTTGCTAATATTAATTGCCAATTGCAATTTAAAGTCCCCTAGATGCATTTCTAATTTCAAATTTTGAATTTCAAGTTTTGGTGTCACTATTCATTTCATTAGTCAACTAAAATGTTGACTTTTACATAAACAATAGGTACATTGGTTTTAATACTCCCAACATACCACATTTTGTATTCAAAACTTGTTGGTTTTGGTTACTTTCTCAAAGCTTAGGTCATTTTGGCAAAATTGCCAATTTTTGGTTTTGGTGACACTATTCACCTCATTGGTCAACAAAAATGTTGACTTTTGCATAGAAAATATGTACATTGACTTTGGCACTTCAAACATACCACATTTTTCATTTAAAACTTGTTGGCATTAAGCATTAATACCATTTCTAAGCTTAAACCAAGAGAAGCAAAATTTTAAATTTTGCTAACCCAATTTTACTATTCCATTGGGCACTATTGCAGTAGGAATTTGAGGAAATGGTAAACATGAAAGTTGTTCCTTATTTTGTCTAGTTGAATTTCCTTTTTTGAATCACTCCATTTGGAGTTTTTTAGCTCAAGTTATGGCCAAAATAAGTTTACTGTTCACGTGCACTGTTCATGCTGCACTTTAGGGTTTTGGCAGATTTTGGTCCAACTTTGGTCAGTAATTTGATCAAGTTAAGTTCATAATTTGGTCTAAGTTTCTTCATATGAAATGTTCTAATATGCCTTAGGTTTTCATCGGTTCAAGAATTGCCTAAATCCGAGTTTTCTAGAGAGAGTTATAGCCATCCAAACATTACTGCTCAAATGAAAATCTGCAGAGTTGCAGGTTTGAACAGTAAATGTGACTGCCATTTGGGTTAGGTTCTGGTCATAATTTGCGGTAGGTTTCTTCATGAAAGTTGTTTGTCTATGTCTTAACTTGTTACTGTAAACATTTCAGGTTAATTGACCAAATCTACAGTGAGTTGTGGCCAAATGAACAGTTACTGTTCATTTGGTCAATTCTGCAGAGGCTGTTGCAGGGTGTCCAGATTGGGACCAAGTTTTGGTCCTCTTGCTTTGGTCTTTTGGGCATGGTTTCTTCAGCAAAAATGTGCCATTATAAGCCTAGTTTCATGTCCAATTGGCCAAACACCAATTGGACCAACACAGCCCAAGTTATGGCTGTGTAATTGGACTGAAATTTCAGTCCATTGCTGCTGTCCTAGGGCAGCCTACACCTTCACTTTACCATACTATTTTTCAGTTCTAATTATGGTCAACTTACCTAAAATGGTCACTAATTGACCATTAAAATGTGCTCTAACAATTTCCTAAGCCAAGTCAATTTTTCACTCTTCAAAACCCTAGTTCCATTATAGGTTTTCGCACAAACCTTAATTAACTACTAGTTCATTATCCTTATATTCACATACTTTAAACCTAATCTTTAGTTCACTTTAAGTCCATCAAAAACACTCAATCCTACTCCTTCCTTAAGGCAGCCGAAATCCATGGGCTACATACACTTAGCTTTTATTCATTTGGTTCACAAATTCATACTTATTTTAAGTCATTAACATGGAATAATAGAGATATAAGTGGAATTAGGCACTAAACTTTTTGAAACCAACCTTGAGCTTGTTATTCTTCAAGATTTCTCCTAGAATCATAATAATCATAATCAATTATAACTTCACTTTCCTAAATTAAATATCCAATAAAAATTCAACAGCATTTCCCCTTAAATTGGACTAAACTCCTATCATAAATCTTAAATCCACAACCCATTAATACCCAATCTGGCAGCTTGTGCATTCAAATTTATATATAATGATCTAACCGTTAGATAAATCCCAAATTTATACCATATATTCAGGACATCCCTATACAATATCAGTAAAAATTTCAGCATCAAATCATCTCTATATCATGAGATATCAAACATTCATTCAACCCTTCAAAATCTAAATTTTTGCAGAAATCAGTCTTACTCAGACAGCTCATGAAAAACTATTTATATCTCATAAACCACAAGTCTAAAATTCACCAAATTTTAACACAGAAGCCTCAACATCCCAAATATAATTTGTACCAAATTTCATAATTTTATAAGCATCCTAACTATTTATTTTTCTCAAATTTCAGTAGCCAAAATTCAGAATTCAACCTACAGACAGCCTGTGTTCAACAATATGTTTCTCCAAATCCAACCGTTGAACAATCACCAAATTTTAACCATAACTTCCACACATATATACCTCAAACATATCCAAAAATCAGCCATAGATGTTGAGCCAAACTCACCTGGACGGAAGAGAAACATGCTGCCCTGCTGAACCCTTTTTCTGCCACTATTCATCTCCTTCTCCTTCTTCCTTTCTTTCTTTCTTTTCCTTTTCTTTCTCTTTCTCTCTTATTCCAGCCCGTATGAAGAAGGAAACTGCTGGTTTCCTTTGTTTTTTTATCTCATTTTAAGTCATTTTTATCTCTTTTTATTGGTTTGTCAAATGGTGATTGGAGGGGGCTTTTAAATGACTTCACCATATGTCATAATTAAGCATTTTCCTTCATTTTCTTTTCTTCTTTTCTCTACTCATTTTCAATTCAATTTTTAGTAATGTTTATTCATATTTTATGTCATATTAATTATTTACTCAACTGGACAAGTCGGTCAAAAATCACCTCTGAAGGCGAAATGACCAAAATGCCCTCCGTTTGGCTTAACGGGTCAAAATTGTCTGTACCGATTGAAAAATTTTTCTAAATATTTTCTTGGCATTCTAATGCCATAGGAACCTCAATGACCCTTCTCTGGAGTCCCAAAAATTATTTTATGAATTTTTTTCCGGGTCTAGGGCTCCTCGTTGCGAGAACCGCAACTTACCTCTGGTTACCCATCGCTTGGGCACCGGCTCGTTTAACTTGGTTGTATTTTATTTCTAAAATTTTTCCTAAATTTTTCTTATTAATATTTGAGTTAATTATGGTCCCTCACTTTGATTTAAATATTTTTCCGGACGTTCTAGCTGTCCGGACCGACACCGGTCACCGGAACAGTAGAATGTACGGAGTTGTTACCGGGAGGGTGTTACAATTTGAGTCACTATATTTGCCATTTAGATTGTTGATTATATGATTTAATTGTGTGGTATGATCATCAAATGATAGATCCATTGCTGGTTGCAAGAAAGGTGGCGGCTTGGGTGATGAACACCATCATTGGCGCGCCATCTTTGGCCTTCATGGGTGGCGCAAGGTTTAGTTTTTTAATTTTCAATTTTTGTATGATCTAAAAGCTCATGCTATGTCTAATTACATTGTTTAATTAGAGTTTTAATCATACAATTAAATTTTGATTCAAATTAGAATCTTAAAAATTGTTTGAATGTGATTCAAATCTGAATTTTAGAAGTTGTTTGAATGTGATTCAAATATGAATTTTTAAAGTTGTTTGAATCATATTCAAATCTAAATTTTTAAAGTTGTTTGAATAATATTCAAATCTAAATTTTTAAAAATTATTTAAATGTGATTCAAATCTGATTTTTAAAAATTATTTGAATGTGATTCAAATTTTAATTTTTAAGATTGTTTGAATGTGATTCAAATCTGAATTTTTAAATTTGTTTGAATCATATTCAAATCTCGATTTTTAAGTTGAATATGAGATATTCAATTTAATTTAAGTATGTATATTTTATTTAATTGTTAAATAGTGATATGCATGATGGATGATCATGGACTATAAAAGACCAATGTGATTGGATTTATTTCTTTTTTATTTCATTGGGATTGTAAATTAATTAATTTATTTTAATTTATTTTGGGCATATATTTTTAAGGTTGTAATAATTTTTGGGTTGTAATTTCATTTATTTAAGTTCTCGTAAATTCGCCTTGGTATGCCAAGGATTACTATGTAATTGGATTGCAAGAAGTTCAAGGAGGTCAAGAGCATTGGTGGGACCAGTGGGAGGAATTCAAGATCAAGTATTGATTATGTACTCCTTCAGCAACTCTTGTAAAATGAATAAATGAAATACACCTAGGAATGCCCTAATTCAATTCTAAGATGGCTTAGAATTGAATCCCTTAGAAACTCCATGATCATACCATATTTACTGCTTATCCATGAATGCATGAGTTGTATGGGAATATTTGCAAATTATATGACATATGCATGCTAAATGGATAATGTGCAAAGTAAGACCTTAATAGTAATTAGGATGACCATAAAATATTCCAAACAAATGATTAAGTTGACAATGCTATAATTAAAGTAATTATAACATAGGCTCTCCATTAAAGCAATTATTTTAAGAAAATTTAAATAGTTGCATATGATGCAATTAATTTAAGAGATTTTCTTAAGAATAATTGTTAAGCATGAGATGTTGTAAATATGTAAATGGTTTGGTGGTCAATATTGGATGTACCTGAGGACATTAAAATTATTTGCATAATTACTAGCTCATTGGGATCAACTTAACTACTGCAAGATAAGTCAATAATGGATGTATCTGAGATTTTGAGCATTAGGGGCTAGGTAAAGGATTGAATCTCACATGAGATGTGATGGGCAAGGAGTTGCTCACTTATAGTTTATTGTAATTCCAATAATGGATGAACCTGAGGGTGATCAATAGAATTATAAGAATTCAATCACTCACTAGAAATCCATCCAACTAAGATTTCCGTTTTCTGCTTTGGAAGTTTAGGATTCGCTAAGTTAGTGGGAGGACCAATTTAATTAAAAGACCATAATCATTTTGGTTAATTACATGATACATTTACTAATTAATCTGGTTATTTTCTGTAGTTAATTTTCTAATAATAATGAGCATAGAACAACCACCACCACCATCCAATATCCTTGAAAGCATACTTGATCGCAATTGGTTGACAGGACCTAATCTCTCTGATTGGCTAAGAAATTTGAAACTTGTCCTGAACCTTGAGCATATAGGATATGCTCTAGACTCAAATGTTCCTGGTCCTTTACCTCTAGAGGCCACTCCAGAGGAACATGAAACTTTGGACAAGTGGAAGGAGCATGATATGAGAGCTAAGTGTTACATGCTTGCTTCTATGAGTAATGGGTTACAGAAGCAGCATGAAAACATGCAGAGTGCGAGTGAGATCCTCCTTCACTTACAGGAGTTGTATGGTGAGCACAGCAGGAATGCTAGGTATGAGATATCTAGATAGCTATTTCGCTTGAGGATGTCCGAGGGACAGAATGTTGGGGATCATGTCCACAAGATGATTTGGCTGATTGAACAGTTGGAACATCTTCACTTCAACATGGATTTCCAACTACAAATGGATTTGATCCTTCAGTCCCTTCCTAAGTCTTTTGGGAATTTTGTGACAAATTTCCATATGACTAAATAGGAATGCACCTTAGCTGGTTTACTCAACATGCTAGTTATTGCCCAAAAAAATATGCCGGGCAATAAAGGAAAAGAGGTAGCTTTGATTGCATCTTCTTCTGCTGGAAAGTCCAATAAGAAGAAGGGAAATAAGAAATAGAGACCTCAGATTCCTAGTCCTTCTAAGAAAATAGCTAAGCAGAAAGGGAAGAGTAAAGCTGATAGAGGCAAAGGAAAGTGTTTTCACTGCCAGAAGGATGGGCATTGGAAAAGGAATTGCCTAGAGTGTCTTGCTTCTCTGAAGGACAAGAAGGATAGACGTTCAGAAGGTATGGCCATATCTTGTTATTTAGATTCTGATGATACTCATAGTTCATCTACAGCTTGGTTTTCTCATAATATACAGGAACTAGCAAATAGTAGCAGCTTGCGTTCTCAAGATGTTAGAGTCCGGATTGGTAATGGCTCAACTATTGAAGCTTTAGCCATAGAATCTAAATCTTTTCACATGTTTGGACTTGTTTTGTGTTTGGATAATATTTTATATGTACCTGATACTTTTAAGAACATCATTTTTATATATAGTTTGACTAGAAATGGCTATGAATTTTAGTTCACAGATGATGTTTACAATATTTATTTTTGAAATAAATATGTTGTTTCGGGTTATATGAATGATGGTCTTTATTGTTTAGATAATAATGACAAACACAAATTGAATGCAAGTGATCTAAATGAATGCAATGCCATGGTGAAAACCAGCTCAAGTTTAAAATATATTTTGTACTTAAGGTTATGTCATGTTGCAGAAAATAGGATTGCAAAACTGGAGAAAATGGGGATTCTATCCTCATTGGGCTCTGACCCTACTCCAACTTGTGAATCTTGCATTTAGGGCAAAATGACTAGATCACTCTTTGTTGGACAAGGGCTAAGGGTTGAAAATATTTTTGAGCTAATACATAGTGATGTATGTAGTCCATTTAAGGAAATGGCTAGAGTTAGTTTTCATTATTTTATTACCTTTACTGATGATAAATCAAGGTTTGGGTATTTGTATTTGATAAAATACAAACATGAATCCTTTGAAAAATTCAAAGAATTTAAATTTGAAGTAGAAAATCAAACAGGAAAGAGTATTAAAACTTTTTGATTAGATCGTGGAGGTGAATATTTTAGTACTGAATTTGATGAATACTTGAGAGAGCATGGCATTGTTTCCCAACTAACTCCTCCATGAACACCACAGCTGAATGGTGTATCTGAAAGGATAAATCGTACCCTATTGGATATGGTACGTAGTATGATGAGCTATACTAATATGCCAATCTCCTTTTGGGGATTTGCATTAGAATAAGCTTTGTATATTCTGAATAGGATTCCATCAAAATCAGTTTCTTCCACACATTATGAGATATGGCATGGAAGAAAACCAAGTCTTAAGCATGTTATGATTTGGGGTTATCCAGCTTATATCAAAAAGCTGAACACTGATAAATTAGAAACCAGATCAGAAAAGGGTCGATTTGTTGGATATCCAAAAGATAGTTTTGGATATTATTTTTATTTTGCCTACTTCACAAAAGGTTGTGGTAAGGAGAGATGCCACATTTCTTAAACAACAGTTTGTTCAGGAAGGAGGCAAAGGAAGGCAAATAGAGTTAGAATTGGAGAATTTTGACCAACCAACAGATCATATGGATATAGATCCACCTAGTCAACCTACACCCATTGATGAAACATCTATAACTATTCCTCATAGAACAACTAGGGTATCTCACCCACCAGTGAGATATGGTTTCCTTCATGAAGAAGAACAAGAGTTATCTACTCGTGAAGAAGTACATCATGGAGATGATCCACTTATCTATGAAAAAGCTATATCAAATATAGACTCTTCAAAATGGATTGATGCTATGAAATCTAAAATTGATTCCATGTATAAGAATCAAGTTTGGGATCTTGTTGACCCACCTTAAGGTATTATACCTATAGGGAACAAATGGATTTTCAAGAAGAAAATTGGTTCTGATGGAAAGGTAGAGACTTAGAAGGCAAGGCTAGTAGCAAAAGGGTTTCGCTAAAGGCAAGGAATCAACTATGAGGACTTTCTCGCCTGTTGCCATGCTTAAATCAATTAGGATTCTATTAGCAATAGCTACATACTATGATTATGAGATTTGGCAGATGGATGTCAAAATGGCTTTTCTCAATGGATACATTGAAGAAAACATTTTCATGGAACAACCTAGGCGTTTTGAATCCCAAGATGGTTCCAAGGTATGCAAGCCAAAGCGATCCATTTAAGGGTTGAAGCAAGCTTCGAGGAGTTAGAACATCTATTTTGATGAAGCCATTAAGTCATTTGGTTTTATCAAAAATGAGGATGAGTCATGTGTAAATAAGAAGGTTTGTGACAGTGCTATCACTTTCCTTGTCTTATATGTGGATGACATACTGTTGATGGGTAATGACATAGGTATGTTGACAACTGTAAAGGGATGGTTGTCAAATACATTCTCCATGAAAGACTTAGGGGAGGCAACCTATATTCTTAGGATTCGTATCTATAGAGATAGAGCAAAAAGAATAATTAGTTTATCCCAAAGTTTATACTTGGAAAAGGTGTTAAAGAGGTTTAACATGCTTGATTCCAAGAGAGGATTATTGCCAGTGAGACATGGTATCCACCTTTCTAAAGAGATGTCGCCAAAGACACCTGAAGAAAGAGATAAAATGGCCAGGATTCCATATGCTTTGGCTATTGAAAGTTTAATGTATGCAATGTTGTGTACTAGGCCGGATATTGCATATGCTGTTAGTTTGACTAGTAGGTATCAATGTAATCCAGGTTTGGAACACTGGATAGCTATCAAGAATATCCTTAAGTACCTGAGAAGAACTAAGGATTTATTCTTTATTTATGGAGTTGGAGACTTGCAATTGGATGGTTATACTGATTTTGATTTCCAATCAGATATCGATGATAGAAAGTCTACCTCTGGGTATATGTTCATTTGTAATGGAGGTGCAGTCAGTTGGAAGAGTACCAAACATAGCACGAATGTAGATTCCACTACTGAGGCTGAGTATATTGCTGTATCAGATGCTGCAAAGGAAGCTGTTTAGATAAAGAAGTTCGTGACAGAACTTATAGTAGTTCCTTCCATTGAGTCAGCAGTTCCACTACACTGTGACAATAATGGAGCAGTCATACAAGCTATGGAACCCCAGTCTCATCAGAAATCTAAACACATAGAAAGGCACTACCACATTATCAGAGAAATAGTTGGACGAGGCGATGCAGCGCATCAGCTAAAAATCCAGCTAATCCATTCACTAAGCCTATGTCACAGACTCAGTTAAACCGACATCTTTAGAAGATGGGTCTAAGATATTGTAATGAATGGCTCTAGTGCTAGTGGAAGATTGTTAGAAGTATACCCTAGAACATATCATTTAGTATGTATCTTGTACATCTTTTATTAATAAAATGCATTTTCCACTTATCCATTTACATAATATATTTATGTGTAATAGAAAAGGTCCATTGATATTTTGTTAGAAATTCTATTCTTAAGTTGTTAAGAATATGAGTGACAGTATTTCTAGTACAAAGTATCATAACTAGGTTCATAATCGAGGATACTTCATAATAAGGACATGACTTATCCAGAAAGATTGTATTCATGTTTGTTCCCAAGTTATTTATATGAGATATAAATAAGATGGAACGGTGAGTCTCATGCCATATAACAAACATGATAGGCACTTATACATGATAAGTAAGCCGAACCAGTGACACTAATGACAAGTACATGGAGTTTACTCTTGTTAATTTATTGTCATAAATCATATCAGTGCATATAATCTTTAGACTTGAGATAGCACAGTTATCTTGTATGTAGGTGTTTTGAGTTTGATACTGCTTTCATACTTGTACTGTGTATGGGTATATGGGCATGTGTTGGCTCTTTCTAGTTATATATGGAGGTAGGTGTTGATCAAGATGGAATCTGTTCCTTTAGGTAAATTGGGATAAAATCCTATGTTCATTTAATTGTTCTTAATGTTTCAAGTTCCTAGCCAGGACAGATAGATTTAATCAGAAAAGAGTTTCTGATGAGAAAATCTTTTAATTAAGAACTGGAATTAAAATAGAACATAATATTCATAACAAATAGGGTTTGACATAAACCATGACTCCAGGTTGATTTGGGATTTTGTAACAGAGAGATTCTAGTGCATGGTAACATATGATTATAGGTTCATTTAAGGTAAACCTTATTACTGATTGGGTGGCTACGGCATATTATGCTAGGTGTTAACCATGGTCTATGAGGTACATAAAATGATTTAGAGAAATCATTTATGGTAAGAAAGAGTTCTGATGGTATAAAGAGTTAATATCATGTCTCATTGCCAATTAGTGATGAGCCTAGTAAGTCACACACATATACAAGTAATCACCAAATTAAATATGATTTATTTAATTAATTAAAGAGTTTAATTGATTAATTACATAGGTTCGGTTCGCAATTAGATTGCAAAGTCCCTAGCATGACTTGAAACCAAATCTAGATTATTAGATGTATAATATAAGTTAAATTTATATTTAAAGTGTTTAAATATGAATTTAATTAATGAGAAATTAATTAATAAAGATTAATTAATTAATTTATATTTAATATAAATTGATTAGAATAAGAGAATAATTATTTTGGGTTGAGAACTGAAAATTAAGACACAAGGGCATTTTGGTCATTTCACAGGATGACATGTGGCACCATGAGATGGTGACAGATGGCATTACACATAAGCTTGCTAAATGTCTTTTAATCATGTAAGATGATTAAATATAGGTTTGACACTTGGCACAATGTGATTGGGTCAATTAAACCTTGAACCAATCAGAAGATGACATGTGGCAAGGGTTTTAAGTGATGATCTAGCTATATAAGTTTTGTTATAAAAAGAAAGAAATAATAACCAGCTGCTGCCTCCTTTGTGCCGCCACCCTTGAAGCTCCCATTCTCTCTTCTTCTTCATTTCTTATCTATTCCAAGAGATTAGCAAACAATCTCTTGAATTAAAAATACTAGAAATCATTTTTAGTGTTCTGTTTACATCTGTAATCTCTTTAAAGGCAAAAATTTATTTTCTAATTCATAGAAAAAGTTTAGAAGCTATTCAAGAGCTGCCATAGGTGATCTTGGTGTGGAAAAGCTAGAGGGACAACATCTGGTGTCCTAAAGATGCATCCCAAAGGCACAAATACGCTGCAGTGCATCAAAAGGTTAGTGTATTTATTTTTTATTTAACCTAGGGTTCTAAAATTAATCTGATTAATTCTAAAATCTTAAATGACAAATACAGATTCAAAAACATATTAAAAGAGTTTTAATATGTTGTTTACCATTGAAATCAAATAGATAAAAATAAATCTTGCATGATGCATGCGACCCTAGGTGAAAATTTTTGAATTCAATGGTATAAACTTGTGTTTTTCATGCTTCTGCTCCTTCATTTTATGATGATTTGAATGTGTTTATTATTTTGCAAATGTAATTATTGATTGAGAAACTCTTGAAAATTTGTTTTAAAATCACAGTTAGCATGACAGTCCCTTTCAGAATTCTCCAGTAGTAATGATTATTTAGGGGTTTGATAATTGACTTTGATTATGTCCCCCATTAATAACGGCTAGTGGGGTGAGACTATATGAGTACTCATTAGCTGGCTAGCCCTTCCCTCATTAATAATGGTTAGTAAGGTTGATTTGCTTTATCGTGGTGTACAATATAGCATTGATCATAAAATTTTGTATCATGGTCTAAACTGTGTGTTATTGTTGGCAACACTTATACATTGTGAATTATGAATTGTGAAATATGATTCTCAAAAAGATTCTATTACTTTAGAAATACTGTGATATTTTCATGGTTATTTTAACACCCTTCCTATATCAACTCCGTACATTCTACTATTCCGGTGACCAATGTCGGTCTGGACAGCTAGAACGTCCGAAAAATTATTTAAACTAAAGTGACAAACCATAATTAACTCAAATATTAATAAGAAAAATTTAGAAAAAATTTTAGAAATAAAATACAACTAAGTTAAATGAGCCTGTGCTCTAGCGATGGGTAACCTAGTGGGAATGTCACACCCTACCCCTCTGTAAGGCATGACATGATCCCATAGTATACCTAATGAATTACCAACTTCGTCTACTGATAACCCATTAAATACACTACAAGGGATTTTAAAACTCTTCTTACTTCTTTTTACAGTGGTGAGCACTATTTACAGGTGTTAAAAAAAATTTTTTTTTTTGAACTGAAGTGAAACAGCTAACACATTTGAAGAAATAATAATTTCTGTAAAAATTTTGGCAGAGTGCCATTTGTATTTTGAATAAAGCAGTTCTTCAAAAACCTTTAAAAGCCTTTTCAAATGTATTTCTCAATCTCAGACTCCAACATTCAATCAACACAATATGTTTCTCAACTCAAAACCACAATAATTTTTCAATATTTCCAAAGGCTGAGATAAAAGAAATATAGTATAAATTTTACAAGCCCAAAATAATTTACAATTTATTTTACAACTTCAATGTATAATTTTAATTTACAACTGCTCAAAACCAATAACAATATATACATACAGTGATCATACATTATAATACAAAATGCAAAATATGTTATACTCAATATACCTGATGATCTCTCACTGAAGCACTAGCAGACTAGTCTGCTGCCCTGTCAGTCTGTCTACCTGCGATAGCAATGAAAAGCTATCGCTGAGTAAAATTTACTCAGTGGTGCACAATAACAATTCGAAATGCGATATATAAATCTTTTATTGACAATTCACAAATCAAATGATTCACAATTCTATTTGACAATTTACAAAGTTCATATAACACAAATTTGATCAAATAACTAAGTAACACAGTTTTGCCAATCAATAACACAATTTGATCAAATAACTGAACA
This sequence comes from Hevea brasiliensis, assembly GCF_030052815.1. Lineage (NCBI taxonomy): Eukaryota > Viridiplantae > Streptophyta > Magnoliopsida > Malpighiales > Euphorbiaceae > Hevea > Hevea brasiliensis. Next base: position 29,853,618 of record NC_079494.1, on the reverse strand, counting down.
ATGCAGTTTTGCCAATCAATAACACAATTTGATGAAATAACTGAATAACACAATTTTACCAATCAATAACACAATTTAGGCCATGACACAATTTTTCCACACATGCTGTGTTGTACACCACGATAAGACACACTCACCCCAATAATCGAAATCAATGAGGGAGGAAGCTAGCTAAATAATGAGTACTTATCCACACTCACCTCAGACTAACAAGTCAAAGAGGGAGGAATATAGTCATACTGACCCCATAAATGTAGGAGGAATAGAGTGTACTTATCAGAGCACTTGCAGGCGTTACATATCGCCATCCCTGCAAGCTCCTGGGTTCACGCGTGAGAGTTCCCAAGAATCGTAGGCGTTACGTATCGCGGTCCCTACTTTGCTCTGATAACACTAAACACATTTTATCTCAAAATTTCAACTTACAAAGTAGGCAACACAATAATTTTCAAATAGAATTCCCAAAGCCAAAATAATCAAATATTATTCATAACTCATTTCTCCAAATAAATTTTCTAGTAAAAGCAGTGAATATAAAAAGTATTGTGCACAGACACAATTTAAAACTATAATGTTCAATTAAATTTTTAAGTAGAAAATGAGAATTCAAAATTATTGTGCACAAACACAATTTAAAACAATAACATACAAATAATAATAATTTATTTCAATTGAAAAATTCAAAAGAAATAACTATTGTGCACAAACCTCAGATAAATGTCTCTTAGCTCTGACTCAGTGTTTTCTTCCCTTTCCCTGATTCTTTGCTAACTGAAACACACAATTTGAAGTGTTTCAGTACTAATTTAAACTGTCTCTAAGAATAAGGTTCAATAATTAATTTATCGAATTCTATTATTTCCTTAGTCAACCTAAGATGTCGACCTTTGATGCAGTCTAGGTGAACAAAGTTTTAATGTTACCAATATGTCACATTTTATAGCCTTTTAGTGTTGGTACATGTTACCCAATTCATTTCCATGTATAGTGCACTTTAGTGCAACTTGTCAGATTCTGGTATACTAATTTGACCTAACCGGATGACTTAGTTCCCTCGGTTTTTGGGTTTTGGTCAAAACTACAAACTTGTAGATCTATGTCTTATTGCACGCGGAGAAAAATTTCAGGTCATTCTGAGTTTAGTAGACCAATTTATGGTCATTTTACTATTGCTGTTCAAAGTGCATCAAAATTGGTCACTTTAGGTCACTTTAGGTCATTTTAGGTTCGGCCAGTTTTTGGACCCAAACTTGTGCAAGCCATTTGACTTGCTTATGGTCATTTTTGGGCTTTGGTGTCTCCATAAGACTTGTAGATATATGTCTCCACTATTCATGGTAAAAATTTCAGGTCAATTGGACCTATTTTGAGTGAGTTATGGCCAAAACACTAACTACTGCCCAAATGGTAAATTTTCAGGCCATAAATGCACTAATCCGGATTTGGTCATTCTTCAAGTTACCTTCCAAGCAGAATTTTGGTAAGCTTCCTTCATGAAAGTTGGCACTTTTTGTGCCTAGTTTCACCTCCAATTGGTTTCATACCAATTAGAGCCACACACTTAAGGTTCGTAGGCCAAAACACACACTGCCCGATTGCACATTGTCCATCACTCATCAAAGGATGCATTTAACACTTACCAATTTACACATTTATGCCATTTCTGTTTTGTACCATAACCTAAACACATTTCAAAACACATGTTTGGTTATTTAGGCAGTTTATAACCACACTCAAAATGCACCTTATAGTACAGAATTTACCAAGTTCAAATTACAAACAATTCAATCACATAACCTAGCTCATTTTGCATCTCCAAACTCAAACTCTTGCACGCATGTACAAGCTGCCATAACAACCATCATAATTCAATAATATAATTCCATAAACCAAGTCATGAAATACATATTTTGGGTTCACACTTCAAGTTGCCGAATTGTAGTCTTCATCAATTTGCTTTCCAAGCTACCAAAGTTAAGTGCACATTCACATATACATCTAATATACATCACCCAATTTATTCCTACACACATAAACACTTAATCAACCCTTTAATCTACCATTTACAAGCAAGGATAAACTATTGTTATGGAGTTTCCATGGCTGCCAAAAGTAAACATCTCCCTTAGAACATCAAACCTCAAAAATCTCTCCACAATTCAAGTACCCATAACATGCTCACAAACTTTAATGAAGAAATAATCAAAAACACATACTTACTACTTTGGAAACTCTTCAAAACTTCACCAAAACTTGGTCTTCTTGCTGCCTATCGACTGCCCAAGGTGTATGGATAACTTTTAATGAAGGAAAGTGCAAGGAAGGAGGCTTGGATCAAGCTTGCATGGAGCTCCAAAAACATGCGGCCATGGAGTTCTTCATTCCTCCATTTTCAGCTGAATTTGAGAGGTTGAAGAAGAAGATGAATCTGCTATCCTAAATGAAGAGTAAGTGGTCCACTTATGTGAGTTAGTGGAGCACTATATAAGATTTAATATTAATTTAATCTAAAGTTTCATTTTCCTTCATTTAACTCTCAATTTTTGCTATTTACATTAAGTACCACCAATTTAATTTTTCATGACATTTTCCAAGTGTAATATCATGTATTTTTAATGAATATTTAGGTTAAAAGACAACTCGGGGTGTCAAATGACCACAATGCCCCTGTTCAGGTTGCATTTTTGATTTTTCAGTAACACCGAGTTTTATCGTTTTTCAATTTCTCACTTTTCTTTATACTAATTAATTTATTTTTCTTTGATATTTCTAATGGTATTTATACTTAAATAGATGTCTATTTAAGTCTTAAAAATATTTTCCAGGGTTTCTCGCGGTCCAGGGCTAGTCAACGGTCCACGCCGCGACTTCCTAGTGCGGTCACCCATTGCTAGGGTTCTCGGCTCGTTTAACTTGGTTGCATTTCATTGCTATTATTTTTCCTTTGTTTTTCTTGTATTTTCTTTTCTTATATTTCATTATTTTATGTCTCCTCACTCATATCAAAGTGTAGTTCTAGGCATCCTAGCTGTTCGAACAACACTGATCACAGGAACAATAAAATGCACTACCGAACATAGGGGTGTTACAATTCTCCCCCCCTTAAAATAAATATCGTCCGCGAAATTTTACCCAATAGCCATCTTACAATAGTCATATGTTTATTTTCTCCTTTCTATATGATCGTATAACCTTCTTTCCCTCGAATTTGTATAAGACTTTTAATAATCTAATACAACATTTAATTTGTTTATATAACACCAATCTTCTCTTACTATTGTGCTGTCTAACATTTCGATTCATGTTCCTTCTTGAATGACCCTTGAGGTCATGTTAGAATGATTTATCTAGTCATTGGTCCTCTGACTATTCTAGTCAATAGTCTTCCTCATATTTGTAACATTTCTTTGTTATATCTGAATCAACTATTCAAATTTCTACTTCCACAACTCTTTTTATCTTTTAATATTCTATAACTTATTTTCTTTCATACTAAACTATAACCTTTCGATTTTCTAACTTTTGAGTTTGAAATCCCTAAGTAGGATTTTTAAACTTATTTCTAACTATTAAATTTGAAATCCCTAAGTAGAATTTTCAAACTTATTTCTAACTATTAAATTCTGTCCTGGCATAACTATACCAAAACAGATGCCATTGGCAACTATTCTCATCTTGGTGTACTGTTGAGTAGTACATAGCTCTACACAATAATCTCAAGTCAGTACTGTAATCTATAGCTTACAGTACGAACATCAAGAACATTGCATAGTTACTACGATACATCCCAATAGATCAAATTTTTTGATATTTTATCCTTTTTGAATTTACTGATATTCGAACCTTATTCTGATTACAATATCCATTAACAATTACTAACAATAACATTCTTGCCTCATCTAAAGCAATTCTATTACTGTAACTTACTTTTACATCCTCTTGCCTTACATTAAGTAGGCTTACCATTTAGCTTTATAATTTATGGTGTGTTAGAAAATACTTGTGGCTGATAAACTCTTTCAAAACTAATTTCACTTATTATCATAATCCTTATCATAAAGGACTAATCACTAATGCATCAAAATTTATTCCCCTATAAAGGAATAACAACATAACATATAATTCTAACACTAACATAAAAGTATGCAGATTCCAGGTCAAACAATACATAAATGAAGAGTGCCATCCTTCTTCTTAACAAACAATATTGGCGCTCCCCATGGTGACACACTAAGGCGAATGAAGCCCTTTTCAAGTAGTTCTTGCAACTATATCTTCAACTCTTTCAACTCTATTGGTGCCATTCTATATGGTGTTATGGCGATTGGATCCACACCAGGCATAACATTAATTTCAAACTACACCTCTCTTTGTGGAGGTAATCCTGGAAATTTATCAGGAAACAAATCTGGAAAGTCATATACTGTAGGGATGTCCCTCAATGTTGGACTCCTCACTTGGGTGTCTACCACATGTGCCAAGTATGCTTTACACCCCTTTCAGATCATTTTTCTGGCTAGTGCAGCCGAAATGACATTTGATGACAATAGTTGCCTCTCCCTATGTATTACCACATCACTATACTGAGGGAGACCAAAAGTGACTGTCTTCAATCTACAGTCAATCATGGCGTGATGCCTGGCTAACCAATCCATGCCCAAGATGATATCATAATCTCTGAAGGGCATTTCAATGAGATCAGATAGAAAAGTGTGTCCTTGGATCACCAAAGGACAATCCCTATACATTCTATTAACCCTGACCTCTTGTCCTAATGGACTGGTTATTAGCGCCTCAAAGTTCATTTTTTTGTATATGGAACAGCAATGCAATCAATGATACTAGCACTCACATGAGAATGGGTAGAACCCGGATCAAATAACACAAACACATCTTGATTAAAAGTTGAGAAGGTACCAGCCACAACATCAGATGTCTTGACTTCTTCTCTCTGTCTCATTACTAGACTCTGACTGGAGCACTGTCTTGCTCTGATTGTTTCACTGTGCCTTGGCTGCCTGCTAGGTTTGAAGGAACGGAAGCATGAAAAACACAAGTTTATACCATTGAATTCAAAAATTTTCACCTAGGGTCACATGCATCATGCAAGATTTATTTTTATCTATTTGATTTCAATGATAAACAACATATTAAAACTATTTTAATATGTTTTTGGATCTGTATTTTCCATTTAAGATTTTAAAATTAATCAGATTAATTTTAGAACCCTAGATTAAATCAAGAACGATTACACTAACCTCTTGATGCACTGCAGCGTGTCTGTGCCTTTGAGATTCGTCTTCAGGACACCAGATGTTGTCCCTCTAGCTTGTCCACACCAAGAACACCTATGGCAGCCCTTGAACAGCCTCTAAAGCTTTTTCTATTAATTAGAAATTCAAGTTCTGCCTTTTAAGAGATTAGAGATGTAAACAGGACACTAGAAATAATTTCTAGTGTTCTTAATTCAAGAGATTGATGGCTAATCTCTTTGAATTGATGAGAGATGAAGAAGAATAGAGGGAGGGCTACAAAATGGCGTGACAAAGGAGTGTAGCTTCTGGTTGTGTTTTATTTTCTCATAACAACACTTAAATAGCTAGGTTAACACATTAAACCCTTGCCACATGTCACCCTTTTGATTAGCTCTAACTTTAAGTGACCCAATCACATTGTGCCAAGTGTCAAACCTATATTTAATCTTGATTTTAATCATCTTACATGATTAAAAAAACATTTGGCAAGCTTATGTGTAATCCCATGTGTCACCATCTCATGGTGCCACGTGTCACACTGCAAAATGACCAAATTGCCCCTGTGTCTTAATTTTGAGTTCTCAACCCAAAATAATTATTTTTCTTCTTCTAATTAATTTATATCAAATATAAGTTAATTAATTAATCTCTATTAATTAATTTCTCATTAATTTAATTCATATTTAAACACTTTAAATATAAATTTAACTTATATTATACATCCAATAATCTAGATTTGGTTTCAAGTCATGCTAGGGACTTTGCAATTTAATTGCAAACCAAACCTATTTAATTAATCAATTAAACTCTTTAATTAATTAATTAAATCATATTTGAAATTTTTCTTACTTCTTTTTATAGTGGTGACCACTATTTACAGGTGTTAAAAAAAAATTTTTTTTTTTGAACTGAAGTGAAACAGCTAACACATTTGAAGAAATAATAATTTCTGTGAAAATTTTGGCAGAGTGCCATTTGTATTTTGAATAAAGCAGTTCTTCAAAAACCTATAAAAAGCTCTTCAAATATATTTCTCAATCTCAAACTCCAACATTTAATCAACACAATATGTTTCTCATCTCAAAACCATAATAATTTTTCAATATTTCCAAAGGTTGAGATAAAAGGAATATAGTAAAAATTTTAAAAGCCCAAATTAATTTACAATTTATTTTACAACTTCAATGTACAATTCTAATTTACAACTGCTCAAAACTAAGAACACTATATACATACAGTGGTCATACATTATAATACAAAATGCAAAATACGGTATACTCAATATACCCGATGATCTCTCACTGAAGCATTAGCAGCCTAGTCTGCTGTCCTATCAGTCTTTCTACCTGCGATAGTAATGAAAAGCTATCACTGAGTAAAATTTACTCAGTGGTGCACAATAACAATTTGAAATGCAATATATAAATCTTCTATTAACAATTCACAAATCAAATGATTCACAATTCCATTTCACAATTTACAAAGTTCATATAACACAAATTTGATCAAATAACTGAGTAACACAGTTTTACCAATCAATAACACAACTTGATCAAATAACTGAACAACACAGTTTTTTCAATCAATAACACAACTTGATCAAATAACTAAATAACACAGTTTTACCAATCAGTAACACAATTTAGGCCATGACACAATTTTTCCACACATTTCGTGTTGTACACTACGACATGACACACTCACCCCAATAATCGAAATCGATGAGGGAGGAAGCTAGCTAAATAATGAGTACTCATCCACACTCACCTCAGACTGACAAGTTAAAGAGGGAGGAATATAGTCATACTCACCCCATAAATGGAGGAGGAATATAGTGTACTTATCAGAGCACTTGTAGGCGTTACGTATCGCCATCCCTGCAAGCTCCTGGGTTCACGCGTGAGAGTTCCCAAGAATTGTAGGCATTATGTATCGCCGTCCCTACTTTGCTCTGATAACTTTAAACACATTTTATCTCAAAATTTCAACTTACAAAGTAGGCAAAACAATAATTTTCAAATAGAATTCCCAAATCCAAAACAATCAAATATTATTCGTAACTCATTTCTCCAAATAAATTTTTTAGTAAAGGCAGTGAATATAAAAGTATTATGCACAGACACAATTTAAAACTATAATGTTCAATTAAATTTTTAAGTAGAAAATGAGAAGTCAAAATTATTGTGCATAAACACAATTTAAAATAATAACATACAAGTAATCATAATTTATTTCAATTGAAAAATTCAAAAGAAATAACTATTGTGCACAAACCTCTGATAACTGTCTCTTGGCTCTGACTCAGTGTTTCCTTCCCTTTCCTTGAGTCTTTGCTAATTGAAACACAAGAAGTGTTTCAGTACACTTTAAACTGTCTCTAAGCATAAGGTTCAATAATTAATTTATCGAATTTTATTATTTCCTTAGTCAACCTAAGATGTCGACCCTCGATGCAGTCTAGGTGAATTAGGTTTTAATGTTTCCAATATGTCACATTTTATAGCCTTTTAGTGTTGGTACATGTTACCCAATTCATGTCCATGTATAGTGCACTTTAGTGCAATTTGTCGAATTCCGGTATACTAATTTCACCTAACCGGAGACCTAGTTTCCTCAGTTTTTGGGTTTTGGTCAAAACTACAAACTTGCAGATCTATGTCTTATTGCACGCATGGCAAAATTTCAGGTCATTCTGAGTTTACTAGACCAAGTTATGGTCATTTTACTATTGTTGGTCAAAGTGCATCAAAATTGTTCAGTTTAGGTCATTTTAGGTCATTTTAGGTTCGGCCAGTTTCTGGACCCAAACTTGTGCAAGCTATTTGACTTGCTTATGATCATTTCTGGCTTTGATGTCTTCATAAGACTTGTAGATATATGTCTCAACTTTTCATGGTAAAAATTTTAGGTCAATTGGACCTGTTTTCAGTGAGTTGTGGCCAAAACACTAACTACTGCCCAAATGGTAAATTTTCAGGCCTTAAATGCACTAATATGGATTTGGTTATTTTTCAAGTTACCTTCCAAGCAGAATTTTGGTAAGCTTCCTTCATGAAAGTTGGCACTTTTTGTGCCTAGTTTCACCTCCAATTGGAGCCACACACTTAAGGTTCCTAGGCCAAAACACACACTGCCCTATTGCACATTGTCCATCACTCATTAAAGGATGCATTTAACACTTACCAATTTACACATTCATGCCATTTCTATTTTGTACCATAACCTAAACACATTTCACAACACATTTTTGGTTATTTAGGCAGCTTATAACCATACTCAATAAGCACCTTATAGTACAGAATTTACCAAGTTCAAATTACAAACAATTCAATCACATAACCAAGCTCATTTACATGTCCAAACTCAAACTCTTGCACACATGTACAAGCTGCCATAATAATCACCATAATTCAATCATATAATTCCATAAACCAAGCCATGAAATACATATTTTGGGTTCACACTTCAAGTTGCCGAATTGTAGTCTTCATCAATTTGCTTTCCAAGCTTCCAAAGTTAAGTGTACATTCACATATACATCTAATATACATCACCCAATTTATTTCTACACACATAAACACTTAATCAACCCTTTAATGTACTATTTACAAGCAAGGATAAACTGTTTTTATGGAGTTTCCATGGCTTCCAAAAATAAACATCTCCCTTAGAACATCAAACCTCAAAAATCTCTCTACAATTCCAGTACCCATAACATCCTCGCAAACTTTAATGAAGCAATAATAAAAAACACATACTTACTACTTTAGAAACTCTTCAAAACTTCACCAAAACTTGGTCTTCTTGCTGCCTATCCACTGCCCAAGGTGTATGGACAACTTTTAATGAAGGAAAGTGCAAGGAAGGAGGCTTGGATCAAGCTTGCATGGAGCTCCAAAACCATGCGCCCATGGAGTTCTTCATTCCTCCATTTTTGGCTGAATTTGAGAGGTTGAAGAAGAAGATGAATCTGCTGTCCTAAATGAAGAGTAAGTGATCCATTTATGTGAGTTAGTGGAGCACTATATAAGATTTAATATTAATTTAATCTAAAGTTTCATTTTCCTTCATTTAACTCTCAATTTTTGCTATTTACATTAGGTACCATCAATTTAATTTTTCATAACATTTTCCAAGTGTAATATTATGTATTTTTAATGGACATTTAGGTCAAAAGACAACTCGGGGTGTCAAATGACCACAATTCCCCTATTCGAGTTGTATTCCCGATTTTTCGGTAACACCAACTTTTATCGTTTTCTCGATTTCTCACTTTTCTTTGTACTAATTAATTTATTTTTCTTTGATATTTCTAATGGTATTTATACTTCAATAGATGTCTATTTAAGTATTAAAAAAATTTCCAGGGTTCCCCGCAGTCTAGGGCTAGTCAACTGTCCACACCGCGACTTCCCAGTGCGGTCACCTATCGCTAGGGTTCTCGGCTCGTTTAACTTGGTTACATCCCATTGCTATTATTTTCCCTTTGTTTCTCTTGTATTTTCTTTCCTTGTATTTCATTATTTTATGTCTCCTCACTCATATCTAAGTGTAGTTCTAGGCATCCTAGCTATCAGGACAACAGTGGTCATAGGAACAGTAGAACACATTACTAAACATAGGGGTGTTAAAGGGAACTTGCGGTTCTCATAACTAGGAGCCCTAGACCAGAGCGAAAATTTAGAAAATAATTTTTGATACTCCAGAGAAGGGTTATTGAGGTTTCTATGGAATTAGAATGCCAAGGAAATGCTTAGAAAAAATTTTCAATCAGTACAGACAATTTTGGTCTGTTAAGCCAAATGGAGGGCATTTTTGTCACACCCTACCCCTCTGTAAGGTATAACATGATCCCGTAGTATACCTAATGAATTACCAACTCCGTCTACTGATAACCCATTAAATACACTACAAGGGATTTTCAAAACTTTTCTTACTTCTTTTACAGTGGTGAGCACTATTTACAGGTGTTAAAAACTTTTGTGAACTGAAGTAATAGAACTAACACATTTGACTTATTTGGAGTTTCTGTAAAAATTTTGGCAGAGTGCCATTTGTATTTTGGATAAAACAGTTCTTCAGAAAACCTATAAAAAGCACTTCAATATATATTTATAAATCTCAACTCCAACATATTTCTCAACACAACATTTTTCTCAACTCAAATCCGCAATGATTTTTCAAAGACTGAGATACAAGAAATATAATACAAAACTATTCAAGTAAATGAAATCTCAAATTTACATTTACAATAATTTACATTTAATTACAAACCAAAATATTTTACAAGAGTTTCTATACAACTGCTCAAATAATTTACATACATATTATTATATGCATACATCAAAACCTGTGTACATGGGTATACCTATGATATACCTGGAGCTAATATGAATATATCTTCAAGGAAATTTACTTACTGCTCTATGCTCTTCTTACCTGCGACAGCATACAAAGCTATCGCTGAGTGGTGAACTCAGTGGTGCACAACTATAATTTAAAATATAGTACAATATACATTGACAAAATTTACAGTAAATAATTTGAAAATCTGAATACTCATCAAATTCCACAACTCAAAATATTCATTGCCAATAATGTAAATCATTTGTATAAATGACTTTGATCACAAAATTCAATTTATCAAATCATGACTATCCATTTAAATAATTCTAACGAAATCAATTATACATAAACCATAATTGAAATCAAAATTCCTTACCATTCAAAAGCCATTTTGTATCTCAAAAATCATTATGTATTTCAAAAATCATACTGTATCTCAAAAATCATACTGTATCTCAAAACTCATTCTTTATCTCAAAAATCATTCTTTATCTCAAAAATCATACTGTATCTCAAAACTCATTCTTTATCTCAAAAATCATTCTTTATCTCACTAACCATGCAAGACTAATCCGAAAGGGCCATATTCGATGTGATTCTAACTCCTTATGGTCGGGGAGGTCGAATCTGATTCTAACTCCCTATGGTCGGGGAGGTCGAATCATCGTGCACAGTACCATCACAATAATGAATCTTCCTCAAGGGCCATAACGATAAAATAAACTTAGATCTAACCTCAAATCAGAGGAAAATCTAAGCTTTGTAACGTACCATGGTAATCAAAACACAACTAACTCCATTGTCTTCTCAACAAATGAGAGAGACGGGTAATAACCTAGTCAAGCATCTATAGTGAGATATAAAACAATATTACAATCCATTTAGTGAGTATAAATCACAATATAATTCGATTCAAAGTCAATTTCAATATCCAATAAAGTTTTATGCTCATCACAATTCAAATCATACAATTGCATTTTTCCATGAAAATTGCCATCACAATTCAAAACATGTTCTATCACAATTTTCTAAAACATAATTTATTCAATCCATAACAATGCTTAATACTTGTGGAAATACCATTTCACAAAGCTAAATTCATACCTACTATAACAATTTCAATAATCATTGAATTAAATCCAATGCTTGTTAAACATAATACATAAGAAAAATATGTCATTTAATCATATGAAATATTCAAAGTAAAATCAGTTAAAAACTAGTTGTGCACAAACCTCTGATAATTGTCTCCTGGTCTTGACTCGGATTTACGCCCCTTTTCTTTGAGTCCTTGTTAACTGAGAAACACAATTTGAAGTGTTTCAGTACTAAATTAAATTGTCTCTAACGATAATGTTCGATAAACAATTCATTGAATACCTTTATTTGCTTAATCACCTAATATACCGACCCTCGATGCGTTCTAGGTAAATTAGGTTTCAGTGTCATTAATATGTCACATTCGATAGGGTTTTAGGGTTGGTACGTTTTACCAAAGTCATTTCCTTGTTCAGTGCATTTTAATGCAACTTGTTGGATTCCGGGATACTAGTTTGACCTAGCCGGACGACCTAGTTCCCTCGGTTTTCGTGTTTGGTCAAAACTACAAACTTGTAGACCTATGTCTTATTGCACGCGGGGTAAAATTTCAGGTCAATCTGAGTTAAGTAGACCAAGTTATGGTCATTATACTATTGCTGGTCAAATGGCATCAAATTAAGTCAATTTTAGGTCAATTTGGTCAACTTTGGTTCGGCCAGTTTTTGGACCCGAACTTGTGCAAGCTTTTTGACTTGCTTCTGGTCATTTCTGGGTTTTGGTGTCTTCATAAGACTTGTAGGTATGGGTCTTAACTATTCATGGTTAAAATTTCAGGTCAATTGGACCTGTTTTGAGTGAGTTATGGCCTAAAAACTCACTGCTGCCCAATTGGTCATTTTTCAGGTCCTAATTGCACCTAATCCGAATTGGTCATTTTTTTAGGTCACCTTGCAAGCAGAATTTTGGTATGTTTTCTCAATGAAAGTTGGCACATTTTGTGCCTAGTTTCACCTCCAATTGGTCTCATACCAATTGAGGTTACAACTTTAAACTTATTGGCTAAAATGTACACTGCCCTCTATATGCCTTTCAAACCCCAATTCAAACACACATTTATCTTGCTCTACTTTAAATCCCCTTACCTAATTCTGATTTTATACCATTCCATATTCATTTATCACTTCTTACTATGGTCAATTTGGACAGAATACAAATATTCTCAATACATCAAATACAACCCTAAACCACAAAGTCCAAATTTAGCAATATATGTACATAATTACACCTAATCATTACATATAGTCTCTACTACTAATTTACATATACATTCATCAATTCTTCTATGTCAACATTCTGCCAACACTTCCATCAATACATACAATTATTCAAGGGTTCCCAAGCTGCCGAAAACCTTCTTCAACACCACATTGCCCTACAATTCATCAATTCTCATCCAAGTGCCAAAATCACCATATAAACATGAAGTAATTCACTAGGTTATTAAATCATCATGATCAACACCATTTCTCATCAATTATATGCACAAATATCTCATAAAAAACGTGACTCCATGGCTGTCCAAAATGAAAACAACAATAACTCTTCAAACTCAAAATTTTCCTTCACAAAGCCAACACCCATAACATGCACACAAAACTTAACAAAGCTATCTTCAAAATTATGAACTTACCTTATGCTTGGAGCTTGTTAAACCTTGTTTAAACTTCTCAAATTTAGTATCAAACTCTTCCTTGTGATGAGTAGACAAAGTTTCATGAAGGAACCTAAGAGATTGGAGTTGAAAATGGAGAGTTAAGAGAGCTTGCATGAAAAATGGCCATGGTGGTTTCCATTTTCTTCAATTCGGCAACTTTGAATCCAAATGAGGAAGATGAAGTTTCTGTTGGTTTAGTGGAAGTACAGCTGCCCCTCTTTGTTTTATTTTATTCCCTTAGTGGTCCACTCATTTAAATTATATCATAAAATAAGTTTAAATGTGTTATTTACACATTTTTCACCCCACTTTTGGCTATTTGTATTAGGTACCCCTCTTTTAATTTTTCATTTCATTTTCTAAGTGTAATATTATTTATTTTTAATGGACATTTAGGTCAAAAGACACTTTGGGATGTCAAATGACCATAATGCCCCTGTTCAGGTGGCATTCCCGATTTTTCGGTAACACCGTATTTTGTCTGTTTTTTGATTTCTCACTTTTCTTTGTACTAATTATTTAATTTTTCTTTGATCTTTCTAATGAGATTTATTCTTCAAAAAGGTTCTATTTAAGTCCTAAAAATGTTTCCCAGGGTTCCCCGCAGTCCATGGCTAGTCAACGGTCCACGCCGTGACTTCCCATTGCGGTCACCCATCGTTAGGTTTCCCGGCTCATTTAACTTGATCACATTTCTTTGCTATTATTTTTCCTTTGTTTTTCTTGTATTTTCTTTTCTTGTATTTCATTATTTTATGTCTCCTCCCTCATGTCAAAGTGTAGTTCTAGGCATCCTAGCTGTCCGGACAACACTGGTCACCGGAGCAGTAGAACGCACTACCGAACTTTGGGGTGTTACAATTCTCTCCCCCTTAAAATAAATTTCGTCTCAAAATTTTACCTGACATTAGTCTCTGAACAGCTCTGGGTGCTGTCTCCTCATATCCTCTTCACGTTCCCAAGTTGCTTCCTGGCCTGAATGATGGTTCCACATCACTTTAACCAGCTGTATCTGTTTGTTCCTCAGCTGCTTCACCTCATAAGCCAGAATTTTTATGGGTTCTTCCTCATATGAGAGGTCTGGGTTTACTTCAATCTCTTCAACTGATAGTACATGAGATGGGTCAGATCTGTACCTCCTTAACATAGACACATGGAAGACACTGTGTATCCTTGCTAGCTCTGGAGGTAATGCCAACCGATATGCTAAAGGACCCACTCTTTCCAGAACCTCATATGGTCCGATGAAACGAGGACTCAGTTTCCCCTTTCTGCCAAATCTCATAATTCTCTTCCAAGGAGAAACTTTGAGGAATACCTTATCACCCACTGCATACTCAATATCTCTTCTTTTCAAACCAACATAGGACTTCTGACGGTCTGATGCAGCCTTGAGTCTATCTCTGATCAATCTGATCTTTTCCTCTGTCTGCTGAACAATTTCTGGCCCAATCATCTTCCTTTCACCTACTTCATCCCAACATAAGGGAGTTCTGCACTTTCTACCATACAAAGCTTCATATGGAGGCATCCCAATGCTTGATTGGTAGCTGTTGTTATAAGCAAACTCAATCAAAGGCAAGTGTGTATCCCAACTACCTTCAAATTCAATCACACAAGCCCGTAGCATATCATCCAATATCTGAATAACCCTCTTAGACTGGCCATCTGTCTATAGGTGGAATGTTGTGCTGAAGTTCAATCTAGTTCCTAGGGCTCTCTGAAGACTACTCCAGAATCTAGAAGTGAACCTAGGATCCCTGTAAGATACAATTGATACTGGCACTCCATGCAATTTTACAATCTCATATATGTACAATCTGGCCAATCTTTCCAGGCTATAGTCCATCCGGACTGGCAAAAAGTGAGCAGACTTGGTTAATCTGTCAATTATAACCTATACTGCATCATGACTATTCTGTGTCCTCAGAAATCTCATCACAAAATCCATAGTTATCTGTTCCCTTACAATGTTTCATAGGGTGCCACTTGTATGCTAGCTTGACACTTATTAATGTATACAAATTCTGTTAGTGGGATGTATCTGTCTCATCACCCCTCGAATTCAATGACACAAATTCTCAGTATATTCTCGGGGGCTTATTACATTTTACAGGTTATTATTATCATTTCGTTTCATTATTTATAGAAACTCAATGAGTTTCAAAATTTACCTGAATCACTTGTTTCGACTGTCCATCCATTTGAGGATGATAAGTCGTACTGATATCTTTAAGCTTATAGCAATTACTGTGGTACAGGTAATTCACATTAATATAACTGAGTCACTGACTCTAGCTACCTTACAAGTGTAGTCATTTGATAGGCTAGTTCTGAAGTCTTAAATTTCTGACTAAAATTTTCACATTTATTTCCAGTAATAGTATTCTATTCGGGTGCAACTGTATCAATTTATAGATTACTTACAAATATTCTTAATTTATTATACCACGAGGAAACACGTAGCTCTACACAATAATCCGATTATCGATCAGTAATCTGCAGCTTACAATACAAACATCGAGAACATTATATAGTCACTACGTTATAACCTCATGGACTAGGTTTTCTAATCTTATCTTTCTCGAATCCACTAATATCCCAAACCGATTCTGATTACAATTTCCTTTGACAATTACTAACAGTAACATCTTTGCCCTCATCTAGAGTAATTCTATTACTGTAACTTACTTTTAGGTCCTCTTGCCTTACATTAAGTAGGCTTGCCAATTAGCTTTATAATTTATGGCATGTTAGAAAATACTTTTAGTTAACAATTCTTCCAAAAGTAATGTCAATCATACTTGTTATTATAGTTATTATCCTAAAGGACTAGTCACTAATACATCAAAATTCGTTCCCATGTAAAGGAATGACAACAGAACATATAGTTCTGACACTAACACACAACTAAGTAGTGCTGGGATCAAATAATAACTAAAATTAAGAACTTACCAGCAGCTACATCTGAAGTTTCTGCTCCTTTTACTTGGCGCATAGTGGACACTCCGACTGGTGCGCTACTATATTCGGGTTGATTCACTGTGTTATAGTGGTGAGGAGTACCAACTCTATTTCTATCTTGACTATGACTGACGGTCTGTGAAATTCGGAGAGCAGATCGAGGTGGTTTAGCACAATCTTTAGCAAAGTGTCCAAGTTTTCCACAATTGTAACAGGCTCCAGAGGCCTTACGACAAATACCTCCATGATATCTTCTACAAGTTTCACATTGGCGGGAAGGGTAGGAACTTCTAGTTGTTCGACGACTGGACCTTGGTGGTCTCTGTCTTAATGATCCATCTCTATCGTATCCCTGAGCTCGGGGTTCCTCAAATTCTTTTCTCTTTCTCAAATTACTGTTCGAGCTCTGACCCATAGGTTTCTCCCTCTTTTCCATTTCACACTGCCCTTGTGGGGGTTGGGTCTGTACTTGGGCTTGGGCTTGGGCTGACAGATTATCAGCCATTTGTTGAAAGAAAGTGGCCATTTGCTGGACCATTTGTGCAGTAATTTGTACCGGTAAAGCTGGTACAGTCGGGTCTTCGACACTTTGTGAAGTTGGGGCCTCAACTTGTACTTCTGCCATCACAGACTGTTCTATTGTCTAATTCTTCTCTTCCATTCTTTTCACAGAATTTTCTATTCCTGTACAACCAACATAAGGAGATTCCTCTCCATTAGTTCATATTTATGATGTAAATGTACTATATGTATCAAACATTTGAGCAGTTGTAGTTACCGACAAAAAGATTTCAAATTCACAGTTCGAAATTCACTTTAAAACCATTGCTCTGATACCACTAAAACATGTCACACCCTACCCCTCTGTAAGGTATAACATGATCCCGTAGTATACCTAATGAATTACCAACTCCGTCTACTGATAACCCGTTAAATACACTACAAGGGATTTTCAAAACTTTTCTTACTTCTTTTACAGTGGTGAGCACTATTTACAGGTGTTAAAAACTTTTGTGAACTGAAGTAATAGAACTAACACATTTGACTTATTTGGAGTTTCTGTAAAAATTTTGGAAGAGTGCCATTTGTATTTTGGATAAAACAGTTCTTCAGAAAACCTGTAAAAAGCACTTCAATATATATTTGCAAATCTCAACTCCAACATATTTCTCAACACAACATTTTTCTCAACTCAAATCCGCAATGATTTTTCAAAGACTGAGATATAAGAAATATAATACAAAACTATTCAAGTAAATGAAATCTCAAATTTACATTTACAATAATTTACATTTAATTACAAACCAAAATATTTTACAAGAGTTTCTATACAACTGCTCAAATAATTTACATACATATTATTACATGCATACATCAAAACCTGTGTACATGGGTATACCTATGATATACCTGGAGCTAATCTGAATATATCTTCAAGGAAATTTACTTACTGCTCTATGCTCTTCTTACCTGCGACGAGATACAAAGCTATCATTGAGTGGTGAACTCGATGGTGCACAACTATAATTTAAAATATAGTACAATATACATTGACAAAATTTCTGATAAATAATTTGGAAATCTGAATACTCATCAAATTCCACAACTCAAAATATTCATTGCCAATAATGTAAATCATTTGTATAAATGACTTTGATCACAAAATTCAATTTATCAAATCATGACTATCCATTTAAATAATTCTAACGAAATCAATTATACATAAACCATAATTGAAATCAAAATTCCTTACCATTCAAAAGCCATTTTGTATCTCAAAAATCATTATGTATTTCAAAAATCATACTGTATCTCAAAAATCATACTGTATCTCAAAACTCATTCTTTATCTCAAAAATCATTCTTTATCTCACTAACCATGCAAGACTAATCCGAAAGGGCCATATTCGAAGTGATTATAACTCCTATGGTCGGGAGGTCGAATCGATTCTAACTCCCTATGGTCGGGGAGGTCGAATCATCGTGCACAGTACCATCACAATAATGAATCTTCCTCAAGGGCCATAACGATAAAATAAACTTAGATCTAACCTCAAATCAGAGGAAAATCTAAGCCTGTGCACGTACCATGGTAATCAAAACACAACTAACTCCATTGTCTTCTCAACAAATGAGAGAGACGGGTAATAACCTAGTCAAGCATCTATAGTGAGATATAAAACAATATTACAATCCATTTAGTGAGCATAAATCACAATATAATTCGATTCAAAGTCAATTTCAATATCCAATAAAGTTTTATGCTCATCACAATTCAAATCATACAATTGCATTTTTCCATGAAAATTGCCATCACAATTCAAAACATGTTCTATCACAATTTTCTAAAACATAATTTATTCAATCCATAACAATGCTTAATACTTGTGGAAATACCATTTCACAAAGCTAAATTCATACCTACTATAACAATTTCAATAATCATTGAATTAAATCCAATGCTTGTTAAACATAATACATAAGAAAAATATGTCATTTAATCATATGAAATATTCAAAGTAAAATCAGTTAAAAACTAGTTGTGCACAAACCTCTGATAATTGTCTCCTGGTCTTGACTCAGTATTTCTGCCCCTTTTGCTGAGTCCTTGTTAACTGAGAAACACAATTTGAAGTGTTTCAGTACTAAATTAAATTGTCTCTAACGATAATGTTCGATAAACAATTCATTGAATACCTTTATTTGCTTAATCACCTAATATACCGACCCTCGATGCGTTCTAGGTAAATTAGGTTTCAGTGTCATTAATATGTCACATTCGATAGGGTTTTAGGGTTGGTACGTTTTACCAAAGTCATTTCCTTGTTCAGTGCATTTTAATGCAACTTGTTGGATTCCGAGATACTAGTTTGACCTAGCCGGACGACCTAGTTCCCTAGGTTTTCGTGTTTCGGTCAAAACTACAAACTTGTAGATCTATGTCTTATTGCACGCGGGGTAAAATTTCAGGTCAATCCGAGTTAAGTAGACCAAGTTATGGTCATTATACTATTGCTGGTCAAATGGCATCAAATTAAGTCAATTTTAGGTCAATTTGGTCAACTTTGGTTCGGCCAGTTTTTGGACCCGAACTTGTGCAAGCTTTTTGACTTACTTCTGGTCATTTCTGGGTTTTGGTGTCTTCATAAGACTTGTAGGTATGGGTCTTAACTATTCATGGTTAAAATTTCAGGTCAATTGGACCTGTTTTGAGTGAGTTATGGCCTAAAAACTCACTGCTGCCCAATTGGTCATTTTTCAGGTCCTAATTGCACCTAATCCGAATTGGTCATTTTTTTAGGTCACCTTGCAAGCAGAATTTTGGTATGTTTTCTCAATGAAAGTTGGCACATTTTGTGCCTAGTTTCACCTCCAATTGGTCTCATACCAATTGAGGTTACACCTTTAAACTTATTGGCTAAAATGTACACTGCCCTCTATATGCCTTTCAAACCCCAATTCAAACACACATTTATCTTGCTCTACTTTAAATCCCCTTACCTAATTCTGATCTTATACCATTCCATATTCATTTATCACTTCTTACTATGGTCAATTTGGACAGAATACAAATATTCTCAATACATCAAATACAACCCTAAACCACAAAGTCCAAATTTAGCAATATATGTACATAATTACACCTAATCATTACATATAGTCTCTACTACTAATTTACATATACATTCATCAATTCTTCTATGTCAACATTCTGCCAACACTTCCATCAATACATACAATTATTCAAGGGTTCCCAAGCTGCCGAAAACCTTCTTCAACACCACATTGCCCTACAATTCATCAATTCTCATCCAAGTGCCAAAATCACCATATAAACATGAAGTAATTCACTAGGTTATTAAATCATCATGATCAACACCATTTCTCATCAATTATATGCACAAATATCTCATAAAAAACGTGACTCCATGGCTGTCCAAAATGAAAACAACAATAACTCTTCAAACTCAAAATTTTCCTTCACAAAGCCAACACCCATAACATGCACACAAAACTTAACAAAGCTATCTTCAAAATTATGAACTTACCTTAT
This sequence comes from Hevea brasiliensis, assembly GCF_030052815.1. NCBI lineage: Eukaryota > Viridiplantae > Streptophyta > Magnoliopsida > Malpighiales > Euphorbiaceae > Hevea > Hevea brasiliensis. The sequence goes on along the minus strand of NC_079494.1, from coordinate 29,833,244 downwards.
GCTTGGAGCTTGTTAAACCTTGTTTAAACTTCTCAAATTTAGTATCAAACTCTTCCTTGTGATGAGTAGACAAAGTTTCATGAAGGAACCTAAGAGATTGGAGTTGAAAATGGAGAGTTAAGAGAGCTTGCATGAAAAATGGCCATGGTGGTTTCCATTTTCTTCAATTCGGCAACTTTGAATCCAAATGAGGAAGATGAAGTTTCTGTTGGTTTAGTGGAAGTACAGCTGCCCCTCTTTGTTTTATTTTATTCCCTTAGTGGTCCACTCATTTAAATTATATCATAAAATAAGTTTAAATGTGTTATTTACACATTTTTCACCCCACTTTTGGCTATTTGTATTAGGTACCCCTCTTTTAATTTTTCATTTCATTTTCTAAGTGTAATATTATTTATTTTTAATGGACATTTAGGTCAAAAGACACTTCGGGATGTCAAATGACCATAATGCCCCTGTTCGGGTGGCATTCCCGATTTTTCGGTAACACCGTATTTTGTCTGTTTTTTGATTTCTCACTTTTCTTTGTACTAATTATTTAATTTTTCTTTGATCTTTATAATGAGATTTATTCTTCAAAAAGGTTCTATTTAAGTCCTAAAAATGTTTTCCAGGGTTCCCCGCAGTCCAAGGCTAGTCAACGGTCCACGCCGTGACTTCCCTTTGCGGTCACCCATCGTTAGGTTTCCCGGCTCGTTTAACTTGATCACATTTCTTTGCTATTATTTCTCCTTTGTTTTTCTTGTATTTTCTTTTCTTGTATTTCATTATTTTATGTCTCCTCCCTCATGTCAAAGTGTAGTTCTAGGCATCGTAGCTGTCCGAACAACACTGGTCACCGGAGCAGTAGAACGCACTACCGAACTTTGGGGTGTTACAATTTTGGTCATTTCGCCTTCACATGTGATTTTTGGCCGACTTGTCCAGTTAACTAAATAATTATTATGATACAAAATATAATAAATATTGCTAAAAATTAAATTGAAAATGAGTAGAGAAGAGAAGAAAATAAAATGAAAGAAAATACCAATTATGACATCATATGATGTCATTAAATACTTACCCACCAATCATATTTAATTAACACTTAAATTAACTAATAAAAAGAGGATAAAGGATACAACAAAAATCAAACAAAGCCATCAGCCATTCTCACCAAAAACCAGCCATCTCTCTTCCCTTCCACCCCTTTCCTCCATGAAAGCTCCACTAAAGCTTCAAACCCCACCAAATCTCACCATAAAACCACTCAAGGTCTTCACTAAACTTGTTCCTCATGCCTTAAATTACCACTAGGCAGCAAAAAGAGGAAGGAAAAAGGAGGTTTTGTTAGCTTGAAATTCTGCTCCAAGTGGTTAGTGTCCAAACTCTTACTACCTTTGATTTAATTCATGTTTAATGGCATGAAATAAGTAGGAAATGTAAGAAAATGAAATAAAAATATGTGTGTGCAGCCTTAAAATTTCAACAGCTTAGGTTGGTTAGGGTTTAATGATTTTTCTTGATAGCAAAGTGGTTATGAGCTGCCCTTGGTATGAGATGAGTGATTGAATATGTTTGTGTAAGTGAAATGCAAGTGGAATGCATGATAGAACTTGAAGAACATGTGGACACATGAAAAACATTATGTTTTGCTCATATAATAGTATGATAACCTTGTAATAGTCAAGTAGTAACCATTTGAATGTATGTGAGGTGGAAATGAAGTGAGTTGTGGATTGGCATTTAAGTTTGGGTGAACTGCCTTGGCTGACCTGCAGGACTGAGTATGAGTCCAGCAGGTTTGGGCAGTTATAAATAGAGCTGTAGAGTTTCAATTGGTGAAAGGCAAATTGGACATGAAACCAGACACATAATGGCACAACTTTGGTATAGAAACCCTGCCCAGAAAACCAAACCAAGATGACCTAAAAATTGCCCAATCTAGGTGACCTACATTCTGCCTGGGCAAAATGACAAAATGAACAGTATTTATTCATTTAGCCATAACTCAGTGTAAAAAGGTCAAATTGACCTTAAATTTTACCAGCAGAAAGATGAGACATAGACTTACAACTTTCATGAAGAACACAAATCCAAATTTGATCATAACCTAGTTAAATTACCAACCAAACTTAGGTTACCAAATATGGCAGAACCAGTTTTGCCCATAATTTTGGATTCTGTCCAATCCGGCCAGTTATGGTATTTAAGCCATAACTTGAGCTACAAAACTCCAAATAGAGTGATTCAAAAAAGAAAATGTAACTAGACAAAATAAGGAGAAACTTTCATGAAGACAATTTTGCCAAATTCCTACTGTAAAAATGACCAATAAAACAATAAATACAAGGCTTGAAATCTGAAAATTTTGAACAACTAGCTCTAAGCTTAGAAATGGTATTGGCAACCAATACCAATAATTTTAGAATGCAAAATGTGGTATGTTGGGAGTATTAGAACTAATGTACCTATTGTCTACGCAAAAGTCAACATTTTAGTTGACAAATGAAACAAATAGTAACACCTAAACTTAAATTTCAAGAATTGTAAAGTTTAAAAGTGTAACATGCCCTAGTACACCCAGCAAGATTGGTTTGGATAGGTTGGCATGCCAATGGGGTTCTTTTAGCAGTACTGCATATGGCATTATGCCATTCTGTGATTTTATGGCTTTTAGCCATTCTGACATTGTTTTGATACTTGGCCTTGTGCCTAATGTTATTACAGCTTATTAGCTGTTCTATTGCATACCGGGAGATGCATATGTGACCGATGGTGTGATGGCCTGAGGTACTAGATACCCAGTGCCAGTTTACCCATTTATCCAGTCCAGTCATCCAGTATAGGTCACTTGGGCAACCAAAAATGAAAGTTGATAAATTTAATGAAATAATGAATATAACAAGTACCAAATAAATAAGACTACCAATAATTATCAAAAATTTGTCTGCATGAGACATCAATACACTCACTGCATATTTTTTTTCTTTTAGTTCTTTTTATTTTATTATTGGCACCACTAAGCATTATTGCTTAGCGTGTCGCTTTTTGCCACGCATAGGTTCTGGAGAGACAGTGTAACACCCCTATTTGCATAGCCTGGTACATTTCACTATTTCGACGACCGGAGTCGGTCCGGACAAATAAGGGGATTAGAACCATACTTAAGACAACTAGATAAACCATAAACAAAAAAAAATTAGTAATGTCCAATTAGTTAAGTATAAACAAGAAAAACAGAACATAAGAAGTTAAACGAGCTGAGAGTTGTAGCGAAGGGTGACCTTCTCGGGAATGACTACAAAGCCATTTTAAACTCAAATTTCGAACCGTAAAATGTAACGCTGCAGTCCTTAGGACCATTACGAACACAGTGGAAAAGAGAAAATCATGAAAAAGAACTGTTAAGCCAGTCAAATAATTAGGTTAGGGAGCCGAAATAAATATTGAATTATTTACAAACCGAGATGAACCGGCGAGGGGCAATTTGGTCAATCGACCCCGAGCGCTGACACCTGACTTAACTGTAAAATAAAATCAGAGAAATGAAAATTTTGGAATCGAGAATTAATGTAATACCCCTAAGTTCGGTAGTGCGTTCTACTGTTCCGATGACTAGTGTTATCCGGACAGCTAGGATGCCTAGAACTACACTTCGTTATGAGTGAGGAGACATAAAATAATAAAATACAAGAAAATAAAATACAAGAAAAACAAAGGAAAAATAATAGCAAAGAAAGGTAACCAAGTTAAGCGAGCCGAGAACCCTAGCGATGGGTGACCGCACCGGGAAGTTACGGCGTGGACCGTTGACTAGCCCTGGACTACGGGAAACCCTGGAAAATATTTTTAGGACTTAAAGAGACATCAATTGAAGTATAAATATCATTAGAAATATCAAAGAAAAATTAAATAATTAGTACAAAGAAAAGTGAGAAATCGAAAAACAGACAAAACCCGGTATTACCGAAAAATTGGGAATGCAACCCGAACAGGGGTATTGTGGTCATTTGATATCCCAAATTGTCTTTTGACCTAAATGTCCATTAAAAATAAATAATATTACACTTGGAAAATATAATGAAAAATTAATTTGGTGGTACCTAATGTAAATAGCAAAAATTAAGGGTTTAATGTGGATTAAAAGGAAGTTAAACATATTATATGATTTAAATTAAGTAAGTGGACCACTAAGGATTATAATATGGATTAAAAATAAGCATAAGTGGGCAGATTACTCCCACTCAAGCATCATCTTCTTCATTTTCTCAACCTTGCTAAAATGGAGAGCTAGGGAAACCTCCATTGCCGTTTTGCTCCAAGCTTCCTCCACTCCTTCATTTCACCTCCAATTACTTAGGTTTCTTCATTAAAGATTACCTCCACATCACAAGGAAGAGTTTGATACCAAATTTAAGAAGTTTAGTCAAGGTTTAACAAGTCCCAACCAAAGGTAAGTTTGTATTTTTTAACATTGCTTTGTTAAAGTTTGTATACATGTTATGGGTGTGTGCTTTGTGAAGAAAATTTTCAAGTTTGAGGAGTTCTTGATATATCCATTTTTGGACAGCCATGGAGTTGTATGTTTAATGAAATATTCATACATATATTTGATGAGAAATTATGTTGATTAGGGTGATTTAATGTCCTAGTAAATTATTCCACATGTATATGGTGATTGTGCACTTGGAATGGAAATTGATGAATTGTAGGACACTTTGGCATTGTGGAACAATTCGGCAGCCTTGGGACACTTTGATGAATGTATGAATTCATGAAGATATTGGTAGAATTATGACATTGAGGATTGATGGATATGTATATAAATTAGTGGTGGAAATTGTATGGAATGATGAGTAGTGTTATGTGTATTTATGGTTGTAATTGGACTTTATGAATTAGAGTTTTATTTGGTGTATTGACGATGTTTGTATTCAGCCCAAAATGATTTTTATGTGAAGTGGTAAATGGTTTTGGTAATGTACCAAAACAGAATGGGTAAGAGAGATGGACTTAGAGTAAGGTAAATGTGTAATTGATACATGTTTATGCAATGTAATTAAGGGCAGTGTGCATTTTAACCTATAAAACTAAATGTGTAACTCTAATTGGTATGAGACCAATTGGAGGTAAAACTAGGCACAAAATGTGCCAACTTTCATTGAGAAAGCATACCAAAATTCTGCTTGCAAGGTGGCATAAAAAAATGACCAATTCGGATTAAGTGCAAGTGAAACCTGAAAACTGACCATTTGGGCAGCAGTTAGTGTTAGGCCATAACTCACTCAAAACAGGTCCAATTGACCTGAAATTTTAACCATGAATAGTTAAGACCCATACCTACAAGTCTTATGAAGACACCAAAGCCCAGAAATGACCATAAGCAAGTCAAACAGCTTGCACAAGTTCGGGTCCAAAAACTGGCCGAACCAAAGTGGACCAAATTGACCTAAAATGACCTAATTTGATGCCATTTGACCAGCAATAGTAAAATGACCATAACTTGGTCTACATAACTCGGAATGACCTAAAATTTTGCCCCGCATTCCATAAGACATAGACCTACAAGTTTGTAGTTTTTACCGAAACCCGAAAATCGAGAGAACTAGGTCGTCCGGCTAGGTCAAACTAGTATCCCGGAATCCAGCAATTTGCAATAAAATGCACTAAACAAGGAAATGAAATTGGTAACAAGTACCAACCCTAAAACACTATCGAATGTGACATATTAGTGACACTAAAACCTAAATTACCTAGAACGCATCGAGGGTCGGTATATTAGGTGATTAAGCAAATAATAGCTTTCAGTGAATTATTTGTCAAACATTATCGATAGAGACAGTTTAATTTAGTACTGAAACACTTCAAATTGTGTTTCTCAGTTAGTAAAGACTCAGGGAAAGGGAAGGAAACACTGAGTCCAGACCAGGAGACAGTTATCAGAGGTTTGTGCACAACAGCTATTTCTTTTGAATTATTTTCAATTGAAATAAATTTTGACTAGTTGTATATTATTGTTTTAAATTGTGAAACTGTGAAAAATTGTTTGAATGATATTTGTTGGATATTTATCGCTTGAAAAGCACTGTAAATGGTTTGAAATTGTGAGAAATTATTTGAATGATATTGATGGATACTTATTGATTGAAAAGCATTGGAAATAGTTTGAAACCACAGCTATCATGTATATTGATTGTATTCCTCGCTAGCTTGTCTAGTGGGACGAATTGAATTCCCTCTCCGTCAAGTCTTTGAGGTGTGTGCCTGTTGAGGATGAATTGGATGAGTACTCATATTTTTGCTAGCTAGCTATGTTATTCCTCATTAGTCATCGACTTTTGGGACGAATTGAATACCTCATTAGCCATCGACTTTTGGGATGAATTGAATACCTCATTAGCCATCGGCTTTTGGGATGAATTGAACTTTGAAACATGATTAAGCTGTGTGTGATTTATTGATATGTATTGTGAGATTGTGAAATGAATTTAAACTCTTATTGACATATACCGTCTTTTGAATTCAACCATGATCTGACTTATTGAAATTTATTGTGATATTGAGAAATGGAGTTTAAATTCTTGTTGACAATTACTGTCTTGAAATTAACTATGGTTTTAAGTATCCACTATTTATATGATTTATGAATTGTGATTTAAATTGTATTTGGTTAATGTTGTGCACCACTGAGACATCATCTCAGTGATAGCTTTTTATTGTTGTCGCAGGTAGACAGACAGACAGGGCAGCAGACTAGGCTGCTAGTACCTCCAGCGAGAGATTACCGGGTATAATGAGTATACCAACATTTTGCATTTTGTACTGTAATGTATGACCACTGTATGTACATATTGTTTTTGGTTTTGAGTAGTTGTAAATTCAAATTATACCTTAAAGTTGTAAAATAATTATGAGTTATTTTGGTTGGTAAAAATTGCATTATATTTCTTGTATCGCAATCTTTGAAAAATCACTATGGGTTTGAGTTGAGAAACATGTTGTGTTGAGAAAAATGTTGGAGTTGAGATTTAGAAAAATATTGAAGTGCTTTTTACAAGTTTTCTGAAGAACTGTTTTATCCAAAATACAGATGGCACTCTGCCAAAATTTTTACAGAAATTCCAAAATATTCAAATAAGTAAGTTCTATCACTTCAATTTAAAAAGGTTTTTAACACCTGTAAATAGTGCTCACCATTGTAAAAGAAGCAAGAAAAGTTTTTAAAATCCCTTGTAGTGTATTTAATGGGTTATCAGTAGACGGAGTTGGTAATTCATTAGGTATACTACGGGATCATGTTATGCCTTACAGAGGGGTAGGGTGTGACAATTAAATTAAAGAACTAATAAAAAAAATAAATAAAAAAAAAGAAAATGGAAAAGTCAAAAGGTGATGACATCATGCATGATGCCATAAAGAATAAAATTAATTTAATTACTTATTTAGATTTTTGGGTCTTCCATAAGGATAAAAACAAAACAAAAGGAAAGAAAAAAAAAAGACTAAAAAGTCCTTCTTCTTCTTCTTGTGGACTTCTCCCATCTCTCTCTCTCTCTCACCATTGCAAACCTCCATTAAAGCTTGTTTCAAGCTTTGAAACCACCATTAAACCTCAAATCCTCCCATACTTGCTTCACAAAAACTTGTTCTAGTCACTTGGGAAGGAGCTTGACAACAAAAAGAAAAAGAAAGGAAGAAGTTTTGAAGAAAAATAAATTCTACATAAAAGGTTAGTAATCAAATTTGATAATTTGAGTTTGATTCTTACATTTCTAACTTATTGAGCTTGAAAATAAACTTAAAATGGAAAAAAAAAATTGTTGAGGGATTATATAGAATTTTGGACAGCTAGGGTTTGGTTGGACAAAGTATAAATTTGTTTGAGCTAATCATGTTAGGAAGCTTAATTGAGTTAAGGGAGCATGTTTATAAGTGTTTAATTAGCTAAATGCAACAAATGACATGAATTAGGGTTCTGAACATTAGGGTTTAGGGACCAAAAATGTGAAGAAGTGCTAAATGATGTCTTTGATATAGTTTAAGGAAAGAAATAGCCATTTGTGACCTAATTAAGTGTGTTAGAAGTGTTTAAATCAAAGCCAAATTTAGATTGGGTATGCAACATGACTAAAAGTCAACTTTGGGGGACCAAAAATGGAATTTTACAAGTCTAATTGGTATGGGACAAATTGGGAATGAAAATAGGCACTAAATGACACAATTTTCATTTAGGAAGCATGCTCAAAAAGTGACTAAAACCTAGTGAACAAATTGATTAAAGTTGAAAAATTGCAGGCTGCCCTGCACAAACCGACCAAATGAACAGTGTTTGTTCATTTGGTCATAACTCGAGCTAGGTAGGTCAAAATGACCTGAAATTTTACCAGATGTTGGCTGAGATATAGACCTAAAACTTTCATGAAGAACAAAGACCCAAATTCTGCCAGCAACCAAGCCATTTGGCCACCCCAATTTGGTGACCTAAAACTGCTAGAACCAAAATTGCTTAGAAAATCTGGGTTGTATTTAATCCGGCAGCCATGGTTTAAATGGCCATAACTTGAGCTACAAAACTCCAATTATAGTGATTCAGAAAGGAGAATAAACTTAAGACAAAAGGGAACATTTTCTGTGAAGAAAGTTTGCCAAATTCCAACAGTAAAATGATCAATGGAACAGTGCAACTAGGGACACCAAAACTAAAAATTTGACAATTTTGCCTAAAGGACTTAAGCTTTGAGAAAATGACCAAAACCAACAAATTTAATGACCAAAATGTGGTATGTGGGTGAAGTTGGAGTTCCCATACCTATTAAGCCTTAAAAAGTCAACAATTTGACTTGAATAGTGTAGTGAATAGTAACCCAAAGCACAAAAACTTCGAGAATGTCGAATTTAGCACATTAAAGCTAGGTAAAAGTGAAGCTAAATTTATTTTTGGATTTATGCTAAGTTATGATACTGAAACACTGCGAAACTGTGTGTTTCAGCTGAAAAAGACTTGGAGGCTCTGAGAGACTGAGTCAAGGCCTAGAGGCGACTCACGTCAGGTCTGTGCACAGTAATTTTTATTTAAATATATGATTCTTGAAAATTAGATTTTTTTTTTTTAGTTAATTATGAATTGTGTTGCCATTTATGATTATGAATATGACTTTGAAAATTGACCAGATTTCTCATAAATTATTTGAATAAATTGTTTTGAATTGATTTTGTGTTCACACTTAGCATGATAGTATCACATTATTCCTCCTCCATTTATGGGGTTGAGATCGCTCATTTTCCTCCCTCTCTGGCTTACTAGTTGAGGTTGAGATCGGATGAGTACTCATAGCTAGCTAGCCACCTCCCTCATTGATTTCGATTAGTGGGGTTGTAGATTGCTTTGTCGTGGTGTACAACATGGCATTGATCGGAAATTTTGTGTCATGGCTTAAGTTGTGTATGATTTGGCAACACTGTGTTTGTTGAACTATTTGACCAAATTGTGTTATTATGAATTTTAGTAACCTGTGAAATGTGATTGAGAAATATTTAAATTTTGATTTGATAATGAATGATTTATGTATCGTATTTTAAATTTTTATTGTGCACCACTGAGTATTTTTATACTCAGCGATAGCTTATTTTGCTGTCGCAGATAAGAGCAAGGAAAAAGCAGTATAGTGAGCTGCTATTGAGTTGAGGACCACACTGATCTTTTGTACGGGTATTATTTTATACCCTTGTAGTTAATTTTGATGTAAATATTATAACGCTTTATGTATCAATGTAAAGTTGAGCAGTTGTAAAATAAATTGTAATAATATTATTTTTTGGATTTCCTTCGGTAAATTAATATTTGTACTTGTGAATTTCATACTCTATACCTTGTGAATGAAATTATTAAATATTTTGAGATGATAAATTTTGATTTGGATTGTGGAATTATTTTGAAGTGATTTGAATTGAGCTGATTTGAGAATAATTGAAGGTTGGGAGTTGAGAAAATTATTGGAAGTGTTTTTTTTTTCAGGTATTTGAAGAACTGTTTTCTCCAAATACAAATGGAACTCTGTCAAAATTTTTATAAAATTTGGGGCAAAATTAAAATGGACAAAAATTTTTACTTGTATTTAAACTTTGAATAAATGGTTTTTAATTCCTACCAAAATGCTCACCATTTCCAAAATGTAAGAAAATTGTTTTAAAATCCCTTGTAGGGTACTTAATGAGTTATCGGTAGGTGAAGTTTGGTATTTCATTAAGTATTCTACGGAATCATGTTATGCCTTACAGAGGGGTAAGGTGTGACATGTTTTAGTGGTATCAAAGCATGGTTTTGCGATGAATTTTGACTATTTATGTGAACATTTCTTTGATAAGTACAACTGCTGAAGTGTCTTTAATTGATACATATGACATATTTATATCATGAATATGCACTAACAGGGGTCAACCTCCTTGTGTTTGATCTCATGAAATAGAAATTTTGGGAAAACGGAATGGAAGAAGGAGATCATTCCGTGGAACAATCTGTTGAGGCTGAGGTTCAAAGGGAAGCCCCAGCACTCCAGAACGTGAGTGGGTCAGCTACTCTAGCTCCTACTCCAGCACCGCAGTTCCCTGCTCAGTTTGTACAGTAGATGGCTGTGTTTCTGCAGCAAATGGAGGGAAATGTCCCACCCCAAGCTCAGATGCAAGTACCTGTAGCACAACCACAGCCCTCAGCTCGACAATATGAAAAGTTGATGAAATTTGGGGCCACCGAGTTCGAAGGCACTGTGGATCCACTGGAGGCAGAACAGTGGTTAGAGCGAATGGAACGGGTTTTCAGGAAGTTGCAGTGTAGAGAAGAGCTGAAGTTTGAGTATTCTGTTTCCTTGTTGTAACTGGATGCGCATGAATGGTGGAAGACCATCCCCCACAGCCTGGTAGAACCTCCAGTTCTTACTTGGTCAGACTCTTTGAGGGAGTTTCAACAGAAGTGGGTCCCCGATGCATATGTTGATATGAAGTTGCAAGAATTCTTCAGTTTGAAACAAGGGGACAGAACCATAGCAGAGTCTGAGAGAGACTTCTCAAGGGTAAACCACTATGTGGGAAGCTTAGTCTCCACCCCCAAAGACAGATGTAAGAGGTTTGAGTCTGGGTTAAGGCCGAATCTGAGAATGCAAGTTGTGGGTTTTCGACATCAGAATTTCTCTGAGTTGATCTCACAGGCCCTGGAACTGGAAAGGATAGAATCAGAAGGGGCAGTGAAGAAAGGTACACAAGAGAAAGAGAAGACTGAAAAGACTACTGGATAAGCACCTGAGAGTGGTTCTGGGAAGAGGAAATAATTTGGGGGATCCAGCTCCCGTAGATCTGGCAGAGGTAGATTCTCTGGCCAAAGACCACCCCGGTCTGGTCAGCAGACCCAGCAGGCACCCCGAGAAGCTCTCTCAGTGCGACAGTGTGAAACTCGTGGTAGAACACATGGTGGGGTTTGTTTCAAGGCCATCGGTGCATGTTTTAACTGTGGAGGGAGCGGACGTTTCGCTAATGATTGTACTAGTCCGCGCTAGTCTGGACCTTCTGCTGCATCTAAGGGATTAGGCCAAGCCTCTGCACCTAGAGGATCATAGCCAGCTGGTAGAGGTAGAGGCAGAGGTAGGGGTCCTAGTAACACTCCTGGGAGTCAAAGCACTATTAACCAGCCAGTACCCAGTGGCGCACCAATCAGAGTGTATAGCACGCGTCAGAGGGAGGAGGCTGAAACATCAGACGTTGTAGCTGGTAATTTTTCCATCCTTGACCAAGATGTACATGTGTTATTTGATCATGGCTCCACACATTCGTATGTTAGTGCTAGTGTGATGTGTTCTACTGCTATTCAGTGTGCACCAATGGACTATGATGTGCTAGTAACTAGTCCATTAGGCCAGGAGGTTAGGGTAAATAGACTATACAAGGACTGTCCTTTGGGGATCCAAGGACACACTTTTCTGTCTGATTTGATTGAAATACCCTTTAGAGATTATGATATTATCTTGGGCATAGATTTGGTTAACCAGGCATTATGCGATGATTGACTGTAGACTGAAGATAGTCACTTTTGGTCTTCCTCAGTATGGTGATGTAGTAATACATGGGGAGAGGCAGTTATTGCCTTCAAATATCATTTCAGCTGCACTGGCCAGAAAAATGATTATGAAAGGGTGTGAGGCATACTAGGCACATGTGATAGACAACCAAGTGGGGAGTCCAACACTGAGGGACATTCCTACTGTATGTGACTTTCTGGATGTATTTCCTGATGAATTGCCAGGATTACCTCCAGAAAGAGAGGTGCAATTTGAAATTGATGTTATGCCTGGTGTGGATCCAATCTCCATAACACCATATAGAGTGGCACCTGCAGAATTGAAAGAGTTGAAAGTGCAGTTGCAAGAGCTGCTTGACAAGGGCTTTATCCGCCCTAGTGTGTCACCTTGGAGAGCGCCAGTATTATTTGTTAAGAAGAAGGATGGCACTCTTTGCTTGTGTATTAATTATTGGCAGTTGAATAAGGTGACAATAAAGAATAGATATCCGTTGCCCCACTTTGATGACTTGCTTGATCAGTTAAAGGGTGCAGCTGTATTCTCCAAAATTGACCTGAGGTCAGGTTATTATCAGCTGAAAGTACAAGAGCAGAGTATTCCTAAAACTGCCTTTAGAACCCGCTATGGCCATTATGAGTTCTTGGTTATGCCATTCGGGTTAACTAATGCTCCAGCTGCTTTTATGGATCTAATGAACACTATCTTCAGACCATACGACCAGTTTGTTGTGGTATTTATTGATGATATATTGGTCTATTCGAGGAATGCAGAAGAGCATGATAGACATCTGCGGATTGTACTGCAGACTTTGAGGGAGAAACAGCTATAAGCCAAATTGTCGAAATGTGAATTTTGGCTGAAGGAGATATCCTTTTTAGGGCACATAGTATCAGCAGAGGGTATTAAAGTAGATCTTAGCAAGATTGAAGCTGTCCTTAATTGGAAGCCACCCAGAAATGTCATAGAGATTCGTAGTTTTCTAGGGTTAGCTGGATACTACCGTCGATTTGTGAAGGGATTCTCCATGTTGGCATCTCCATTGACCAAGCTGCTTAGAAAAGATGTGAAATTTTAGTGGATGGACAAATGCCAGCAAAGCTTTGATGAATTTAAGAGATGTTTGACTGAAGCTCCAGTCCTGACTTTACCTACACCGGGTAAAGAATATACAGTTTATAGTGATGCTTCTCACAATGGGTTAGGCTGTGTATTGATGCAAGATCGAAATGTCATTACCTATGCATCACGCCAGCTAAAACCGCATGAGAGGAATTATCCGACACAAGACTTGGAGCTTGTAGCTATTGTGTTTGCTCTTAAGATCTGGAGACATTATTTGTATGGGGAGAAGTACTACATGAAGGAACGGAAGCGTGAAAAACACAAGATTATACCATTGAATTCAAAAATTTTCACCTAGGGTCACATGCACCATGCAAGATTTATTTTTATCTATTTGATTTCAATGATAAACAACATATTAAAACTCTTTTAATATGTTTTTGGATCTGTATTTGCCATTTAAGATTTTAAAATTAATCAGATTAATTTTAGAACCCTAGATTAAATCAAGAACGATTACACTAACCTCTTGATGTGCCGGCGTGTCTCAAGTCTTTGAGATTCGTCTTCAGGACACCAGATGTTGTCCCTCTAGCTTGTCCACACCAAGAACACCTATGGCAGCCCTTGAACAGCTTCTAAAGCCTTTTCTATTAATTAGAAATTCAAGTTCTGCCTTTTAAGAGATTAGAGATGCAAACAGGACACTAGAAACAATTTCTAGTGTTCTTAATTCAAGAGATTGATGGCTAATCTCTTTGAATTGATGAGAGATGAAGAGAAATAGCTGGAGAGGCTCAAAGTGGCGTGACATATGAGAGGAGAGGCTGCTGGTTGTGTTTTCTTTTTTTAACCCCACTTAAATAGCTAGGTTAACACATTAAACCCTAGCCACATGTCACCTTTTGATTAGCTCTAGGTTTAAGTGACCCAATCACATTGTGCCAAGTGTCAAACCTATATTTAATCTTGATTTTAATCATCTTACATGATTAAAAATATTTGGCAAGCTTATGTGTTATGCCATGTGTCACCATCTCATGGTGCCACGTGTCACACTGCAAAATGACCAAAATGCCCCTGTGTCTTAATTTTGAGTTCTTAACCCAAAATAATTATTTTCTTCTTCTAATTAATTTATATCAAATATAAATTAATTAATTAATCTCTATTAATTAATTTCTCATCAATTAAATTCATATTTAAACACTTTAAATATAAATTTAATTTATACTACACACCAATAATCTAGATTTGGTTTCAAGTCATGCTAGGGACTTTGCAATTTAATTGCAAACCAAATCTATTTAATTAATCAATTAAACTCTTTAATTAATTAATTAAATCATATTTAAATAGGTGATAACTTGTGTATGTGTGTGACTTACTAGGCTCATCACTAATTGGAAATGAGACATGATATCAACTCTTAATATCATCAGAACTCTTTCTTACCATAAATGATTTCTCTAAATCATTTTATGAACCTCATAGACCATGGTTAACACCTAGCATAGCATGCCATGGCCACCCAATTAGTAATAAGATTTACCTTAAATGAACCTATAATCATATGTTACCATGCACTAGAATCTCTGTTACAAAATCCCAACTCAAGCCGAGTCATGGTTTATGTCAAACTCCATTTGCTATGAATATTATGTTCTCTTTTAGTTCCAGTTCTTGATTAAAAGATTTTTCTCATCGAAACTCTTTTACGAATAAATCTATCTGTCTGGCAGGAACTTGAAACATCAAGAACAATTAAATGAACATAGGATTTTATCTCTATTTACTTAGAGGAACAGATTCCATCTTGATCAACACCTACCTCCATATATAACTAGCAGGAGCCAACACATGCCCATATACCCATACATAGTACAAGTATGAAAGCGAGATCAAACTCAAACTACCTATATACAAGATAAGCTGTGCTATCTCAGTCTAAAGATTATATGCATCGATATGATTTATGACAAAACATTGACAAGAGTAAACTCCATGTGCTTGTCATAAGTGTCACTGGTTCGGCCTACTTATCATTTATAAGTGCCTATCATGTTTGTTATATGGCATGAGACTCACCATTCCATCTTATTTATATCTCATATAAATAACTTGGGAACAAACATGAATACAATCTTTCTGGATAAGTCATGTCCTTATTATGAAGTATCCTCGATTGTGAACCTATTTATGATACTTTGTGCTAGAAATATTGTCACTCATATTCTTAACAACTTAAGAATAATATTTCTAACAAAATATCAATGGACCTTTTCTATTACACATAAATATATTATGTAAACGGAAAAGTGGAAATGCCTTTTATTAATAAAATTATGTACAAGATACATACTAAATGATATGCTCTAGGGCATACTACTAACAATCTCCCACTAGCACTAGAGCCATTCATTACAATACCTTACACCCATCTTCTCAAGATGCCGGTCTAACTGAACTTGTGACAAAAGCTTAGTGAATGGATCAGCTGGATTTTTCAGCTGATGTTATTTTTCTGCATGGCTATATCGCCTTGCCCAACTATATCTCTGATAATGTGGTAGTGCCTTTCTATGTGTTTGGATTTTGGGTGAGACCTTAGTTCCTTAGCCTGTATGACTGCTCCATTATTGTCACAGTGTAGTGGAACTGCTGACTTAATGGAAGAAACTACTGTAAGTTCTGTCACGAACTTCTTTATCCAAACAGCTTCTTTTGCGAGATCGATGCGAGAATATACTCAGCCTCAGTAGTGGAATCTGCAGTCGTGCTCTATTTGGAACTCTTCCAACTGACTGCATCTCCATTACAAATGAACACATATCCAGAGGTAGACTTTCTATCATCGATATCTGATTGGAAATCAGAATCAGTATAACCATCCAATTGCAAGTCTCCACCTCCATAAATCAAGAATAAATCCTTAGTTCTTCTCAAGTACTTAAGGATATTCTTGTGACTATCGATGTTCCAAACTGGATTGGATTGATACACCGCTAGTCAAACTAACGAGATATGCGATATCAGGCCTAGTACACAACATTGCATACATTAAACTTCCAATAGCGAAGCATATGGAATCTGGCCATCTTATCTCTTTCTTCAGGTGTCTTTGGAGACATCTCTTTAGAAAGGTGGATACCATGTCTCACTGGTAACAATCCTCTCTTGGAATCAAGCATGTTAAACCTCTTTAACACCTTTTCCAAGTATAGACTTTGGGATAAACCAATTATTCTTTTCGCTCTATCTCTATAGATGCGAATCCCAAGAATATAGGTTGCCTCCCCTAAGTCTTTCATGGAGAATGTATTTGACAACCATACCTTTATAGTCGTCAACATACCTGTATCATTACCCATCAACAGTATGTCATCCACATATAAGACAAGGAAAGTGATAGCACTGTCACTAACCTTCTTATATACACATGGCTCATCCTCATTTTTGATAAAACCAAAAAATTTAATGGCTTCATCAAAACGGATGTTCCAACTCCTCGAAGCTTGTTTCAACCCATAAATTGATCGCTTTAGCTTGCATACCTTGGAACCATCTTGGGATTCAAATCCCTTAGGTTGTTCCATGAAAATGTTTTCTTCAATGTATCCATTAAGAAAAGCTGTTTTGACATCCATCTACCAAATCTCATAATCATAGTATGCATTATTGCTAATAAAATCCTAATTGATTTAAGCATGGCAACAAAGAAAGTCTCCTCATAGTCTATTCCTTGCCTTTGGCGAAACCCTTTCGCTACTAGCCTTGCCTTATAGGTCTCTACCTTTCCATCAGAACCAATTTTCTTCTTGAAAACCCATTTGTTCCCTATAGGTACAATACCTTTAGGTGGGTCAACAAGATCCCAAACTTGATTCTTATACATGGAATCAATCTCGGATTTCATAGCATCAATCCATTTTGAAGAGTCTATATCTGATATAGCTTCTTCATAGGTAAGTGGATCATCTCCATGATCTACTTCTTCATGAGTAGACAACTCTTGTTCTTCTTCATGAAGAAAACCATATCTCAGCAGTGGGTGAGATACCAGTTGTTCTACGAGGAACAGTGTAGATGTTTCATCAATGGGTATAGGTTGACTAGATGGATCTATATCCATCGATGCATTGGTTGGTCGAATTCTCCAATTCTAACTCTATTTGCCTTCCTTTGCCTCCTTCTTGAACAAACTGTTGTTCAAGAAATGTGGCATCTCTACTTATCACAACCTTTTGTGAAGTAGGCAAATAAAAATAATATCCAAAACTATCTTTTGGATATCCAACAAATCTACCTTTTTCTGATCTGGTCTCCAATTTATCAGTGTTCAGCTTTTTTATATAAGCTGGACAACCCCAAATCTTAACATGTTTAAGACTTGGTTTTCTTCCATGCCATATCTCATAAGGTGTGGAAGAAACTGATTTTAATGGAATCCTATTCAGAATATACAAAGCTGATTCTAATGCAAATCCCCAAAAGGAAATTGGCATATTAGTATAGCTCATCATACTACGTACCATATCCAATAAGGTACGATTTCTCCTTTCAGATACACCATTCAGCTGTGGCGTTCCTGGAGGAGTCAGCTGAGAAACAATGCCATGCTCTCTCAAGTATTCATCAAATTCAGTACTCAAATATTCACCTCCACGATCTGATCGAAGAGCTTTAATACTTTTTCCTGTTTGATTTTCTACTTCAGATTTAAATTCCTTAAACTTTTCAAAGGATTCAAGTTTGTATTTCATCAAATACAAATACCCAAACCTTGATTTATCATCAGTAAAGGTAATAAAATAATGAAAGCCCCCTCTAGCCATTTCTTTAAATGGACCACATACATCACTATGTATTAGTTCCAAAATATTTTTAGCTCTTAGCCCTTGTCCAACAAAGGGTGATCTAGTCTTTTTGCCTTGAAGGCAAGATTCACAAGTTGGAGTAGGCTCAGAGCCCAATGAGGATAAAATCCCCATTTTCTCCAGTTTTGCAATCCTATCTTCTGCAACATGACATAACCTTAGGTGCCAAATATATTTTGAACTTGAGTTGGTTTTCACCATGGCATTGCATTCATTTAGATTGCTATACTCTGGCCAGTGGAAACACTTTCTTACTGGCAATGGAGACACTTTCCTGTTGGTAATGGAAACACTTTCCTGTTGGCAGTGGAGACACTTTCCTTTGCCTTTATCAGCTTTAGTCTTCCTTTTCTGTTTAGCTATTTTCTTGGAAGGACTAGGAATCTGAGGTTTCTTTTTCTTATTGCCCTTCTTCTTGTTGGACTTTCCAGCAGAAGAAGATGCAACCAAAGCTACCTCTTTTCCTTTATTGCCTGGCATATTCTTTTGGGCAATAACCAGCATGTTGAGTAATTTAGCTAAGGTGCATTCCTGTTTAGTCATATGGAAATTTGTCACAAAATTCCCAAAAGACTCAAGAAGGGACTGAAGGATCAAATCCGTTTGTAGTTGGAAATCCATGTTGAAGTCAAGATGTTCCAACTGCTCAATCAAGAATCATCTTGTGGACATGATCCCCAACATTACATCCCTCGGACATCCTCATACGGAATAAGCTGTTTAGATATCTCATACCTAGCATTCTGCTGTGCTCACCATACAACTCTTGTAGGTGAAGGAGGATCTCACTAGCACTCTGCATGTTCTCATGTTGCTTCTGTAACTCATTACTCATGGAAGCAAGCATGTAACACTTAGCTCTCATATCATGCTCCTTCCACTTGTCCAAAGTATCATGTTCCTCTTGTGTGGCCTCTGGAGGTAAGGGACCAGGAACATTTGAATATAGAACATATCCTATATGTTCAAGGTTCAGGACAAGTTTCAAATTTCTTAGCCAATCAGATGATTAGGTCTGTCAACTGTTGTGATCAAGTATGCTTGCAAGGATATTGGTTGGTGGTGGTTGTTTTGTGCTCATTTTTATCAGAAAATTAACTGCAGAAAATAACCAGATTAATTAGTAAATGTATCATGTAATTAACCAAAATGATTATTGTCTTTTAATCAAATTGGTCCTCCCACTAACTTAGCGAATCCTACACTTCCAAAGTAGAAAACGGAAATCCTAGTTGGATGGATTTCTAGTGGGTGATTGAATTCTTATAATTCTATTGATCATCCTCAGTACATCCATTATTGGAATTACAATAAACTATAAGTGAGCAACTCCTTGCCCATCACATCTCATGTGAGGTTCAATCCTTTACTAGCCCTAATGCTCAAAATCTCAGTACATCCAATATTGACTTATCTTGCATTAGTTAAGTTGATCCCATTGAGCGATAATTATGCAAATAATTTTAATGTCCTCAGGTACATCCAATATTGGCCACCAAACCATTTACATATTTACAACATCTCATGCTTAACAATTATTCTTAAGAAAATCTCTTAAATTAATTGCATCTCATGCAACTATTTAAAATTTCTTAAAATAATTGCCCCAATGGAGGGCTTATGTTATAATTACTTTAATTATAGCATTTCCAACTTAATCATTTGTTTGGAAGATTTTATAGCCATCCTAATTACTATTAAGGTCTCACTTTACACATTATCCATTTAGCATGCATATATCATATAATTGCATACATTTCCATACATCTCATGCATTCATGGATAAGCAGTAAATATGGTATGATCATGGACTTTCTAAGGGATTCAGTCGAGCCACCAAGAATTGAATCGGGGCATTCTAGGTGCATTTCATTCATTCATTTTACAAGAGTTGCTGAAGGAGTACATAATCAACACTTGATATTGAATTCCTCCCACTGGTCCCACCAATGCTCTTGACCTCCTTGAACTTCTTGCAATCCAATATTACATAGTAATCCTTGGCATACCAAGGCGAATTTACAAGAACTTAAATAAATGAAATTACAACCCAAAATATTACAAACTTAATAATACATGCCCAAAATAAATTAAAATAAATTAATTAATTTACAATCCCAAAGAAACATAAAAGAAATAAATCCAATCACATTGGTCTTTTATAGTCCATGATCATCCATCATGCATATCACTATTTAACAATTAAATAAAATATACATTCTTAAATTAAATTGAATATCTCATATTCAACTTAAAAATCCAGATTTGAATATGATTCAAATAAATTTAAAAATTCAGATTTGAATCTCATTCAAACAAATTTAAAAATTCAGATTTGAATCACATTCAAACAACTTCAAAAATTCAGATTTGAATCACATTCAAACATTTTTTTAAAAATCAGATTTGAATCACATTCAAATATTTTTTAAAAAATTAGATCTGAATTTTATTGAATCAATTTTAAAAAATCAGATTTAAATATGATTCAAACAACTTTAAAAATTCAGATTTGAATCACATTCAAACAACTTTTAAAATTCAGATTTGAATCACATTCTTAAAATTCTTATTTGAATCAAAATTTATTTGTGTGATTAAAACTACTAATTAAACACTTTAATTAGTCAAAGAATAGGCCTTAGATCATACAACAATTGCAGAATTAAAAGCCAAACCTTGAACCACCCAAGGAACCATTGTTGCCGCCACCAATGGTGGCTTCCCATGTGTGACGCCACATCTCATGATCCAACCAGCAATGAATCTCTTGATCTCATGATCAAACACACAATTAAATTATATAATCAACAATCTAAATGGCAAATATAGTGGCTCTGATACCAATTGAAGGAACAGGCGTGAAAAACACAAGATTATACCATTGAATTCAAAAATTTTCACCTAGGGTCACATGCACCATGCAAGATTTATTTTTATCTATTTGATTTCAATGATAAACAACATATTAAAACTCTTTTAATATGTTTTTGGATCTGTATTTTCCATTTAAGATTTTAAAATTAATCAGATTAATTTTAGAACCTAGATTAAATCAAGAACGACTATACTAACCTCTTGATGTCTTTGCAGCGTGTCTGCGCCTTTGAGATCGTCTTGAGGACACGGATGTTGTCCCTCTAGCTTGTCCACACCAAGAACACCTATGGCAGCCCTTGAACAGCTTCTAAAGCCTTTTCTATTAATTAGAAATTCAAGTTCTGCCTTTTAAGAGATTAGAGATGCAAGCAGACACTAGAAACAATTTCTAGTGTTCTTAATTCAAGAGATTGATGGCTAATCTCTTTGAATTGATGAGAGATGAAGAGAAATAGCTGAGAGGCTCAAAGTGGCGTGACATATGAGAGGAGAGGCTGCTGGTTGTGTTTTCTTTTTTTAACCCCACTTAAATAGCTAGGTTAACACATTAAACCCTAGCCACATGTCACCTTTTGATTAGCTCTAGGTTTAAGTGACCCAATCACATTGTGCCAAGTGTCAAACCTATATTTAATCTTGATTTTAATCATCTTACATGATTAAAAATATTTGCAAGCTTATGTGTTATGCCATGTGTCACCATCTCATGGTGCCACGTGTCCTGTACAAAATGACCAAAATGCCCACTGTGTCTTAATTTTGAGTTCTTAACCCAAAATAATTATTTTCTTCTTCTAATTAATTTATATCAAATATAAATTAATTAATTAATCTCTATTAATTAATTTCTCATCAATTAAATTCATATTTAAACACTTTAAATATAAATTTAATTTATACTACACATCCAATAATCTAGATTTGGTTTCAAGTCATGCTAGGGACTTTGCAATTTAATTGCAAACCAAATCTATTTAATTAATCAATTAAACTCTTTAATTAATTAATTAAATCATATTTAAATAGGTGATAACTTGTGTATGTGTGTGACTTACTAGGCTCATCACTAATTGGCAATGAGACATGATATCAACTCTTAATATCATCGAACTCTTTTTACCATAAATGATTTCTCTAAATCATTTTATGAACCTCATAGACCATGGTTAACACCTAGCATAGCATGCCATGGCCACCCAATTAGTAATAAGATTTACCTTAAATGAACCTATAATCATATGTTACCATGCACTAGAATCTCTCATTACAAAATCCCAACTCAAATTTGAGTCATGGTTTATGTCAAACTCCATTTGCTATGAATATTATGTTCTCTTTTAGTTCAGTTCTTGATTAAAAGATTTTCTCATCGAAACCCTTTTACGAATAAATCTATCTGTCTGGCAGGAACTTGAAACATCAAGAACAATTAAATGAACATAGGATTTTATCTCTATTTACTTAGAGGAACAGATTCCATCTTGATCAACACCTACCTCCATATATAACTAGCGAGAGCCAACACATGCCCATATACCCATACATAGTACAAGTATGAAAGCGAGATCAAACTCAAACTACCTATATACAAGATAACTGTGCTATCTCGTGTCTAAAGATTATATGCATCGATATGATTTATGACAAAACATTGACAAGAGTAAACTCCATGTGCTTGTCATAAGTGTCACTGGTTCGGCCTACTTATCATTTATAAGTGCCTATCATGTTTGTTATATGGCATGAGACTCACCATTCCATCTTATTTATATCTCATATAAATAACTTGGGAACAAACATGAATACAATCTTTCTGGATAAGTCATGTCCTTATTATGAAGTATCCTCGATTATGAACCTATTTATGATACTTTGTGCTAGAAATATTGTCACTCATATTCTTAACAACTTAAGAATAATATTTCTAACAAAATATCAATGGACCTTTTCTATTACACATAAATATATTATGTAAACGGAAAAGTGGAAATGCCTTTTATTAATAAAATTATGTACAAGATACATACTAAATGATATGCTCTAGGGCATACTACTAACACTACATCTACACAGATCATAAGAGTTTGAACTATTTGGGCACCTAGAAAGAGCTAAATTTGAGATAGAGGAGATGGTTAGAGTTGATAAAAGACTATGATTGTTTAATAGACTATCAGCCAGGGAAAGCTAATGTTGTGGCTGACGCCTTAAGTCGCAAGACTATGGCAAGTCTACTGGTTACTCCTTTGTCGTTGGTGCATGAGTTAAGATCATTACATGCCAGTTTAGAGATTATTGATGAGGGGCGGATAGTAGTTGCATGGCATGTACAGCCAATGTTGATTGATCAGATCAGAATGGCTACTCAGAATGATGGAAAGTATCAAGTGTTAGTAGTATGCCCTAGAGCATATCATTTAGTATGTATCTTGTACATATTTTTAATAATAAAAGGCATTTCCACTTTTCCGTTTACATAATATATTTATGTGTAATAGAAAAGGTCCATTGATATTTTGTTAGAAATATTATTCTTAAGTTGTTAAGAATATGAATGACAATATTTCTAGCACAAAGTATCATAAATAGGTTCACAATCGAGGATACTTCATAATAAGGACATGACTTATCCAGAAAGATTGTATTCATGTTTGTTCCCAAGTTATTTATATGAGATATAAATAAGATGGAATGGTGAGTCTCATGCCATATAACAAACATGATAGGCACTTATAAATGATAAGTAGGCCGAACCAGTGACACTTATGACAAGCACATGGAGTTTACTCTTGTCAATGTTTTGTCATAAATCATATCGATGCATATAATCTTTAGACACGAGATAGCACGATTATCTTGTATATAGGTAGTTTGAGTTTGATCTGCTTTCATACTTGTACTATGTATGGGTATATGGGCATGTGTTGGCTCTGGTAGTTATATATGGAGGTAGGTGTTGATCAAGATGGAATATGTTCCTCTAAGTAAATAGAGATAAAATCCTATGTTCATTTAATTGTTCTTGATGTTTCAAGTTCTGGCCAGACAGATAGATTTATTGAGAAAAGAGTTTCGATGAGAAAAATCTTTTAATCAAGAACTGGAATTAAAAGAGAACATAATATTCATAGCAAATGGAGTTTGACATAAACCATGACTCGGCTTGAGTTGGGATTTTGTAACAGAGAGATTCTAGTGCATGGTAACATATGATTATAGGTTCATTTAAGGTAAATCTTATTACTAATTAGGTGGCCATGGCATGCTATGCTAGGTGTTAACCATGGTCTATGAGGTTCATAAAATGATTTAGAGAAATCATTTATGGTAAGAAAGAGTTACGATGATAAGAGTTGATATCATGTCTCATTGCCAATTAGTGATGAGCCTAGTAAGTCACACACATACACAAGTTATCACCTATTTAAATATGATTTAATTAATTAATTAAAGAGTTTAATTGATTAATTAAATAGATTTGGTTCGCAATTAAATTGCAAAGTCCCTAGCATGACTTGAAACCAAATCTAGATTATTGGATGTGTAGTATAAATTAAATTATATTTAAAGTGTTTAAATATGAATTTAATTGATGAGAAATTAATTGATAGAGATTAATTAATTAATTTATATTTGATATAAATTAATTAGAAGAAGAAAATAATTATTTTGGGTTAAGAACTCAAAATTAAGACACAGGGGCATTTTGGTCATTTTGCAGTGTGACACGTGGCACCATGAGATGGTGACACATGGCATAACACATAAGCTTGCCAAATGTTTTTTTAATCATGTAAGATGATTAAAATCAAGATTAAATATAGGTTTGACACTTGGCACAATGTGATTGGGTCGCTTAAACCTAGAGCTAATCAAAAGGTGACATGTGGCTAGGGTTTAATGTGTTAACCTAGCTATTTAAGTGTGGTTATGAAAAGAAAACATAACCAGCAGCCTCTCCTCTCAATTGTCACGCCACTTTGAACCTCTCCAGCCATTTCTCTTCGTCTCTCATCAATTCAAAGAGATTAGCCATCAATCTCTAGAATTAAGAACACTAGAAATTGATTCTAGTGTCCTGTTTACATCTCTAATCTCTTAAAAGGCAGAACTTGAATTTCTAATTAATAGAAAAGGCTTTAGAAGCTGTTCAAGTGCTGCCATAGGTGTTCTTGGTGTGGACAAGCTAGAGGGACAACATCTGGTGTCTCAAGACGAATCTCAAAGCGCAGACATTGCGAAGGCATCAAGAGGTTAGTGTAATCGTTCTTGATTTAATCTAGGGTTCTAAAATTAATCTGATTAATTTTAAAATCTTAAATGGCAAATACAGATCCAAAAACATATTAAAAGAGTTTTAATATGTTGTTTATCATTGAAATCAAATAGATAAAAATAAATCTTGCATGGTGCATGTGACCCTAGGTGAAAATTTTTGAATTCAATGGTATAAACTTGTGTTTTTCACGCTTCCTTCCTTCAATTGGTATCGAGCCACTATATTTGCCATTTAGATTGTTGATTATATAATTTAATTGTGTGTTTGATCATGAGATCAAGAGATTCATTGCTGGTTGGATCATGAGGTGTGGCGGCACACATGGTGAAGCCACCATTGGTGGCGGCAACAATGGTTCCTTGGGTGGTTCAAGGTTTGGCTTTTAATTCTACAATTGTTGTATGATCTAAGGCCTATTCTTTGACTAATTAAAGTGTTTAATTAGTTGTTTTAATCACACAATTAAATTATGATTCAAATCAGAATTTTAAAAATTGTTTGAATGTGATTCAAATCTGAATTTTAAAAGTTGTTTGAATGTGATTCAAATCTGAATTTTTAAAGTTGTTTGAATCATATTTAAATCTGATTTTTAAAATTGATTCAATAAAATTCAGATCTGATTTTTAAAAAATATTTGAATGTGATTCAAATCTGATTTTTTAAAAAATGTTTGAATGTGATTCAAATCTGAATTTTGAAGTTGTTTGAATGTGATTCAAATCTGAATTTTTAAATTTGTTTGAATGAGATTCAAATCTGAATTTTTAAATTTATTTGAATCATATTCAAATCTGGATTTTTAAGTTGAATATGAGATATTCAATTTAATTTAAGTATGTATATTTTATTTAATTGTTAAATAGTGATATGCATGATGGATGATCATGGACTATAAAAGACCAATGTGATTGGATTTATTTCTTTTATGTTTCTTTGGGATTGTAAATTAATTAATTTATTTTAATTTATTTTGGGCATGTATTATTAAGTTTGTAATATTTTTGGGTTGTAATTTCATTTATTTAAGTTCTTGTAAATTCGCCTTGGTATGCCAAGGATTACTATGTAATATTGGATTGCAAGAAGTTCAAGGAGGTCAAGAGCATTGGTGGGACCAGTGGGAGGAATTCAATATCAAGTGTTGATTATGTACTCCTTCAGCAACTCTTGTAAAATGAATGAATGAAATGCACCTAGGAATGCCCTGATTCAATTCTTGGTGGCTCAGAATTGAATCCCTTAGAAAGTCCATGATCATACCATATTTACTGCTTATCCATGAATGCATGAGATGTATGGGAATGTATGAAATTATATGATATATGCATGCTAAATGGATAATGTGCAAAGTGAGACCTTAATAGTAATTAGGATGGCTATAAAATCTTCCAAACAAATGATTAAGTTGGAAATGCTATAATTAAAGTAATTATAACATAAGCCCTCCATTGGGGCAATTATTTTAAGAAATTTTAAATAGTTGCATGAGATGCAATTAATTTAAGAGATTTTCTTAAGAATAATTGTTAAGCATGAGATGTTGTAAATATGTAAATGGTTTGGTGGCCAATATTGGATGTACCTGAGGACATTAAAATTATTTGCATAATTACTGGCTCAATGGGATCAACTTAACTAATGCAAGATAAGTCAATAATGGATGTACCTGAGATTTTGAGCATTAGGGGCTAGGTAAAGGATTGAACCTCACATGAGATGTGATGGGCAAGGAGTTGCTCACTTATAGTTTATTATAATTCCAATAATGGATGTACCTGAGGATGATCAATAGAATTATAAGAATTCAATCACCCACTAGAAATCCATCCAACTAGGATTTCCGTTTTCTACTTTGAAAGTGTAGGATTCGCTAAGTTAGTGGGAGGACCAATTTGATTAAAAGACCATAATCATTTTGGTTAATTACATGATACATTTACTAATTAATCTGGTTATTTTCTGCAGTTAATTTTCTGATAAAAATGAGCATAGAACAACCACCACCATCCAATATCCTTGCAAGCATACTTAATCGCAATAGGTTGACAGGACCTAATCTCTATGATTGGCTAAAAAATTTGAAACTTGTCCTGAACCTTGAACATATAGGATATGTTCTAGACTCAAATGTTCCT
This sequence comes from Hevea brasiliensis, assembly GCF_030052815.1. Lineage (NCBI taxonomy): Eukaryota > Viridiplantae > Streptophyta > Magnoliopsida > Malpighiales > Euphorbiaceae > Hevea > Hevea brasiliensis. The sequence goes on along the minus strand of NC_079494.1, from coordinate 29,805,961 downwards.
GGTCCCTTACCTCCAGAGGCCACACAAGAGGAACATGAAACTTTGGACAAGTGGAAGGAGCATAATATGAGAGCTAAGTGTTACATGCTTGCTTCCATGAGTAATGAGTTACAGAAGCAGCATGGAAACATACAGAGTGCAAGAGAGATCCTCCTTCACCTACAAGAGTTGTATGGTGAGCACAGCAGGAATGCTAGGTATGAGATATCTAGACAGCTATTCCGTATGAGGATGTCTGAGGGACAGAATGTTGGGGATCATGTCCACAAGATGATTCGGCTGATTGAGCAGTTGGAACATCTTGACTTCAACATGGATTTCCAACTACAAACGGATTTGATCCTTCAGTCCCTTCCTGAGTCTTTTGGGAATTTTGTGACAAATTTCCATATGACTAAACAGGAATGCACCTTAGCTGAATTACTCAACATGCTGGTTATTGCCCAAAAGAATATGCCAGGCAATAAAGGAAAAGAGGTAGCTTTGGTTGCATTTTCATCTGCTGGAAAGTCCAACAAGAAGAAGGGCAATAAGAAAAAGAAACCTCAGATTCCTGGTCCTTCTAAGAAAATAGCTAAACAGAAAAGGAAGACTAAAGCTGATGAAGGCAAAGGAAAGTGTTTCCATTGCCAACAGGAAAGTGTTTCCACTGCCAACAGGAAAGTGTTTCCATTGCCAACAGGAAAGTGTTTCCACTGCCAACAGGAAAGTGTTTCCATTGCCAATAGGAAAGTGTTTCCATTGCCAGTAAGAAAGTGTTTCCACTGGCCAGAGTATAGCAATCTAAAAGAATACAATGCCATGGTGAAAACCAACTCAAGTTCAAAATATATTTGGCACTTAAGGTTATGTCATGTTGCAGAAGATAAGATTGCAAAATTGGAGAAAATGGGGATTCTATCCTCATTGGGCTCTGAGCCTATTCCAACTTGTGAATCTTGCCTTCAGGGCAAAATGACTAGATCACCCTTTGTTGGACAAAGGCTAAGAGCTGAAAATATTTTGGAACTAATACATAGTGATGTATGTGGTCCGTTTAAAGAAATGGCTAGAGGGGGTTTTTCATTATTTTATTACCTTTACTGATGATAAATCAAGGTTTGGGTATTTGTATTTGATGAAATACAAACATGAATCCTTTGAAAAATTCAAAGAATTTAAATCTGAAGTAGAAAATCAAACAGGAAAAAGTATTAAAGCTCTTCGATCAGATCGTGGAGGTGAATATTTGAGTACTGAATTTGATGAATACTTGAGAGAGCATGGCATTGTTTCTCGGTGACTCCTCCAGAACGCCATACGGTGAATGGTGTATCTGAAAGGAGAAATCGTACCCTATTGGATATGGTACGTAGTATGATGAGCTATACTGATATGCCAATCTCCTTTTGGGGATTTGCATTAGAATCAGCTTTGTATATTCTGAATAGGATTCCATCAAAATCAGTTTCTTCCACACCTTATGAGATATGGCATGGAAGAAAACCAAGTCTTAAGCATGTTAAGATTTGGGGTTGTCCGACTTATATCAAAAAGCGAACACCGATAAATTGGAGATCGATCGTAAAAGGTCGATTTGTTGGATATCCAAAAGATAGTTTTGGATATTATTTTTATTTGCCTACTTCACAAAAGGTTGTGATAAGTAGAGATGCCACATTTCTTGAACAACAGTTTGTTCAAGAAGGAGGCAAAGGAAGGCAAATAGAGTTAGAATTGGAGAATTCTGACCAACCAATAGATCAGATGGATATAGATCCATCTAGTCAACCTATACCCATTGATGAAATATCTACAGCTGTTCCTCGTAGAACAACTGTGGTATCTCACCCACGGTGAGATATGGTTTTCTTCATGAAGAAGAACAAGAGTTGTCTACTCATGAAGAAGTAGATCATGGAGATGATCCACTTACCTATGAAGAAGCTATATCAGATATAGAATCTTCAAAATGGATTGATGCTATGAAATCCGAGATTGATTCCATGTATAAGAATCAACTTTGGGATCTTGCTGACCCACCTGAAGGTATTGTACCTATAGGGAACAAATAGGTTTTCAAGAAGAAAATTGGTTCTGATGGAAAGGTAGAGACCTATAAGGCAAGGCTAGTAGCGAAAGGGTTTCGCCAAAGGCAAGGAATAGACTATGAGGAGACTTTCTTGCCTGTTGCCATGCTTAAATCAATTAGGATTTTATTAGCAATAGCTGCATACTATGATTATGAGATTTGGCAGATGGATGTCAAAACAGCTTTTCTCAATGGATACATTGAAGAAAACATTTTCATGGAACAACCTAAGGGATTTGAATCCCAAAATGGTTCTAAGGTATGCAAGCTAAAGCGATCCATTTATGGGTTGAAACAAGCTTCGAGGAGTTGGAACATCCGTTTTGATGAAGCCATTAAATCCTTTGGTTTTATCAAAAATGAGGATGAGCCATGTGTATATAAGAAGGTTAGTGATAGTGCTATCACTTTCCTTGTCTTATATGTGGATGACATACTGTTGATGGGTAATGATACAGGTATGTTGACGACTATAAAGGTATGGTTGTCAAATACATTCTCCATGAAAGACTTAGGGGAGGCAACCTATATTCTTGGGATTCGCATCTATAGAGATAGAGCGAAAAGAATAATTGGTTTATCCCAAAGTCTATACTTGGAAAAGGTGTTAAAGAGGTTTAACATGCTTGATTCCAAGAGAGGGTTGTTACCAGTGAGACATGGTATCCACCTTTCTAAAGAGATGTCTCCAAAGACACCTGAAGAAAGAGATAAGATGGCCAGGATTCCATGTGCTTCGGCTATTGGAAGTTTAATGTATGCAATGTTGTGTACTAGGCTGGATATCGCATATGCTGTTAGTTTGACTAGCAGGTATCAATCCAATCCAGGTTTGGAATATCGATAGTCACAAGAATATTCTTAAGTACTTGAGAAGAACTAAGGATTTATTCTTGATTTATGGAGGTGGAGACTTGCAATTGGATGGTTATACCGATTCGATTTCCAATCGATATCGATGATAGAAAGTCTACCTCTGGATATGTGTTCATTTGTAATGGAGGTGCATCGATTGGAAGAGTTCCAAACAGAGCACGATCGCAGATTCCACTACAGAGGTCGAGTATATTGTCGCATCGATGTCGCAAAGGAAGTCGTTGGATAAAGAAGTTCATGACAGAACTTACAGTAGTTCCTTCCATTGAGTCAGCAGTTCCATTTCACTGTGACAACAATGGAGCAGCCATACAGGCTAAGGAACTAAGGTCTCACCAAAATCCAAACACATAGAAAGGCATTATCACATTATCAGAGATATAGTTGGGCAAGGCGATATAGTCATGCAGAAAAATAACATCAGCTGAAAAATTCAGCTGATCCATTCACTAAGCCTTTGTCATAAGCTCAGTTAGACTGACATCTTGAGAAGATGGGTCTAAGATATTGTAATGAATGGCTCTAGTGCTAGTGGGAGATTGTTAATAGTATGCCCTAGAGCATATCATTTAGTATGTATCTTGTACATATTTTTAATAATAAAAGGCATTTCCACTTTTCCATTTATATAATATATTTATGTGTAATAGAAAAGGTCCATTGATATTTTGTTAGAAATATTATTCTTAAGTTGTTAAGAATATGAGTGACAATATTTCTAGCACAAAGTATCATAAATAGGTTCACAATCGAGGATACTTCATAATAAGGACATGACTTATCCAGAAAGATTGTATTCATATTTGTTCCCAAGTTATTTATATGAGATATAAATAAGATGGAATGGTGAGTCTCATGCCATATAACAAACATGATAGGCACTTATAAATGATAAGTAGGCCGAACCAGTGACACTTATGACAAGAACATGGAGTTTACTCTTGTCAATGTTTTTTCATAAATCATATCAGTGCATATAATCTTTAGACCTGAGATAGCACAGTTATCTTGTATATAGGTAGTTTGAGTTTGATACTGCTTTCATACTTGTACTATGTATGGGTATATGTGCATGTGTTGGCTCCTGCTAGTTATATATGGAGGTAGGTGTTGATCAAGATGGAATCTGATCATAAAAGTAAATAGATATAAAATCCTATGTTCATTTAATTTTTCTTGATTTTTCAAGTTCTGGCCAGACAGATAGATTTATTCGTAAAAGAGTTTCGATGAGAAAAATCTTTTAATAAAGAACTTGAATTAAAAGAGAACATAATATTCATAGCAAATGGAGTTTGACATAAACCATGACTCAAATTGAGTTGGGATTTTGTAACAGAGAGATTCTAGTGCATGGTAACATATGATTATAGGTTCATTTAAGGTAAATCTTATTACTAATTGGGTGGCCATGGCATGCTATGCTAGGTGTTAACCATGGTCTATGAGGTTCATAAAATGATTTAGAGAAATCATTTATGGTAAGAAAGAGTTCTGATGATATTAAGAGTTGATATCATGTCTCATTGCCAATTAGTGATGAGCCTAGTAAGTCACACACATACACAAGTTATCACCTATTTAAATATGATTTAATTAATTAATTAAAGAGTTTAATTGATTAATTAAATAGATTTGGTTCGCAATTAAATTGCAAAGTCCCTAGCATGACTTGAAACCAAATCTAGATTATTGGATGTGTAGTATAAATTAAATTATATTTAAAGTGTTTAAATATGAATTTAATTGATGAGAAATTAATTGATAGAGATTAATTAATTAATTTATATTTGATATAAATTAATTAGAAGAAGAAAATAATTATTTTGGGTTAAGAACTCAAAATTAAGACACAGGGGCATTTTGGTCATTTTGCAGTGTGACACGTGGCACCATGAGATGGTGACACATGGCATAACACATAAGCTTGCCAAATGTTTTTTTAATCATGTAAGATGATTAAAATCAAGATTAAATATAGGTTTGACACTTGGCACAATGTGATTGGGTCGCTTAAACCTAGAGCTAATCAAAAGGTGACATGTGGCTAGGGTTTAATGTGTTAACCTAGCTATTTAAGTGTGGTTATGAAAAGAAAACATAACCAGCAGCCTCTCCTCTCAATTGTCACGCCACTTTGAACCTCTCCAGCTATTTCTCTTCATCTCTCATCAATTCAAAGAGATTAGCCATCAATCTCTAGAATTAAGAACACTAGAAATTGATTCTAGTGTCCTGTTTACATCTCTAATCTCTTAAAAGGCAGAACTTGAATTTCTAATTAATAGAAAAGGCTTTAGAAGCTGTTCAAGGGCTGCCATAGGTGTTCTTGGTGTGGACAAGCTAGAGGGACAACATCTGGTGTCCTGAAGACGAATCTCAAAGGCGCAGACACGCTGCAGTGCATCAAGCGGTTAGTGTAATCGTTCTTGATTTAATCTAGGGTTCTAAAATTAATCTGATTAATTTTAAAATCTTAAATGGCAAATACAGATCCAAAAACATATTAAAAGAGTTTTAATATGTTGTTTATCATTGAAATCAAATAGATAAAAATAAATCTTGCATGGTGCATGTGACCCTAGGTGAAAATTTTTGAATTCAATGGTATAAACTTGTGTTTTTCACGCTTCCGTTCCTTCATCAAGAGCTGTTGGAAGAAGTCAGACAGGGCAAGAAACTAGAGTTTTCAATCAGAGATGATGGTCTACTGCTACACCAGGGTAGAATATGTGTTCCTAATGATGTTGATTTGAGACAGATCATTTTGAAGGAAGCACATGAGTCTCCTTTTGCCATGCACCCTGGTGGTACAAAAATGTATAGAGGGCTAAAGGAGCATTACTGGTGGATTAGTATGAAGAGAGAAGTGGCAGAGTTTATTTCCAAATGCCTAACTTGTCAGCAAGTAAAGGCAGAGCATCAAGTACCAACTGGGTTATTTCATCCACTACCAGTGCCAGAATGGAAATGGGAGATAATAACTATGGATTTTGTTATGGGATTTCCAAAGACACAGAAAAGTCATGATGCAGTATGGGTCATTATTGACAGACTGACTAAGTCTGCTCATTTTTTGCCAGTCCGAATGGACTACAGTTTAGACAGATTAGCCAGGTTGTGCATCGATGAGATTGTGAGACTTCATGGAGTGCCAGTATCTATTGTATCAGACAGAGATCCTAGGTTCACTTTTAGATTCTTGGGTAGTCTTCAGAGAGCCCTAGGAACTAGATTGAACTTTAGTATGGCATTCCACCCACAGACAGATGGCCAGTCTGAGAGGGTAATTCAGATCTTGGAGGATATGTTACGGGCTTGTGTGATTGAGTTTGAGGGCAGTTGGGATACGCACTTGCCTTTGATTGAGTTTGCTTATAATAACAGCTACCAATCAAGCATTGGGATGCCTCCATATGAAGCTTTGTATGGCAGAAAATGTAGAACCCTGTTGTGTTGGGATGATATGGGTGAAAGAAAAATGATTGGACCCGAAATTGTTCAATAGACTAAAGAGAAAATCAGGGTGATCAGAGATCGACTTAAAACTGCATCAGACCGTCAGAAGTCCTACATTGATCTGAAGAGAAGGGATATTGAGTATGCAGTGGGTGAGAAAATTTTCCTCAAGGTTTCTCCTTGGAAGAGAATTATGAGATTTGGCAGAAAGGGGAAACTGAGTCCTCGTTTTTTCGAGCCATATGAGGTTCTGGAAAGAGTGGGTCCTTGGGCATATCGATTGGCACTACCTCCGGAGTTGGAGAAAATACATAACGTCTTCCATGTGTCTATGTTGAGGAGGTACCGATCAGACCCATCTCATGTACTAACAGCAGAAGAAATTGAAGTGAATCCAGACCTCACATATGAGGAAGAACCCATAGAGATTCTGGCTTATGAGGTGAAGCAGCTACGGAATAAGCAAATACCATTGGTAAAAGTGCTGTGGAACCATCTTTCGGGCCAGGACGCTACTTGGGAACGACAAAAGGACATGAGGAGACAGTACCCACAGCTGTTTAAAGATTGATACCAGGTAAAATTTTGAGACAAAATTTATTTTAAGGGGGGAGAATTGTAACACCCTTATTTGCATAGCCTGGTATATTTCACTGTTCCGGTGACCGGAGTCGGTCCGGACAATTAAGGGGATTAGAACCATACTTAAGACAACTAGTTAAACCATAAACACAAATAATTAGTAAAGTCCAATTAGTTAAGTATAAACAAGAAAAACAGAACATAAGAAGTTAAACGAGCCGAGAGTCACAGCAATGGGTGACCTTCTCGGGAATGACTGCGAAGCCATTTTAAACTCAAATTTCGAACCATAAAATGTGACGCTGCGGTCTTTAGGACCATTACGAACACAGTGGAAAAGAGAAAATCATGAAAAAGAACTGTTAAGCCAGTCAAATAATTAGGTCAGGGAGCCGGAATAAATATTGAATTATTTGCAAATTGAGATGAACTGGCAAGGGGCAATTTGGTCAATTGACCCCGAGAGCTGACTTCTGACTTAACTGTCAAATAAAATCAGAGATAAGAAAATTTCAGAATCGAGAATTAAATTAAAAAACTAATAAAATAAATAAATAAAAAAAGAAGAAAATGAAAAAGTCAAAAGGTGATGACATCATGCATGACCTCATGCATGATGCCATAAGGAATAAAATTAATTTAATTACTTATTTAGATTTTTGGGTCTTCCATAAGGATAAAAACAAAACAAAAGGAAAGAAAAAAAAAAGAGGAAAAAGTCCTTCTTCTTCTCTTGTGGACGTCTCCCATCTCTCTCTCTCTCTCACCATTGCAAACCTCCATTAAAGCTTATTTCAAGCTTTGAAACCACCATTAAACCTCAAATCCTTCCATACTGGCTTCACAAAAACTTGTTTTAGCCACTTGGGAAGGAGCTTGACAACAAAAACGAAAAGAAAGGAAGAAGTTTTGAAGAAAAAGAAATTCTACATAAAAGGTTAGCAATGAAATTTGATAATTTGAGTTCGATTCTTACATTTCTAACTTATTGAGCTTGTAAATAAACTTAAAATGGAAAAAAAAATTTATTGAGGGATTATATAGAATTTTGGACAGCTAGGGTTTGGTTGGACAAAGTATAAATTTGTTTGAGCTAATCATGTTAGGAAGCTTAATTGAGGTAAGGGAGCATGTTTATAAGTGTTTAATTAGCTAAATGCAACAAATGACATGAATTAGGGTCCTTAACATTAGGGTTTAGGGACCAAAAATGTGAAGAAGTGCTAAATGATGTCTTTGATATAGTTTAAGGAAAGAAATAGCCATTTGTGACCTAATTAAGTGTGTTAGAAGTGTTTGAATCAAAGCCAAATTCGGATTGGGTATGCACCATGACCAAAAGTCAACTTTGGGGGACCAAAAATGGAATTTTACAAGTCCAATTGGTATGGAACCAATTGGGAATGAAAATAGGCACTAAATGACACAATTTTAATTCAGGAAGCATGCTCAAAAAGTGACTAAAACCTAGTGTACAATTTGATTAAAGTTGAAAAATTGCAGGCTGCCCTGCACAAACCGGCCAAATGAACAGTGTTTGTTCATTTGATCATAACTCGAGCTAGGCAGGTCAAAATGACCTGAAATTTTACCAGAGGTTAGATGAGATATAGACCTAAAACTTTCATGAAGAAACAAACCCAAATTCTGCCAGTAACCAAGCCACTTGCCCACCCCAAGTTGGTGACCCAAAATTGCCAGAACCAAAATTGCCCAGAAAATCTGGGTTGTATTCAATCCGGCAGCCATGGTTCAAATGGCCATAACTTGAGCTACAAAACTCCAATTGGAGTGATTCAAAAAGGAGAATATATTAAGACAATAGGGAACATTTTCTGTGAAGAAAGGTTTGCCAAATTCCAACAGTAAAATGATAAATGGAACAGTGCAACCAGGGACACCAAAACTGAAAATTTGATAATTTTGCCTAAAGGACTTAAGCTTTGAGAAAATGACCAAAACCAGCAAATTTAATGACCAAAATGTGGTATGTGGGTGAAGCTGGAGTTCCCATACCTATTAAGCCTTAAAAAGTCAACAATTTGACTTGAATAGTATAGTGAATAGTAACCCGAAACACAAAAACTTCGAGAACGTCAAATTTAGCACATTAAAGCTAGGTAAAAGTGAAGCTAAATTTATTTTTGGATTTATGCTAAGTTATGGTACTGAAACACTGTGAAACTGTGTATTTCAGCTGAAAAATACTTGGAGGCTCTGAGAGACTGAGTCAAGGCCTAGAGGCGACTCACGTCAGGTCTGTAGACAGTAATTTTTATTTAAATATATGATTCTTGAAAATTTGATTTTTTTTTTTAGTTAATTATGAATTGTGTTGCCGTTTATGATTGTGAATATGAATTTGAAAATTGACCAGATTTCTCATAAATTATTTGAATAAATTGTTTTGAATTGATTTTGTGTTCAGACTTAGCATGACAGTATCACATTATTCCTCCTCCATTTATGGGGTTGAGATAGCTCATTTTCCTCCCTCTCTGGCTTACCAGTTGAGGTCGAGATCGGATGAGTACTTATTAGCTAGCTAGCCACCTCCTTCGTTGATTTCGATTAGTGGGGTTGTAGATTGCTTTGTCGTGGTGTACAACATGGCATTGATCGGAAATTTTGTGTCATGGCTTAAGTTGTGTATGATTTGGCAACACTGTGTGTATTAAACTATTTGACCAAATTGTGTTATTATGAATTTTAGTAACCTGTGAAATGTGATTAAGAAATATTTAAATTGTGATTTGATAATGAATGATTTATGCATTGTATTTTAAATTTTTATTATGCACCATTGAGTATTTTTATACTCAGCGATAGCTTATTTTACTGTCGCAGATAAGAGCAAGGAAAAAGCAGCAGAGTGAGCTGCTATTGAGTTGAGGACCACACTGATCTTTTGTACGGGTATTATTTTATACCCTTGTAGTTAATTTTGATGTAAATATTATAACGCTTTATGTATCAATGTAAAGTTGAGCAGTTGTAAAATAAATTGTAATAATATTATTTTTGGATTTCCTTCTGTAAATTAATATTTATACTTGTGAATTTCATACTCTATGACTTGTGAATGAATTTATTAAATATTTTGAGATGATAAATTTTGATTTGGATTGTGGAATTATTTTGAAGCGATTTGAATTGAGTTGATTTGAGATTAATTGAAGGTTGGGAGTTGAGAATAATATTGGAAGTGTTTTTTTTCAGGTATTTGAAGAACTGTTTTCTCCAAATACAAACGGAACTCTGTCAAAATTTTTATAAAATTTGTGGCAAAATTAAAATGGACAAAAAATTTTACTACTATTTAAACTTTGAATAAATGGTTTTTAATTCCTACCAAAATGCTTACCACTTCCAAAATGTAAGAAAATTGTTTTAAAATCCCTTGTAGGGTACTTAATGAGTTATCGGTAGGTGAAGTTCGGTAGTTCATTAAGTATTCTATGGTATCATGTTATGCCTTATAGAGGGGTAAGGTGTGACAGACAAACAGAGAGCCTAGCAGACTACAAACTAGGTGAGGTCACAAATCTGCCTAGCGTCAGAGTCACCTCTCATCTACAGTGCATCAGTGGTTGGACCTTTAGGTTCCTTTTGAAATTTTGTTTTTACATTTTGTTTTAGTTAGTAGTTTTTGATTTGTAAATTATGAACTCATGTAAATAGTAAATTTATGTAATCATATGTGGATGTACATATTTTGAAGAATTTTGTTAATTGATATAATTAGAGAATATCTTCATGAAATTTTAGTTGATTTTGAATTTGAATGAAATTGTGGATTAATGTTGAAAACTTAAAATGATTGCTAATGTTGAGACCATGTTGATGGTTATTGAAGTTTGAGAATGATTGGAAATGATTATTGGAAGTGTTCTTCACAGGTTCCGAAGAACTGTTTTCTTTATTTTTAGTCGGTACTCTGCCAGATTTTCTACAAAATTTTCCAAACCTCAAATAAATTATAATTTCAATAAATGACTTAAATGAATTATATTTCATAAATTGTACTTCATAACTATAAAAAAAATAAATTAGGAAGAATAAAAAAAAAATGATTGAATTCAAATAGGGTGTTTCGGTACACTGCATGGCATATCTTACTCGGCTAAACTGTAGACAGGTAAGGGGTGTCACATTTTGTGGTATCAGAGCACGGTTTAAGCGTTTCTAGACCTAGATCCAGTCCATACCATGCATTGCATTTGTAAGAGGTGAGGTGACACTAATGCAGATCTAATGGACCCTACATCACAGAGGGCAGTTGAGGAGGAAGTGGAGAGTCATGCTCCACCTGCAGTAACTGAGACTGGGGGTAGGGGAGAACCTGCTCCGCTAGCTCAAGCAGAGCCTGCTCAGCCTCCATAGGCCATGTTCCAACAAATGGCCAAATTCTTTAGACAAATGGCCGGGGTAATGCCACCACCACCACCACCTCCACAACAGAAATCACACCTGGAAAAACTGAGAAAATTTGGAGCAGTGGATTTCTTTGGCAAAAGAGAAGATGATTCTGTTACAGCCGAAAATTGGTTGAATAGAACCGTTAGAGTTTCAAAACAACTCCACTGCACTCCAAAACAAAATCTAGAAGCTGTTGTATCTCTGTTGCAAGATGATGTCTACCAATGGTGGGATACAGTGTCTAGTGAAGTGCAACCAAAAGTAATAACTTGGGACTTCTTCCTCTCAGAATTCAAGAAAAAGTATGTGGGTAGTGTATGCCTGGAAGAGAGAAGAAGAGAATTCATTAACCTGAGGCAGAGACAGCTGACAGTGGCCGAGTATGAAAAGGAATTTGTCAAACTGAGCCGCTACAGAAGGGAGATAGTCCATAATGAAGCCAAAAGGTGTAAGAGATTTGAAGAGGGATTAAATGACAACATAAAGATCATGATTACTGCCTTGGGAATCACAGACTTCACCAAGTTAGTGGAAGCTATAATAAAAGATGAAAAGGTCAGAATCAGTGAGCAGACCAGAAGAGAGAGACAGCAGAAGAGGGGCCCAGGTCAGTCTAGTCCATCTCCTGCACCCAGGAAGAAGTTCAAAGGTCCACCTGCACAGAGTTCAGGTCAACCACAAGGTCAGGGTCAGTCTCAGGGGCCCAGGCCATAGTTCACCCCTAGGAGAGGTCAGTCAACACCATCAGTGGGCAGCTCTCCAGGGACGGGGTTTATGGGACTAGCCCTAGCATCCTCTGCATGTCCGCATTGCTAAAATGGCATAAGGGGGAGTATTGGAGAGTGACTGCTGCTTGCTTAAGGTGTGGGTCGACAGAGCATCAGTTGAGGAATTGTCCACGCAGAACTGCTACAGCTACTCCAACACAAGCAGACAGACCTGCTCCTGCACTACAAATGTGTAGGAAATCTAGTAAATCTGAGGCAGTGTGATCATCAAAGAGGCCTACATCTGAGCCAGCAGAGAGGCCTGAGGGTAGACCACCTGCTAGAGCATATGCCATAAGAGCTCAGGAGGAGCAAGATGCCCTAGACATCATTAGGGGTATGTTCTCCCTCTACAATACATCTGTCATGCATTAGTGGATCCAGGGTCCACTCATTCATACATCTGCATCAACTTACCCCTAGAAAGGGGGATACTAGTAGGGGAGAGTGACCAAGACATTCTGATCACTAATCCATTGAGCCACAGTGTAATGGTGAACAAAGTGTACAAAGGTTGCTCGTTAAGGATTCAGGGTTATGAATTCTTGGTAGACCTGATTGAGTTGCCCTTCTATGAGATGTGATTTTGGGAATGGACTGGTTATCACGTCATGAGGCAATGGTTGATTGTAAATTAAAGAGAATTTCTTTGAAAACTCCTAAGGGTAATGAGATCATAGTTGTGGGGGAAAGGACAGATTTCTTGTCCAATGTCATCTCAGTCATAGTTGCAAGACAACTGATGAGAAAAGGCTGTGAAGCCTACCTAGCACATGTAGTGGATACTAGGCAGGCTAAACCAGATCTGTGTGACATACCCACAGTAAAAGACTTCCCAGATGTGTTCCCTGAAGAATTGCCTGGCTTGCCACTAGAAAGGGAAGTTGAAATTGCTATTGAGATACTACCGGGTACAACACCAATATCTATTGCTCCTTATAGGATGGCATCCACAGAATTGAAGGAACTGAAAATCCAGTTACAGGAGTTACAAGATAAGCGGTTCATATGCCCTAGTGTGTCACCATGGAGAGCTCCAGTGCTATTTGTAAAGAAGAAGGACGGGACTTTAAGGTTATGCATCGATTACTGGTAGTTGCATAAAGTAACTGTGAAGAATAAATATCTGTTGCCTATAATTGATGATCTATTTGATCAGTTGAAGGGAGCAGGAGTATTTTCTAAAATTGATCTCATATCAGGGTATCATCAGCTGAGGGTGAAGGATGCAGATGTGCCAAAGACTGCATTCAGGACCCGGTATGGGCATTATGAGTTCCTGGTACTGCCCTTTGGCCTAACAAATGCACTAGCAGCATTCATGGACCTTATGAACCGTATCTTCCATCCATACTTAGATTGGTTCGTAGTGGTCTTTATTGATGATATTTTGGTGTATTCTAAGACTAGGGAAGAACATGATGAGCATTTAAGGATTGTTCTGCAAACCCTGAGAGAAAAGAAGCTATATGCTAAGTTGTCCAAGTGTGGCTTCTGGTTGAATGAGATTGCATTCCTTGGACACATAGTGTCAGCTGATGGGATTAGAGTGGATCCCAAGAAAATAGAAGCAGTGACGGAATAGAAGCCTCCCAGGAATACAACTAAGGTCAGAAGTTTCTTAGGGCTAGCTGGGAACTACAGAAGATTTGTTAAGGGATTTTCTTTAATAGCTGCTCCAGTGACCTAGTTGTTATACAAGAATGTCAGATTTGACTAGAATGATAAGTGTCATACCAGTTTTGAGAAGTTGAAGGCTATGTTGACAGAGGCACCAGTGTTAACACAGCCAGTGTTAGAAAAGGACTTTGTGGTCTACAGTGATGCCTCTCATAATGGGTTAGGGTGTGTATTGATGCAAGAGGAGAAGGTGGTCGCTTATGCTTCCAAGCAGCTAAGGCCACATGAACAGAATTACCCTACCCATGATCTAGAACTTGTAGCAATTATCTTCGCACTGAAGATATGGAGGCACTACTTGTATGGTGAAAAGTGCTACATCTACACAGACCACAAAAGTCTGAAATACTTGCCAACCCAAAAGGAGCTCAACTTTAGACAGAGGCAATGGATTGAGTTCCTAAAGGACTATGATTGTGTGATTGATTACCATCCTGGGAAGGCAAATGTAGTTGCAGATGCTTTGAGCAGAAAATCCATCACAGCTTTGAGATCATTAAATGCTCGTCTATCCTTGGCTCGAGATGGAGCTATTTTGACTGAGTTGCAAGTGAGGCCAAACCTGCTATAGCAGATTTTAGATGGGCAGAAGGTAGATGAGAAGTTAATGACTACTATGAGTAAAATATCAGAAGGGAAGGTAACTGACTATGAGGTGAAAGCAGATGGGTGTCTGTACTACAAAAGAAGAGTATGTGTACTAGATGATGGGGAATTGAAAGCCAATATCTTAAAAGAGGCACACACCAATGTTTATGCTATGCACCCAGGAAGTACAAAAATGTATCATGACTTGAAGCTTCATTATTGGTGGCCTGGTATGAAGGACATAGCTGACTATGTGACTAAATGCTTAACATGTCAGCAAGTCAAGGCAGAACATCAAGTTCCATCGAGTTTGCTACAGCCTATACACATACCTGAATGGAAATGGGATCGGGTCACTGTGGATTTTGTAAGTGGTCTACCTCTTAACCAGAAGAAACATGACACAGTATGGGCGATAGTAGATAGATTGATGAAGTCAGCACACTTTCTGCTAGTTAGGACTGACTAATCACTGGAGAAGTTAGCAGAATTGTATATAGTGAGATAGTTAGACTGCATGGAATCCCACTTTCCATCATATCTGATTGAGACCCAAGGTTTACATCGAGATTTTGGAAGAAGTTGCATGAATCCATGGGTACAAAACTCCACTTCAGCACAGCTTTCCATCTTTAGACGGATGGGTGATCAAAAAGAGTAATCTAGGTAAACAATTGAAACCAATTGTACTAATAAAAATATTGAATTGAAATGATAATAATAACATGAAATTTATGGCAGGTCCTTGAGGATATGCTGAGGAGTTATGTCATTAAGTTTGAGGGAAGTTGGGATAGATACCTCCCACTACCAGAATTTGCATACAACAATAGCTACCAAGCTAGTATCCAAATGGCCCCGTATGAAGCACTGTATGGGAGGAAATGTAGAACTCCAGTGTGCTGGACTGAATTAGGTGAAGATAAACTAATAGGGCCAGACCTGGTGAAATAGACTGAGGAGAAGGTAAAGCTAATCAAAGCCAATCTGAAGGTTGCCTCAGACAAACAAAAATCTTATGCCGACCAGAAGAGAAAAGAAATAGAATATACGGTTGGCGACAAAGTTTTTCTCAAGGTGTCACCGTGGAAGAAGGTATTGAGGTTGGAAGAAAAGGTAAGTTAAGCCCTAGGTTCATTAGCCCATATGAAGTCATTGAACGTGTGGGTCCGGTGGCCTATAGGCTAGCTTTACCACTAGAGCTGGACAAGATCCACAATGTGTTCCACGTATCAATGCTAAGAAGATATTGCTCAGATCCTTCACATGTCATCTGCATGGAAGAAATTGAAGTACAACCGGATTTGACATATGAAGAAGAACCCATACGGATCCTGGCTTGGGAAGTAAAAGAGTTGAGGAATAAGCAGATTCCACTGGTGAAAGTGCTTTGGAGGCACCACAACACTGAGGAGGCAACTTGGGAAAGTGAAGAGACGATGAGGCAATAGTTCCCTCAACTGTTTGCATCAGGTAAATTTCAAGGACAAAATTTAAATTAGAGGGGAAGAGTTGTAACACCTCCCTGTAGCAACTCCGTACATTCTACTGTTCCAGTGACCAGTGTCGGTCCGGACAGCTAGAACGTCCGGAAAAAATATTTAAACTAAAGTGAGGAGCCATAATTAACTCAAATATTAATAAGAAAAGTTTAGGAAAAATTTTAGAAATAAAATACAGCTAAGTTAAATGAGCCAGTGCCCTAGCGATGGGTAACCTAGTGGGAAGTTACGATTCTCACAACTAGGAGACCTAGACCCAAGGGAAAATTCATAAAATAATTTTTAAAACTCCAAAGAAGGGTCATTGAGGTTTCTATGGCATTAGAATGCCAAGGAAATGCTTAGAAAAATTTTTCAATCGGTACAGACAATTTTGGTCTATTAAGCCAAACGGAGGGCATTTTGGTCATTTTGCCTTCACAAGTGATTTTTGGCTGACTTGTCCAGTTAAGTAAATAATTATTATGATACAAAATATGAATAACTATTGCTAAAAATTAAATTGAAAATGAGTAGAGAAGAAAAGAAAAGAAAATGAAAGAAAATACCAATTATGACATCATATGATGCCATTAAACACTTACCCACCAATCGTATTTAATTAACATTTAAATTAACTAATAAAAAAAGGACAAAGGAGACAACAAAAATCAAACAAAGCCATCAGCGATTCTCACCAAAAAGCAGCTGTCTCTCTTCCCTTCCACCCCTTTCCTCCATGAGAGCTCCACCAAAGCTTCAAACCCCACAAAATCTCACCATAAAACCGCTCAAGCTCTTCACTAAACTTATTCCTCATGCCTTAAATCACCACTAGGCAGCAAAAAGAGGAAGGAAAAAGGAGGTTTTGTTAGCTTGAAATTCTGCTCCAAGTGGTTAGTGTCCAAACTCTTACTACCGTTGATTTAATTCATGTTTAGTGGCATGAAATAAGTAGGAAATGTAAGAAAATAAAATAAAAATGTGTGTATGTGCACCTTAAAAATTTCAGCAGCTTAGGTTGGTTAGGGTTTGGTGATTTTGCTTGATAGCAAAGTGGTTATGAGCTGCCCTTGTTATGAGATGAGTGATTGAATATGTTTCTGTAAGTGAAATGTAAGTGGAATGCATGATAGAACTTGAAAAAAATGTGGACACATGAACAACATTAGGTTTTGCTCAAATAATAGTATGATAACCTTGTAATGGTCAATTAGTGACCATTTGAATGTGTGTAAGGAGGAAATGAAGTAAGTTGTGGATTGGCATTTGAGTTTGGGTGAGATGCCTTGGCTGACCTGCAGGACTAAGTATGAGTCCAGCAGGTTTGGGCAGTTATAAATGGAGTTGTAGAGGTTCAATTGATGCAAGGCCAATAGGACATGAAATTAGACACATAATGGCACAACTTTGGTATAGAAACTCTGCCCAGAAAACCAAAACCAAGTTGACCTAAAAATTACCCTAATCCGGGTGACCTGCATTCTGCCTGGGCAAAATGACCAAATAAATAGTGTTTATTCATTTAGTCATAACTCAGTGTAGAAAGGTCAAATTGACTTAAAATTTTACCTGCAGAAAGCTGAGACATAGACCTACAACTTTCATGAAGAACACATATCCAAATTCTAATCATAACCTAGTCAAATTGCCAACCAAACTTAGGTTACCAAATCTGGCAGAACCAGTTTTGCCTAGAATTTTAGATTCTGTCCAATCCGGCCAATTATGGTGTTTAAGCCATAACTTTAGCTACAAAACTCCAAATGAAGTGATTCAAAAAAGGAAATGTAACTAGAAAAAATAAGGAACAACTTTCATGGAGACAATTTTGCCAAATTTCTACTATAAAAATGACCAATGGAACAGTAAACACAAGGCTTAAAATCTGAATATTTTGAACAACTAGCACTAAGCTTAGAAATGGTATTGGCAACCAATACCAACAATTTTAGAATGCAAAATGTAGCATGTTGGGAGTATTAGAACCAATATACGTATTTTCTATGCAAAAGTCAACATTTTAGTTTACTAATGAAATAAATAGTAACACCTAAACTTAAATTTCAAGAATTGTAAAGTTTAAAAGTGTAACATGCCCTAGTACACCTAGCAAGATTGGTTTGGATAGGTTGGCATGCCAATAGGGTTGTTTTAGCATTATTGCACATGGCATTATGCCATTCTATGATTTCATGGCTTTTAGCCATTCTGACATTGTGTTGATACTTGGCCTTGTGCCTAATGTTATTACAGCTTATTAGCTATTCTGTTGCACACCGGGAGATGCATATGTGACCGATGGTGTGACGGCCTGAGGTACTAGATACCCAGTGCCAGTTTACCCATTTATCCAGTATAGGTTATTTGGGCAACCAAAAATGAAAATTGATAAATTTAATAAAATAATAAATATAACAAGTACCAAATAAATAAGACTACTAATAATTATCAAAAATTTGTCTGCGTGAGACATCAATACACTCACTGCATATTTATTTCCTTTTAGTTCTTTTTATTTTATTATTGGAAACACTAAGCATTATTGCTTAGCGCGTCACTTTTTGCCATGCGTAGGTTCTGGAGAGACAAAAAGAGAGCCCAGTAGACCACAAATTGGGTGAGGTCACAGATCTGCCTAGCGTCAGCGTCACCTCTTATCTACAGTGCATCAGTGTTAGGACCTTTAGGTCCCTTTCGAAATTATTTTTTTGCATTTTGTATTAGGTAGTAGTTTGTGATTTGTAAATTATGAACTCATGGAAATGATTATTGGAAGTGTTTTTCACACGTTCCAAAGAACTGTTTTCTCCATTTTTAGCCGGTACTCTGCTGGATTTTCTATAAAATTTTCAGAACCTCAAATAAATTATAATTTCAATAAATGACTTAAATGAATTATATTTCATAAATTGTACTTCATAACTATAAAAAAAAAAAATAAATTAGGAAGATTTAAAAAAAATGATTGAATTAAAATAGGGTGTTCCGGTACACTGCGTGGCATTTCTTACTCGGCTACACTGTAGACGAGTAAGGGGTGTCACAGTTATGCAATTGGTGGTTGGTTAAATTTAATAAATTATGATTTATATTGAGTTTTAAATTCTTAAGTTGTGCACCACTGAGTGACATACTCAGCAATAGCTTTGTATGCTGTCGCAGGTAAAGAGAGGGGAAAGGTTGTCAAGTGAGCTTATTGGAAGCATAGTTGGAGTAGTTCTTTTATGTAACACTTCGAACCACTGAGTTATGAATAGTATCATTTTTGGTCTATGACTAATACTATTCAAGGACACCTTGAGGACCAAAAATAAAAGAAAATTAATTGAGATAGACACAATAAAAAAAATTCAAGTGAACTAAAGGCCTAAGGATTTAACGGGTATTATGAAAAAGAAAGATTATGACCCGATGAGAGGCATTTTGGTCAATTCATTTCAAGAGTTAATTTTTGACCAAAATGTCAATTTAAGTAAATGAAAATAATAAATTGAATTATGAATAAATTTTTGAGGAAAAATTCAAGTAAAAATATATAGAAAAGAAAAGAAGTGAAAATCCAAATTTTAATTACCTTTATGACACAATTAAAATTTTACAACCAATGGGCTTTGGACAACTCAATTAAAATTTAATCCTCCTCTTTCTCATTGTTGCCGCCTCACCTCTTCTCTCCCTCTCTCTTTCTTTCTTTCTCCTTCCTTCTTGCTCCATTGACACCCATCATCCAAACTTAATTCCTTACTTTTCTTTCAAGAGTTTTTCCATCTAACTTGTAGTAAACACCAAATTAAACCTTGATTGAAAGATTGAAAGAAGAAGAACAATAATTGAGAGAAATTGGGAGTTGGAAAGAAATCATAAGTTAACTTATAATGAAATTTCATGAGAAATTGAAAGGAATCATGCATGGAACCTAAACTAGGGTTTTGGCCAAATTGTGGAAAAATTAGGGTTTCATATATTTTAATGTAATTGATGATGAAATCAAGCTTAGTTGAAGTAGTGTGCATGATTGGAGTAAAGAAATTGCATGAGTTTTGCATAAATTGAAATATGGAAGATTAGGGTTCATGGAGAAATTGGGACTTTGGTGCTAGAGAGTGAAATTGGTGTGTATAGTGTTAAATTATGGTCATTTAAGGTTCCTTTAGTTTGAATTGACATTGGGTTTATGAATGGAAGTAATGAAATAGTAGGATTGGAGAAAAATGCAAACTAGGGATTTGGAAAATTGGGGATTTTTGTGCTATGAGTGCTATGGATGTATTAATGCTAAATTATGGTCATTTGGGGTGAGTTAAATGTGAATTGATGTTGGTTAGAGGAAGCAATTGAAGAAATGAAAATTTGAACCTATGGAAGAATTTTACACACTGAGTTCAGTGTATTTGATAGCCCATAAATTGAGCTACACAATTTCAATTGGTGTGAAAACTAATTGAAAATAAAACTTAAGACATAGGGCTAGAATTTTCATGAAGAGACCTAACCCAGAAACTGCCCAAAAATTGCCTAAAACTTGGCTTGAACATGGAGATAAAATTCTGGAACCTACAGAATTAGGCACGTGAATAGTAAAATTTGCATGGCCATAACTCTCTCTAGAAAACTCCGATTTAGGTGATTCTTGAACCAATGGAAACCTAAAACATATTAGAACATTTCATATGCAGAACTTAAGGCCAAATTATGGACTTAACCTAATTGCTAAGCAAAGTTGAGTCACCAAATCTGCCAAAAATCTGAAAATCTGCAAATTGACTGTATGAACGTTAAACTTTGCAAGGCTATAACACTCTCTAGAAAACTCTGATTTAGGTGATTCTTGAATTGATAGAAACTTAAAAATAGTAGAACATTTCGTCTGAAGAACTTGAAGCCTAATTACAAACTTAACCCAACCAAATTGTTGAGCAAAATTGAGTTGATAAATCTGCCAGAACAATAAACAGTAAAATTTAAATAGCCATAACTCTCTTTAGAAAGCTCCGATTTAGGTGATTCCTAAATTGATGGAAACTTAAAACATACTATAACATTTCATATGAAGAACTTGGAGCCAAATTATGAACGTAACTAGATCAAATTGTTGACCAAAATTAAGTCACCAAAGTTGCTAGAAGTAGCCCCACGTGAACAGTAAAATTCATTTGACTATAACTTTGGCTACACAACTCCAAATGAGGTGATTCAAAGAGGGAAATAAAGATGTGACCTAGAGGGACAATTTTCATGAAGAACACCTAACCAAGTTAGGATTGAAACTAAGTAAAAATTGGGTCAAAATTCAATGTACCAAGCTGCTAGAAAACCAAAACTTTTTAAAATTTGCAAAGCTAACTTGGGATGCATTAGACATTCATGTAATGAGTTCTTGGCAGAAACTGAGATGAGTATTGAGGTATTCTATTTGCATTTTTTCAGTAAATAAAGAAGTTGGAACGGACAAGGAGAAGTAAGTAACCGGAAAAGGAGAAATATTGAAGGTTTGTGCACAACTAACCTTTTTTTGTTTTTAAACTTGTAAATTATTTTGAATGTGTTTATTTGAATGAGTTTGCTTTGCACAATTTTACTTTGACTAAACTATGATTTTTCTCTTACACTTGAGAAATTTAAGTGTTGCCACCTCTATATGGATATTATGATGATTTGAATGTGTTTATTGATTTGTAAATGTGATGTTAAGTAAAAAACTTTTGAAAATTGTTTTAAAACCACA
This sequence comes from Hevea brasiliensis, assembly GCF_030052815.1. Lineage (NCBI taxonomy): Eukaryota > Viridiplantae > Streptophyta > Magnoliopsida > Malpighiales > Euphorbiaceae > Hevea > Hevea brasiliensis. Next base: position 29,784,310 of record NC_079494.1, on the reverse strand, counting down.
GTTAGCATGACAGTCCCTTTCGAAACTCCCCAGTAGTAACGACTACTTAGTGGTGGTAATGGATATTGATTTTGTCTCCCATTAATAACGGTTAGTGGGGTAAGACTACATGAGTACTCATTAGCTAGCTAGCCCTTCCCTCATTAATAACGGTTGGTGAGGTTGAGATTTCTTCGTCGTGGTGTACAACACGGCACTGATCATGAAATTTTGTGTCATGGCCTAAACTGTGTGTTGATGATGGCAACACTTCTGCTTTGTGAATGGTGATTTGTAAAGTATGATTTCTCATTCGAAATGTGATTAAAATAAATGATTCTTATGGATTCAGAAAGTTTCGTGATGCTATCATAATTATGCAAATATATGATTTCTTGTATTTGGATAAGTTGTGTTTGACCTTAAGTTTTAAAGTTATTAATTCTGGACCACTGAGTGATATACTCAACGATATCTTATTTATGCTGTCACAGGTAAGGGAAAGGAGAAGGCTGCCGAGTGAGAGACTTTGAAGCAGCATTTTGGTTTTGATTGTGGGTATATATCGTAGATATACCCCTGTAATTTCCTTTTGATGTAATTTGTACCTATATGTATGGATGTGCGGATATTGAGCAGTTTGTATTTAGAAGCATTATATTGCTATCACATTTTGAGTCTGTAACTATTTGTATTTTATTTTGAGACTTATAGAAATGTAACTTTTCCAGTATTCAGTCTATCATTATTTCCAATGAATGTTTACATAGAATTTTAACTATTCCCATGCAGTTTTTGCAAAAGAATTGATAAGATAAAAAGCTATAATTTGTTTAAAATCTCTTATAAAATAATTAATGGGTTATCGATAGGTGTAGTCCGGTAATTCATCAGGTATGTTACGGGAACATGTCATGCCTTACAAGGGGATAAGGTGTGACATGTTTTACTGGTATTAGAGCTATGGTTTTTATACAAGTTTTGAAATTGCATATTTGAAAATTTTTTATAAGTACAACTGCTCAACTGTCATTAATTGATACATATAGTGCATTACATCATAAATATGGACTAATGGAGGGAAATCTCCTTGTATTGGTTGTCCAGGGATAGAATTCTTTGTGATTCAGTATGGAAGAGGAGGATCATACAATAGAGCAATTAGTAGCATATGAGGTACAGGGGGAAGCCCCAGCTCCTCAGAATGCCAGTGGATCAGCTGCACCCATCCCACCCATGAATTCCTGCTTAGTTTGCTCAGTAGATGGCTGCACTATTTCAACAAATGGCTGGCAATATACCAGTCCAAGCTCCTGTGCAAGCACCTCTTGTGCAACCACTATCCCTAGGCAGACAATATGACAAGTTAATGAAGTATGGGGCAACAGAGTTCAAGGGTACAGTGGACCCATTGGAAGCTAAGCAATGGTTAGAACGGATGGAGAGTGTATTCAAGAAACTGCATTGCACTGATGATTTAAAATTCGAATACTCGGTCTCTCTACTGCATGGAGATGCATATGAATGGTGGAAGACCATTCCCCACAGCCTGGTAGAGCCTCCTGTTCTAACTTAGCAAGATTTTATGAGGGAGTTTAGACAGAAGTATATCCCTGATACCTATGTGGATATAAAGCTGCAAGAGCTTCTGAGTCTGAAGTAGGGTGATAGGACTGTGGCAGAGTATAAGAGGGAGTTCTCTTGCCTGAGTCACTATGTTGGGAGTTTACACAACGCTAGCAGAGACAGATGCAAGCGCTTTGAAGCAGGATTGAGGCATAGCTTGTGAATGCAAGTGGTTGGGTTCCAATATGAGAACTTCTTAGAACTGATATCCCAAGCCCTAGAATTAGAAAGGATTGAGTTATAAGGGGCCGTTTGTAACACCCCCATTTGCGTAGCCTGGTAGATTTCACTGTTCCGGTGACCGGTGTCGGTCCGGACAATTAAGGAGATTAGAACCATACTAAAGACAACTTGAGAAGCCATAAACACAAATAATTAGTAATGTTCAATTAGTTAAGTATAAATAAGAAAAACAGAACATAAGAAGTTAAACGAGCCGAGAGTCACAAATGATGGGTGACTTCTCTGAACGCATCACAAGTCGTTTTAAACTCAAATTTCGAACCGTAAAATGTGACGCTGCTGTACTTAGGACCATTATGAACACAGTGGAAAAGAGAAAATCATGAAAAAGAACTGTTAAGCCAGTCAAATAATTAGGTCAGGGAACCGGAAGAAATATGGAATTATTTGCAAACCAGGATGAACCGGCGAGGGGCAATTTGGTCAATTGACCCCGAGAGCTGACTCCTGACCTAACTGTCAAATAAAATCAGAGAAAATAAAATTTTGGAATCGAGAATTAAATTAAAGAACTAATAGAAAAAAATTAAAAAAAAGAGAGGAAAATCAAAAAGTAAAAAGGTGATGACATCATGCATGACCTCATGCATGATGCCATAACTAAATTAATTAAATATTTATTAAATTAGATTTTGTGGTCTTCCATAAGCAAAATTGATAAAAGAAAACAAAAGAAAAAAAAAAAAGAAAAATCTCTTCTTCTTCTTCTCCTTGGTGCTGCCTCACTCTCTCCTTCATTTCACCATTGCTAATCCTCCATTAAAGCTTGCACTTAAGCTTTAATTCCTCCACTCAACCTTAACAAATCCCCTAAAAAATTCACTAGAGCTTGCAATCTCAACTTAAGAACAAGAAAGAAAGAAGAAAGAAGGAGAACAAATGAAGATTTGGTGTTTAAGTTGACGTTAGTATGTTAACTTGTCATTTTTCCATTTTAAATGCTTAGTTGGTTGTTGAAATGAGCTTAGAACTAATGAAATGAAAACAAATATGAGGGGGGGGGGGGGGGGGGGGACCAAACTGAAATTTTAGCCTGTTGAAGGGGAGTATGATTTTGTATGGTTTGATGTGTTTAGAATGAATTAAAGGTGTTAGTAAACTTACATGAGTACTGTAGTAAAATGGAAATGCATAAATGTGATTAATTATAACAATTAAAGTGAGTTAGGGTTTTGGGACTTAGGGTTTGTGAACCAAAAATGAAAGAAATGAGTAAATGGCATGTTTGACCTATTGTGAAGTGAAAAATGGTCAATTGTGACCAAATGAGTTGTGTTTGAATTGTTGGAAGTGAAGCCAAATTCGGAGGGTGAATGGTCATGCTGCTGGCAGCATGACCAAGTCAACTTTGAAGGACCAAAACTGAAATTTTACAAGTCCAATTGATATGGTACCAATTGGCGATGAAAATAGACATAAAATGACACAATTTTCATTTAGGAACTATGCGCAAAAAGTGACCAAAACTTAGTGAACCAATTGACCAAAGTTGAATAAGAGCAGGCTGCCACTGTACAAACTGACCAAATAAACAGTGTTTGTTCATTTGGTCATAACTCGAGCCAGGCAGGTCAAAATAGCCTGAAATGTTACCAGTGGTTAGATGAGATATAGACCTAAAACTTTCATGAAGAACACAAGTCCAAATTCTGCTAGCAACTAAGTCATTTTGCCACCCCAAGTTGGTGACTCAAATCTGCCAGCACCAAATTTACCCAGAAAATCTGGGTTGTTTCCAATCCGGCAGCGCTAGTTCAAATGGCCATAACTTGAGCTACAAAACTCCAATTGAGGTGATTTAAAAATGAGAATAAACTTAAGACATTAAGGAATATTTTCTATGAAGGAAGTTTTACCAAATTCCTACAGTAAAATTGCCAATGGAACAGTGCAACTAGGAGCACCAAAACTGAAAATTTGACAATTTAGCCAAAAGGACTTAAGCTTTGAGAAAATGACCAAAACCAACAAATTTAATGACCAAAATGTGGTATGTGGCTGAAATTGGAGTTCCCATACCTATTAAGCCTTAAAAAGTCAACAATTTGACTTGAATAGTATAGTGAATAGTAACCCGAAACACAAAAACTTCGAGAACATCGAAATTAGTACATTAAAGCTAGGTAAAAATGAAGTGAAATTTATTTTTGGATTTATGCTAAGTTATGGTACTGAAACACTGTGAAATTGTGTGTTTCAGCTGGAAAAGACTTAGAAACTCGAAGAGACTGAGTCAAGGCCTAAAGGCGACTCACGTCAGGTCTGTGCACAATAATTCTTGTTTAAATATTTTATTCTTGAAAATTTGACTTTTGTGATTAATTGTGTATTGTGTTGCCATTTTATGATCACAAATATGACTTTGGAAATGGATCAGATTTCTCACAAATTATTTGAATAAATTTTTTTGAATTGATTTTATGTTCACACTTAGCATGACAGTATCACATTATTCCTCCTCCATTTATGGGGTTGAGATCGTTTATTTTCCTCCCTCTCTGGCTTACCAATTGAGGTTGAGATCGGATGAGTACTCATTAGCTAGCTAGCCACCTCCCTCATTGATTTCGATTAATGGGGTTGAGATTCCTTTGTCGTGGTGTACAACACGGCATTGATAGAAAATTTTGTGTCATGGCTTAAGTTGTGTATATGATTTTGGCAACACTGTGTTTAATGAATTATTTGACTAAATGGAGTTGTTATGAGCTTTGATATTTGTGAAATATGATTGAGAATTATTTAAATGGTGTTTCATTAATGAATGATTTATTTATTGCATTTTAAATTTTTTATTGTGCACCACTGAGTATTTTTATACTCAGCGATAGCTCATTTTGCTGTCGCAGATAAGAGCAAGGAGAAAGCAGCAGAGTGAGCTGCTATCGAATTGTGGACCACATCGATCATTTTGTATGGGTATTATTTTATACCCTTGTAGATAATTTTGATGTAAATATGGAAATGTTGTATGTATCAATGTAAGTTGAGCAGTTGTAAATAAATTGTAATAATATTATTTTTTGGATTTCCTTCTGTAAATTAATATTTGTACTTATGAATTTCTTACTTTATGCTTTGTGATTGGAGATATTAAACATTTATAGATGATAAATCTTGATTTGTATTGTGAAATTATTATGAAGTGCATTGAATTGAGTTGATTGAGATTTATTGAAGGTTGGGAGTTGTGAAAAACTTTTGAAAGTGTTTTTTTTAGGTATTTGAAGAACTGTTTTCTCCAATTTCAAATGGAACTCTGTCAAAATTTTTATAAAATTTGCGGTAAAATTTAAATGGACAAAATTTTTATTAGTATTTAAATCTTGAATAAATGATTTTTAATTCTTACCAAAATGCTCACCACTTCCAAAATGTAAGAAAATGGTATCAAAATCCCTTGTAGTGTACTTAATGAATTATCGGTAGGTGAAGTTCGGTAGTTCATCAAGTATTCTACGGGATCATGTTATGCCTTACAGAGGGGTAAGGTGTGACACCGTTAGAAAGGGAACAAAAGAAAAAGACAAGAGTGGGAAGACTTCTGGTCAAGCTTCTGGTAGTAATTTGGGTAAGAGGAAGAGTTTTGGAGGACCAAGTAATAGAGGATCTAGTAGAAAAAGATTCTAAGGGCAGAGGCCACCTAGATCCAGACGGCAGACATCTAGGGGTTCCTTTCCTGTCCGTACCTATGAAACCAGTGGCAGGACTCATGGAGGAGCATGTTAGAAAGCCATAGGAGCATGTTACAACTGTGGTGGAAGTGGGCATTTTGCTATAGATTGTACTAGTGCCCGCAGGTCTGGGCCACCTACCACCACTGAGGGATCTGTTTAAGGTTATGCTTCTAGAGGACAACAGACAGTTAGTAAAGGCTGAGGCAAGGGTAGAGGTACCACTTCTGGCAGCTAGGGCACAGTAAGCCAACAAGAGCAGAGTGGTGCATCAGCCAGGGTGTACACCATCAGCCAGAGGGATGAAGCTAAGACATCAAATGTTGTAGTTGGTACTTTCTCCATCATTGGTAGAGATGTATATGTGATGTTTGAACCTGGTTCTACACATTCTTACGCTAGTGCTAGTATTGCATGCTCTGTTGCTATTCCTTGTATGAAATTGGATTATGATGTGCTAGTGACTAGTCCTTTAGGACAAGAGGTTAGGGTGAAAAAATTATATGAAGATTGTCCTTTGGTGATCCAAGGATAGACATTCCTATCAGACTTAATTAAAATGCCCTTCCGAGATTATGATATCATCTTAGGCATGGATTAGTTAGCTAAGCATCATGCCATGATAGACTATAGACTGAAGATAGTCACTTTTGGTCTTCCCGAGTATGCAGACATAGTGATACACGGGGAGAGGCAGTTATTGCCATCCAACATCATTTCAACTGCACTTGCTAGAAAGATGATTAGAAAGGGATGTGAAGCTTATCTAGCTCATGTGATAAACACCCAGGTGGGGAGTCCAGATCTTAAAGATATTCCCACAGTATGGGATTTTTTGGATGTCTTTCCGGAATAATTGCTGGGATTGCCTCCAGAAAGAGAGGTACAGTTTGAAATAGAGACTATATCAGGTGTGGAGCCAATCTCCATCACTCCTTATAGGATGACATCTACTGAGTTGAAAGAGTTGAAAGTGTAATTGCAGGAATTGCTAGATCAGGGTTTCATCTGCGCTAGCGTGTCACCTTGGGGAGCACTAGTATTGCTTGTGAAGAAGAAGGATGGTACTCTCTTTCTATGCATAGATTATAGACAGTTGAATAAGGTGACCATAAAGAATAGATATCCTCTGCCATGAATTAATGATCTATTTGATTAATTAAAGAATGCAACTGTATTCTCCAAGATTGACTTGAGATCGGGCTACTATCAGTTGAGGGTGCAGGAGCAAAGCATTCCTAAAACTGCCTTTAGGACTCAGTATGGCCATTATGAGTTCTTTGTGATGCCATTTGGGTTAACTAATGCTCCAGCTGCTTTTATGGGCCTGAGGAACACTATTTTTAGGCCATATTTGGATCAGTTTGTAGTGGTGTTCATTAATGATATTTTGTTATACTCAAATAATGCAGAGGAACATGACAATCACTTGAGGATAGTGTTGCAGACTTTGAGGGAGAAACAGTTGTATGCCAAACTATCAAAATGTGAGTTTTAGCTGAAGGAGATTACTTAGTTTAACCGGGTATTACCGAAGGTTTGTGAAGGGATTCTCTATGCTAGCATCTCCACTAACTAAGCTATTTAGAAAGGATGTGAAATTTCAGTGGATCGATCGGTGCCAGGAATGTTTTTATGAGTTGAAAAGGTGTTTAACTAAAGCTCCAGTCTTAACTTTGCCTACCTTGGGTAAAGAGTACACCATATATAGTGATGCTTCTCATAATGAATTGGGCTGTGTGTTGATGCAAGATAGAAATGTCATTGCCTATGCATTTCGCAAGCTTAAACCACATGAGAGGAATTATCCTACACACAACTTGGAGCTGGCACCATTGTCTTTTGCTTTGAAGATCTGAAACATTACTTATATAGGGAGAGATGCTATATATACACAAATCATAAAAGTTTGAAGTACTTGGGCACACAGAAGGAGTTGAATTTGAGGCAGAGGACATGGCTAGAGCTGATAAAAGATTATGATTGTTTGATAGACTATCAGCCTAGAAAAGCTAATATTGTAACTGATGCTTTAAGTCATAAGACTATGGCTGGTTTGAGGGTTTCTCCATTGTCCATGGTGCATGAGTTAAGGACATTGTGTGCTAACCTGGAGATTGATGAAGATGGGTAGATGGTAGCTACTTGGCAAGTGAAGTCAATGCTGACAGAACTGAAGGAGCGGAAGCATGAAAAATACAAGTTTAGATCATTGAAATTCAAAATTTTTCCACCTAGGGTCATATGCATCATGTGTAACACCCCTATGTTCGATAGTGCGTTCTACTATTCCAGTGACCAATATTTGTCCGGACAGCTAGAATGCCTAGAACTACATTTAAATGTCGAGGAGACATAAAATAATGAAATACAAGTGTAACACCCTCCCGGTAGCAACTCCGTACATTCTACTGTTCCGGTGACCGGTGTCGGTCCGGACAGCTAGAACGTTCGGAAAAATATTTAAACTAAAGTGAGGAACCATAATTAACTCAAATATTAAATAGAAAAATTTAGTAAAAATTTTAGAAATAAAATACAATCAAGTTAAATGAGCCGGTGCTCAAGCGATGGGTAACCCAGAGGAAAGTTGCGGTTCTCGCAACTAGGAGCCCTAGACCCGGGTAAAAATTCATAAAATAATTTTTGGGACTCCAGAGAAGGGTCATTGAGGTTCCTATGGCATTAGAATGCCAAGAAAATATTTAGAAAAATTTTTCAATCGGTACAGACAATTTTGACCCGTTAAGCCAAACGGAGGGCATTTCGGTCATTTCGCCTTCAGAGGTGATTTTTGGCCGACTTGTCCAGTTGAGTAAATAATTATTATGACAAAAAATATGAATAAACATTACTAAAAATTAAATTGAAAATGAGTAGTGATGAAAAGAAAAGAAAAATGAAATAAAAAGCAAATTTTGACATATGATGATGTCATTTAAAAAGCTACCACCAACCAAATTTAAACAACCAATTAACTAACTAATAAAAGAGACAAATAAAGACTAAAGAAAACAAAAAGTAAACAGCCATCTTCTTCCCAAATTCTGCCGCACCACCATAGCCATGGGAGCCCTCATTTTCTTCCATATTCAAGCTTGAAAATCTCCCTAAACTCACCCCAAAACCCCAAGTCATCTTCACTAAAATTAATCCACACACCCTAAGGAAGCTCTAGGCAGCCACAAAGAGGAGAAATTCTAAGGAGAATACAAGTCCAAGAAGTGCCACTTAAAGGTTAGTGCATGTATCTAATTAAAACCCTTATTTTCCATGTTAGGGACTTGAAATCAACATGAATTTGTGAATTAAATGAACCAAATTTGTGTGTATGCCTACCATGAATTTCGGCAGCCCTAAGGAAGGAACAATGATGGAGTGTTTTGATGGACTTAAAGTGGATTAGAGATCATGTTTAAAGCATGTATGCATGTGGTTAGTGAATGAGTTAGTAATTAAGGTATGTTGTGAAAATTTATAATGGAAACTAGGGTTTTGGGAGTAAAATGTGAACTTGGCTTATGAAATGATTAAAGGACATTCTAATGGTCAATTAGTGACCATTTGAGGCAAGTTAATCATAATTTGAAGTGAGCTAATGCATGGCAAAGTGAAATGTGCAGGCTACCTAGAGACAGTAGTAATGAGGCTGTGATTCCAGCCCACTTAGACAGCCATAACTTTGGCTGTGTAGGTTCAATTGGTGTTAGGCCAATTGGACATGAAACTAGACTTATAATGGCACATTTTTTCTGGAGAAACCATGCCCAAAAGACCAAAGCAAGAGGACCAAAAGTCGGCCCCAATCCGGGTACCCTGCAAGCCAATTCTGCAGAATGACTAAATGAACAGTAAGCCATAACTCACTGTAGAAATGGTCAATTGACCTGAAATGTTTACAGCAACAAGTTAAGACGTAGACAAACAACTTTTATGAAGAAACCTACCCCAAATTATGACCAGAACCTAACCAAAATGGCAGTCACAGTCACTGTTCATGGTACTGTAGATTTGGTAATTCTGCAGTTTTTTCCAATCTGGCCAGCTGTGGTTTTTGGACCATATCTGGAGCTACAAAACTCCAAATGGAGTGATTCAAAAAACGAAATTCAACTAGACAAAATAAGGAACAACTTTCATGCTTACCATTTCCTCAAATTCCCACTGCAACAGTGCTTAATGGAACAGTAAAGTTAGGGTTCAAAAACTGCAAATTTTGCTCTCTTGGATTTAAGCTTAGAAATGGATTTGGTGATTAATTCCAACAAGTTTTAAATGCAAAATGTGGTACATTGGGAGTGTTAAAACCAATACACCTATTTTCTATCCAAAAGTCAACATTTTTGTTGACTAATAAAGTGAATAGTGACACCAAAATTTGAAATTCACAAATTGAAGAATTTTAAAGTATCAAATGCCCTAGTATACCTAACAAGATTGGTTTGGATAGTTTGGCATGCCAATAGGTTCGATTAGCGATCGCACATGGCAATATGCCATTCTGCGGATTTCATGGCTTTTAGCCATTCGACCTTGTGTTGATATTTGGCCTTGTGCCTATTGTTATTACAAATTATTAGTCGCTCATTGCACACCGGGAGATGCATATGTGACCGATGGTGTGACGGCCCGAGGTACTAGATACCCGGTGCCAGTTTACCCGTTTATCTAGTCCAGTCGTCCAATATAGGTTACTTGGGCAACCAAATGAATGAAAGTGGATAAAGTTAACGAAATGAATGGATATACAAATACAAAACAAATAAGTCATGTACATTCAATACATATTTATTTTCTGCTATTTTCTTTTATTTTATTATTGTACTACTAAGCATCATTGCTTAGCGCGTTGCTTTTGCCACGCGTAGGTTCTGGAGATACTGATCGTGAGCCCAGTAGACCAAAGACTAGGTGAGTCCATCCTGCAGCTCTGCACAGTGTCCGTGTCACCTCACCATCTACAGTGCATTGGTAGGACACTAGGCTTCTTTTTGGTATTTTGTAATTGATTTTTATTTTTCTTTGTGTAAATGAAACTTATGTAATGTATTTTGATTTTCATGTAAATAATGAGAACTATGTTTGTGAATGGAAAAGTGAATGTTTATCTGTGTTTTATACATGATTACCACTTGAGATGAATGATTGAGCAATGAAATTGAAAAAGGTTGAGATTTTGATATTGGAGTTTGAGAATGATTGAACATGGCTATTGGAAGTGTTTTTCACAGGTTCCGAAGAACTGTTTTCTCCATTTTTAGCCGGTACTCTGCCGGATTTTCTATAAATTTTTCGGAACCTCAAATAAATTATAACTTTGATAAATGGCTCAAATATATTATATTTCACCAGTTATATTCAAAACCATGATAAAAATTAATTAAGGTATAATAGAGTGTGCCGGTACACCGTGTGACATTGCTTACTCGGGTATACTGTACCTGGGAAAGGGGTGTCACATTTAGTGGTATCAGAGCGCGGTTTAGGCGTTTCTAGGCCTAGATTGAGTCCATACCATGCATTGCTTTTGTAAGAGTCGAGGTGACACTAATGCAGATCTGTTTGTCTTTCTTATTTTGAATAGGATATGGACCCTACATCACAGGAGCAGTTGAGAAGGAAGTGGAGAGTCATGCTCCACCTGTAGCAGCTGAGACTGGGGGTATGGGAGAACCTGCTCCGCCAGCTCAAGCAGAGCCTGCTCAGCCTCCACAGGCCATGTTCCAGCAAATGGCCGAATTTTTCAGACAAATGGCTGGGGTAATGCCACCACCACCACCACCACCACCAGCTCCACAGCAGAAATCACACCTGAAAAGGCTAAGAAAGTTTGGAGCAGTGGATTTCTTTGGCAAGAGAGAAGATGATTCTGTTGCAGCCGAAAATTGGTTGAACAGAACAGGCAGAGTCTTAAAACAACTCCACTACACTCCTGAACAAAACCTAGAGGCTGCCATATCTCTGTTGCAAGATTATGCCTATGAATGGTGGGACGCGGTATCCAGTGAAGTGCAGCCAGAAGCTATAACTTGGGACTTCTTTCTCTCAGAGTTCAAGAAGAAATATGTGGATACTGTATACCTGGAAGAAAGAAGAAGAGAGTTTATTAATCTGAGGCAGAGATAGCTGTCAGTGGCCGAATATGAGAAGGAATTTGTCCGATTGAGCCACTATGGAAGGGAGATAGTCCCTAATGAAGCTGAAAGGTGCAAGAGATTTGAAGAGGGACTAAATGAAAACATAAAGATCCAGCTCAATGCCCTGGGAATCACAGAATTTACCAAGTTAGTGGAAGCTGCAATAAAGGTTGAAAAAGTAAGAATTAGTGAGCAGACCAGAAGGGATAGACAGCAGAAGAGGGGCCCGGGTCAGTCTAGTTCATCTCCTGCACCTGGGAAGAGGTTCAAGGGTCCATCTGCACAGAGTTTAGGCCAGCCACAAGGTCAGGGTCAGTCTCAAGGGCCCAGGCCACAGTTTACCCCTAGGAGAGGTCAGTCCACACCATCAGTGGGCAGCTCTCCAAGGATGGGGTTCAGGGGACTAACCCCAGCATCTTCTGTATGTCCACACTGTCTGAAGTGGCACAATGGGGAGTGTTGGAGAGTAACTGGTGCCTACTTAAGGTGTGGGTCAACAGAGCATCAGTTGAAGAACTGTCCACGCAGAACTACTACAACTGCTCCAACATAAGCAGACAGACCTGCTCCTGCACCACAAAGGGGTAGGAAATCTGGCAAATATGATGCAGTGGGACCATCATAGAGGCCTGCATCTGAGCCAGCAGAGAGGCCAGATAATAGACCACCTGCCAGAGCTTATGCCCTTAGAGCTCAGGAGGAGCAAGATGCCCTGGACGTCATCAGGGGTACGTTCTCCCTCTACAATACATCTGTGCATGCATTGGTGGATCCAGGATCCACTCATTCATACATCTGCATCAACTTACCCATAGAAAGGGGGATACTAGTAGGGGAGAGTGACCAAGACATTTTGGTCACTAATCCATTGGGCCACAGTGTAGTGGTGAACAAAGTATACAAGGATTGCATCAAGGGTATGAATTCTTAGCAGACCTAATTGAGTTGCCCTTCCATGAGTTTGACGTGATTTTGGGAATGGACTGGTTGTCACGTCATCAAGCAATAGTTGATTGTAAACTGAAAAGGATTTCTTTGAAAACTTCTGAGGGTAATCAGATCACAGTTGTGGGGGAAAGGACAGATTTTTTGTCCAATGTCATCTCAGCCACAGTTGCAAGAAGAATGATGAGAAAAGGCTGTGAAGCCTACCTAGCACATGTGGTGGATACTAGGCAGGCTAAGCCAAACCTGTGTGATATACCCATAGTAAGAGACTTCCCAGAGGTATTTCCTGAAGAATTACCTGGTTTGCCACCAGAAAGGGAAGTCGAATTTGCTATTGAGACACTGCCGGGTACAGCACCTATTTCCATTGCTCCTTATAGGATGGCACCCACTTAATTGAGGGAGTTGAAAACTCAGTTGCAAGAGTTGCTTGATAAGGGGTTCATACGCCCCAGTGTGTCACCATGGGGAGCTCCAGTGCTGTTTGTAAAGAAGAAGGATGGGACTTTGAGGCTATGCATTGATTACCGACAGTTAAATAAAGTGACTGTGAAGAACTGATGATCAATATCCATTGCCTAGAATTGATGATCTGTTTGATCAGTTGAAGGGAGCAGGAGTATTTTCTAAGATTGATCTCAGATCAGGGTATCATCAGTTGAGGGTGAAGGATGTAGATGTGCCCAAGACTGCATTCAGGACCCGATATGGGCATTATGAGTTTCTAGTGATGCCCTTTGGCCTAACAAATGCACCAGCAGCATTCATGGACCTTATGAACCGTATCTTCCATCCATACTTAGATCAGTTCATAGTGGTCTTTATTGATGATATTTTGGTGTATTCCAAGACCAGTGAAGAACATGATGAGCATTTAAGGATTGTTCTGCAAACCCTGAGAGAAAAGAAGTTGTATGCTAAATTGTCCAAGTGTGACTTTTGGTTGAATGAGATTGCATTCCTTGGACACATAGTGTCAGCTGATGGGATTAGGGTGGATCCCAAGAAAATAGAAGCAGTGATGGAATGGAAGCCTCCCAGAAACACAACTGAGGTCAGAAGCTTCTTGGGGTTAGCTGGGTATTACAGGAGATTTGTAAAGGGATTTTCCTTAATAGCTGCTCCAATGACCAAGCTGTTACACAAGAATGTCAGATTTGACTGGAATGACAAGTGTCAGACCAGTTTTGAGAAGTTGAAGGCTATGTTGATAGAGGCACCAGTGTTAACACAGCCAGTGTCAGGAAAGGACTTTGTGGTCTACAGTGATGCCTCACATAATGGGTTAGGGTGTGTATTGATGCAAGAGGGGAAGGTGGTCGCTTATGCTTCCAGATAGCTAAGCCACATGAACAGAATTATCCTACCCATGATCTAAAGCTTGCAGCAATTATCTTCACACTGAAAATATGGAGGCATTACTTGTATGGTGAAAAGTGCTACATTTACACGGACCACAAAAGCCTAAAATACTTGCCAACCCAGAAGAAGCTCAACCTTAGACAGAGGCGATGGATTGAGTTCCTGAAAGACTATGATTGTGTAATTGACTACCATCCTGGGAAGGCAAACGTTGTTGTTGATGCTTTGAGCAGAAAATCCATCACAGCTTTGAGATCATTGAATGCCCGTCTAACTTTGATTTGAGATGGAGCTATTTTGGCTGAGTTGCAAGTGAGGCCAAACCTGCTACAGCAGGTTTTAAATGGGCAAAAGGTAGATGAAAAGTTAATGGCTATTATGAGCAAAATCTCAGGGGGAAAAGCAACTGATTATGGGGTGAAAGCAGATGGGTGTCTGTATTACAAAGGAAGACTGTGTGTACCAGATGATAGGGAATTGAAGGCCAGTATACGAAAAGAGGCACACACCAGTGTATATGCTATGCACCTAGGAAGTACAAAGATGTATCATGATCTGAAGCTTCAGTATTGGTGGCCTGGTATGAAGAAGGACATAGCTGACTATGTGACTAAATGCTTGACATGTCAGCAAGTCAAGGCAGAACATCAACTTCCATAAGGTTTGCTACAGCCTATATGCATACCTGAATGGAAATGGGATCGAGTCACCATGGATTTTGTAAGTGGTTTACCTCTCACCCAGAAGAAACATGATGCAGTATGGGTGATAGTGGATAGATTGACAAAGTCGACACACTTCTGCGATTAGGGTGACTACTCACTGGAGAAGTTAGCAGAATTGTATATCAGTGAGATAGTTAGACTGCATGGAATTCCACTTTCCATCATATTTGATCGAGACCCAAGGTTTACATCGAGATTTTTGAAGAAGTTGCATGAATCCTTGGGTACACAACTCAGACGGATGGGCAATTAGAAAGAGTAATCCAGGTAAACAACTGAAACCAATGGAATTAATACAATTATTGAACTAAAATGATAACAATAACATGAAAAATATGTCAGGTCCTTGAGGATATGCTGAGGAGTTGTGTCATTGAGTTTGAGGGAAGTTGGGATAGATACCTCCCACTGGCAGAATTTGCATACAACAATAGCTACCAAGCTAGCATCCAAATGGCCCTGTATGAAGCATTGTATGGGAGAAAATGTAGAACTCGATTGTCTTTGGACTGAATTGGGCGAAGATAAATCGTAGGGCTGCACTGTGAAACAGACTGAGGAGAAAGTAAAACTAATCAAAGCCAATCTGAAGGTTGCCTCAGACAGACATAAATCTTATGCCGACCTGAAGAGAAAAGAAATAGAATATATGGTTGGCGACAAAGTGTTCCTTAAGGTGTCACCGTGGAAGAAGGTACTGAGGTTTGGAAGAAAAGGTAAGTCAAGCCCTAGGTTCATTGGCCCATATGAAATCATTGAACGTGTGGGTCCAGTGGCCTATAGGCTAGCTTTACCACCAGAGCTGGACAAGATCTACAATGTGTTCCACGTATCCATGCTCAGAAGATACCGCTCAGATCCTTCACATTTCATCTCCAGGGAAGAAATTGAAATACAACCGGATTTGACATATGAAGAAGAACCTCTACGGATCCTGGCTCGGGAAGTAAAAGAATTGAGGAATAAGCAGATTCCACTAGTGAAAGTGCTTTGGAGGCACCACAACACCGAAGAGGCAACATGAAAAAGTGAAGAGACGATGAGGCAACAGTTTCGTCAACTGTTTGCATCAGGTAAATTTCAAGGACGAAATTTAAATTAGAGGGGAAGAGTTGTAACACCCTCCCGGTAGCAACTCCGTACATTCTACTGTTCCGGTGACCGGTGTCGGTTCGGACAGCTAGAACGTTCGGAAAAATATTTAAACTAAAGTGAGGAACCATAATTAACTCAAATATTAAATAGAAAAATTTAGTAAAAATTTTAGAAATAAAATACAACCAAGTTAAATGAGCCGGTGCCCAAGCGATGGGTAACCCAGAGGGAAGTTGCGGTTCTCGCAACTAGGAGCCCTAGACCCGAGTAAAAATTCATAAAATAATTTTTGGGACTCCAGAGAAGGGTCATTGAGGTTCCTATGGCATTAGAATGCCAATAAAATATTTAGAAAAAATTTTCAATCGGTACAGCCAATTTTGACCCGTTAAGCCAAACGGAGGGCATTTTGGTCATTTCGCCTTCAGAGGTGATTTTTGGCCGACTTGTCCAGTTGAGTAAATAATTATTATGACATAAAATATGAATAAACATTACTAAAAATTAAATTGAAAATGAGTAGTGATGAAAAGAAAAGAAAAATGAAATAAAAAGCAAATTTTGACATATGATGATGTCATTTAAAAAGCTACCACCAACCAAATTTAAACAACCAATTAACTAACTAATAAAAGAGATAAATAAAGGCTAAAGAAAACAAAAAGTAAACAGCCATCTTTTTCCCAAATTCTGCCGCACCACCATAGCCATGGGAGCCCTCATTTTCTTCCATATTCAAGCTTGAAAATCTCCCTAAACTCACCCCAAAACCCTAAGTCATCTTCACTAAAATCAATCCACACACCCTAAGGAAGCTCTAGGCAGCCACAAAGAGGAGAAATTCTAAGGAGAATATAAGTCCAAGAAGTGCCACTTAAAGGTTAGTGCACGTATTTAATTAAAACCCTTATTTTCCATGTTAGGGACTTGAAATCAACATGAATTTGTGAATTAAATGAACCAAATTTGTGTGTATGCCTACCATGAATTTCGGTAGCCCTAAGGAAGAATGAATGATGGAGTGTTTTGATGGACTTAAAGTGGATTAGAGATCATGGTTAAAGCATGTATGCATGTGGTTTGTGAATGAGTTAGTAATTAAGGTATGTTGTGAAAAATTATAATGGAAACTAGGGTTTTGGGAGTAAAATGTGAACTTGGCTTATGAAATGATTAAAGGACATTCTAATGGTCAATTAGTGACCATTTGAGGCAAGTTAATCATAATTTGAAGTGAGCTAATGCTTGGCAAAGTGAAATGTGCAGGATGCCTAGAGACAGCAGTAATGAGGCTGTGATTCCAGCCCACTTAGACAGCCATAACTTTGGCTGTGTAGGTTCAATTGGTGTTAGGCCAATTGGACATGAAACTAGACTTATAATGGCACATTTTTGCTGAAGAAACTATGCCCAAAAGACCAAAGCAAGAGGACCAAAAGTTGGCCCCAATCCGGGTACCCTGCAAGCCAATTCTGCAGAATGACCAAATGAACAGTAACTGTTCATTTGGCCATAACTCACTGTAGAAATGGTCAATTGACCTGAAATGTTTACAGCAACATGTTAAGACATAGACAAACAACTTTCATGAAGAAACCTACCCCAAATTATGACCAGAACCTAACCAAAATGGCAGTCACAGTAACTGTTCGTGGTACTGTAGATTTAGTAATTCTGCAATTTTTCTAATCTGGCCAGCTGTGGTTTTTGGACCATATCTGGAGCTACAAAACTCCAAATGGAGTGATTCAAAAAAATAAATTCAACTAGACAAAATAAGGAACAACTTTCATGTTTACCATTTCCTCAAATTCCCACTACAACAGTGCTTAATGGAACAATAAAGTTAGGGTTCAAAAACTGCAAATTCTGCTCTCTTGGATTTAAGCTTAGAAATGGATTTGGTGATTAATTCCAACAAGTTTTAAATGCAAAATGTGGTACATTGGGAGTGTTAAAACCAATACACCTATTTTCTATCCAAAAGTCAACTTTTTTATTGACTAATGAAGTGAATAGTAACACCAAAATTTGAAATTCGCAGAAACTTCATTGGATTCTCACGAATCATTTGAATTAAATGTTTAGAATTGATTTTGTGTTCACACTTAGCATGACAGTATCATATCATTCCTTTTCCTTTTATGGGGTTGTGATCGTTTATTTTCCTTCTCCATTTATGGAGTCGTGATCGTTTATTTTTCTCCCTCTTTGGTTTACCAATTGAGGTGATCGGATGAGTACTCATTATATAGCTAGCTCCCTTCCTCATTGATTTCGAGTAGTGGGGTTGTGATTGCTTTGTCGTGGTGTACAATGCGGCATTGATCGGAAATTTGTGTCATGGCTTAAGTTGTGAATGAATTGGCAACACTGTATTCTTAACTTATTCGACTAAATTGTGTTTTTATGCGATTTGATAATTTGTAAAATGTAGTTAAATTCTTATTGACATTTACTGTCTTTCGAATTTAACTATGTTCTGATTATTGAGATTTATTGTGAGATTGTGAAATGAATTTAAACTCTTATGGACATATACTGTCTTTTGAATTCAACCATGATCTGACTTACTAAAATTTATTGTGATATTGAGAAATGGAGTTTAAATTCTGGTTGACAATTATTGTCTTGAAATTAACTATGGTTTTAAGTATCCACTATTTATTTGAATTACGAATTGTGATTTAAATTGTATTTGGTGAATGTTGTGCACCACTGAGACATTGTCTCAGCGATAGCTTTTTATTGCTGTCGCAGGTAGACAGACAGCAAAGCAAACAGACTAGGTCGCTAGTACCTCCAAATGAGAGACTACCGGGTATAATGAGTATACCAATATTTTGTATTTTGTAATGTAATGTATGTTCACTGTATGTACATATTGTTTTTGGTTTTGAGCAGTTATAAATTAAAATTGTACATTGGAGTTGTAAAGTAAATTATGAGATATTTTGACTTGTAAAAATTGTATTATATTTTCTCTATCTCAGTCTTTGAAAAATCACTGTGGATTTGAGTTGAGTAATGTGTTGTGTTGAGAAAAATGTTGGAGTTGAGATTTGGAAATCTATTGAAGTGCTTTTTACAGGTTTTCTGAAGAACTGTTTTATCCAAAATACAGATGGTACTCTGCCAAAATTTTTACAGAAATTCCAAATAAGTCAAATGTGTTAGTTCTATCACTTCAGTTCACAAAAGTTTTTAACACCTGTAAATAGTGCTCACCATTGTAAAAGAAGTAAGAAAAGTTTTAAAAATCCCTTGTAGTATATTTAATGGAGTATCAGTAGACGGAGTTGGTAATTCATTAGGTATACTACGGGATCATGTTATGCCTTACAGAGGGGTAGGGTGTGACATGTTTTGGTGGTATCAGAGTAATGTTTTTAAATTCTGTTTTCACATGTTACTTGAATATTCTTTCTTCATAGTACAACTGCTCAATATCATTGTTTGATACATACAGTACATTACATTATAAATATGCACTAATGGGAGGAAATCTCCTTGTGTTATTTGTTGAGGAGATCTTAAATCCTCGCATTGAATATGAAAGAGGGTGATCGTTCAGTCGATCAATCTATTGAGGCTGAGGTGCAAGGGGATGCCCCAGGCCTACATAATGTTAGTGGTTCAAAGACACCTGCGCAGCATCTGCAGCTTCTGCTCGCCGCCACAGATGGCTGCAATGTTTCAACAAATGGCTGGTAATGTGCTTACTCAAGTCCCAATACAGACACCTGTGGTACAACCACAGTCTCCTGCTAGACAGTATGACAAATTGATGAAATATGGGGCTACAGAGTTCAAGGGGACAGTAGATCCTATAGAGGCAGAACAATGGTTAGAGAGGATGGATAGGGTATTCAAGAAACTGCATTGCAGAGAGGAGCTCAGATTTGAATACTCAGTATCTTTGTTACAAGGGGATGCTTATGACTGGTGGAAAACCATTCCCCACAGTCTGGTAGAACCTGCAGTGCTAACATGGAATGACTTTCTCAGGGAATTCAGACAAAAATATGTCCCTAATGCTTATGTAGACCAGAAGCTACAAGAGTTCCTAAGTCTGAAACAGGGAAGTAGATCAGTGGCTGAGTATGAAAGAGAATTTTTCCGCCTGAGCCATTATGCAGTAAGTTTACTTGCTACTAGCAGGGAGAGATGCAAGAGGTTTGAAATCAGATTGCAAGAGGTTTGAAATCAGATTACAAGTGGTCGGATTCAAACACACTAACTTCTCTGAACTTGTTTCTCAAGCCCTAGAGTTGGAAAGAATTGAGTCTGAAGCAACTCCTGAGAAAAAGAAATCAGAGAAGACAGAGAAAGAGGGAAAATCAGTAGAACAGAGTTCCAGTGGTCCCACTGGAAAGAGGAAGAACTATGAGGAACACAGAAGAGGTGGCAAGAAGTCTGGTAGGGGAAGACATTCAGGACAAAAACCTCCTCTATCTGGTCAGCAGAGTACCGGAGGTTCCTACCATTCCCGCCAATGTGAAAATTGTGGAAGATATCATGGTGGGATATGCTATAAGGCTATTGGAGCCTGTTATAACTGTGGAGGCATAGGGCATTTTGCCAAGGACTACACCAGTAGTCGCAGAGTTGGACCACCTCCTACTACCGCAGGGTCGGGCCTGAGCCTCACACGTAAGCTCACAACCACCTAACAGAGGTAGAGGCAGAGGTAGAGGTAGCCCAGTAGGCAGCCAAGGCACGGTAAAACATTCAGAGCAAGACAGTGCTCCAGTCAGAGTCTATACAATGAGACAGAGGGAAGAGGCCGAGACATCTGACGTTGTGGCTGGTACCTTCTCAACTTTTAACCAAGATGTGTTTGTGTTATTTGATCCGGGTTCTACCCATTCTTATGTGAGTGCTAGCATCATTGATTGCATTGTTGTTCCATGTACAAAAATGGACTTCGAGGTGCTAGTAACTAGTCCACTAGGACAGGAGGTCAGGGAAATAAATTTTGATGCATTAGTGATTAGTCCTTTAGGATAGGGATTGTGATAATAAGTGAAATTAGTTTTGGAAGAGTTTATCGGCGAAAAGTATTTCCTGACACACCATAAATTATAAAGCTAATTAGCGAGCCTATTTAATGTAAAGCAAGAGGACGTAAAAGTAAGTTATAGTAATAGAATTGCTCTAAATGAAGGCAGAGATGTTACTGTTAGTAATTGTTAATGGATATTGTAATCAGAATAAGTTCGAATATCAGTGAATTCGAAAAGGACAAAGGATAGGAAAGTTTGATCTATTGGGATGTATTGTAGTAACTATGCAATGTTCTTGATTGTTTATACTGTAAACTGTGGATTGCAGTACTAACTTGAGATTATTGTGCAGAGCTACGTACTACCCGATAGTATACCTAGATGAGGATAGTTGCCAACGGCATCTGTTTTTATATAGTTATGCCAGGATATAATTTAATTGTTAGAAATAAGTTTGAAAATCCTACTTAAGGATCTAAAACTCAAAGTTAGAATATTGAAAGGTTATAGTTCTGTACAAAAGAAAGTAACTTATAAAATATTGACAGATAAAAAGAGTTATAGAAGTAGAGATTTGAACAGTTGATTCATATATAACAAAGAAATATTACTAATGTGAGGAAGACTATGGACTAGAATGGTCAGAGGACCAATGACTAGATAAATGATTCTAACATGACCTCAACGGTTATTCAAGAAGGAACATGAATCAAAATATTAGACAGGACAATAGTAAGAGAAGATGGGTGATATACAAACAAATTAAACGTTGTATTAGATTGTTAAAAGTCTTATTCAAATTTGAGGAAAAGAAGGTTATACGATCGTATAGAAAGGAGAAAATAAACATATGACTATTGTAAGATGGCTATGGGGTAAAATTTCGTGGACGAAATTATTTTAAGGGGGGGAGAATTGTAACACCCCTAAGTTCGGTAGTGCGTTCTGCTGTTCCGGTGACCAGTGTTGTCCGGACAGCTAGGATGCCTAGAACTACATTTCGTTATGAGTGAGGAGACATAAAATAATGAAATACAAGAAAAGAAATACAAGAAAAATAAAGGAAAAATAATAGCAAAGAAATGCAACCAAGTTAAGCGAGCCGAGAACCCTAGCGATGGGTGATCGCAACGGGAAGTCACGGCGTGGACCGTTGACTAGCCCTGGACTGCGGGGAACCCTGGAAAACAATTTTAGGACTTAAATAGACCCTTATTGAATAATAAATATCATTAGGAAGATCAAAGAAAAATTAAATAATTAGTACAAAGAAAAGTGAGAAATCGAAAAATGGACAAAACCCGGTGTTACTGAAAAATCGGGAATGCAACCCGAACAGGGGCATTATGGTCATTTGACATCCCGAATTGTCTTTTGACCTAAATGTCCACTAAAAATAAATAATATTACACTTAGAAAATGAAATGAAAAATTAATTTGGTGGTACCTAAAGTAAATAACAAGAATTAAGGGTTTAATGTGGAATAAGTGGGAATTTAACATATTATATGATTTAAATTATGAGTGGACCACTAAGGGAATAAAATAAAACAAAGTGGGGCAGGTGTACTTCCATTAGCCAAGCAGAAACTTCATCTTCTTCAAGGTTCCTTATCCATGCCGAATTGAAGAAACAAGGAAACATTCATGGCCGTTTTCTTCAAGCTCTCTTAACTCCTCCATTTTAACTCCAATCACTTAGGGTTCTTCATTAAAGTTTGTCTACGCATCATAAGGAAGAACTTGATACCAAAATCAAGAAGTTTAATCAAGGTTTAACAAGTTCCAACCATAAGGTAAGTTAGCATTTTTGAAGATAGCTTTGTTAAACTTTGTGTTCATGTTATGGGTCTTGGTTTTGTGAAGAAAATTTTTAAGTTTGAAGAGTTATTGAGATGTTCATTTTGGACAGCCATGGAGTTATGTATTTGATGAAATATTTGTGCATATATTTGATGAGAAATGATTTTGGTTATGGTGATTTAATATCCTAGTAAATTACTTCATATGTATATGGTGATTTCTGCACTTGGATGGAAATTGATGAATTGTAGGACACTTTGGTATTGAGAAACATTTTCGGCAGCCTTGGGACACTTGGATAAATGTGTGTGTTCATGAAAGTGTTGGCAGAATATTGACATAGAAGGTTGATGGACATGTATATAGATTGATTGTGTAAAGTGTATGTAAGAACTAGTA
Organism: Hevea brasiliensis; assembly: GCF_030052815.1. Taxonomy (NCBI): domain Eukaryota; kingdom Viridiplantae; phylum Streptophyta; class Magnoliopsida; order Malpighiales; family Euphorbiaceae; genus Hevea; species Hevea brasiliensis. The sequence goes on along the minus strand of NC_079494.1, from coordinate 29,761,313 downwards.
AGGTTTAGGTGTGTATGTGATTGTATTTAGACTTTGTAAATGTAAATTTTAATTGGTGTATTAAGGATGTTTGTAATCTGCCAAAGTGATGTTAATGTAAAGTGGAATATGGTTTTGGTAATGAATCAAAACAGAAATGGTAAGGGAAGTGGACATATAGTAATGTAAGTGTGTAATTGATATATGTTTAAGTAAGGTAGTTAAGGGCAGAATGCATTTTAGTCAATAACTTTAAATGTGTAACCTCAATTGGTATGAGACCAATTGGAGGTGGAACTAGGCACAAAATGTGCCAACTTTCATTGAGAAAGCATACCAAAATTCTTCTTGCAAGGTGATATGAAAAATGACCAATTCGGATTGAGTACATTTGAGGCCTGAAATTTGACCAATTGAGCAGCAGTTAGTGTTTAGGCCATAACTCACTCAAAACAGGTCCAATTGACCTGAAATTTTAACCATGAATAGTTAAGACCCATACCTACAAGTCTTATGAAGACACCAAAACCCAGAAATGACTAGAAGCAAGTCAAAAAGCTTGCACAAGTTCGGGTCCAAAAACTGGCCGAACCAAAGTTGACCAAATTGACCTAAAATTGACCTAATTTGATGCCATTTGACTAGCAATAGTGTAATGACCATAACTTGGTCTACTTAACTCAGATTGACCTAAAATTTTTCCCCGAGTTCCATAAGACATAGATCTACAAGTTTGTAGTTTTGACCGAAACTCAAAAACCGAGGGAACTAGGTCGTCCGGCTAGGTCAACTAGTATCCCGTAATCCAGCAAGTTGCATTAAAATGCACTAAACAAGGAAATGAGTTTGGTAAAACGTACCAACCCTAAAACCCTATCGAATGTGACATATTAATGACACTAAAACCTAATTTACCTAAAACGCATCGAGGGTCGGTATATTAGGTGATTGAGCAAATAATAGCCTTCAGTGAATTACTTATCGAACATTATCGTTAGAGACAGTTTAATTTAGTACTGAAACACTTCAAATTGTGTTTCTCAGTTACCAAAGACTCAGGAAAAGGGAAGGAAACACTGAGTCCAGACCAGGAGACAATTATCAGAGGTTTGTGCACAACTAGTTTTCAACTGATTTTACTCTAAATAAGATTTCATATGATTAAGTGTATGTTATTGATTTAAATTGTGTTTGTGCACAATAGTATTTCTTTTGAATTTTTCAATTGAAATGAATTATGACTATTTGTACATTATTGTTTTAAATTGTGGAAATGTGTTTGAATGGATATTTATTGCTTGAAAAGCATTGTAAATGATTTGATGGATACTATTGATTGAAATGCACTGTAAATGATTTTTTGTGGAAATTAAAGATAATTATGAATTGTGTTGCCATTTTGTGAATGAAATTATAACTTTGGAAATTTATTGGATTCTCACGAATCATTTGAATAAAATGTTTGGAATTGATTTTGTGTTCACACTTAGCATGACAGTATCATATCATTCCTTCTCCTTTTATGGGGTTGTGATCGTTTATTTTCCTTCTCCATTTATGGAGTCGTGATCGTTTATTTTTCTCCCTCTCTGGTTTACCAATTGAGGTGATCGGATAAGTACTAATTATATAGCTAGCTCCCTTCCTCATTGATTTCGATTAGTGGGGTTGTGATTGCTTTGTCGTGGTGTACAACACGGCATTGATCGGAAATTTGTGTCATGGCTTAAGTTGTGAATGAATTGGCAACACTGTATTCTTAACTTATTCGACTAAATTGTGTTTTTATGCGATTTGATAATTTGTGAAATGAAGTTAAATTCTTATTGACATTTACTGTCTTTCGAATTTAACTATGTTCTGATTATTGAGATTTATTGTGAGATTGTGAAATGAATTTAAACTCTTATGGACATATACTGTCTTTTGAATTCAACCATGATCTGACTTACTGAAATTTATTGTGATATTGAGAAATGGAGTTTAAATTCTGGTTGACAATTATTGTCTTGAAATTAACTATGATTTTAAGTATCCACTATTTATTTGAATTACGAATTGTGATTTAAATTGTATTTGGTGAATGTTGTGCACCACTGAGACATTGTCTCAGCAATAGCTTTTTATTGTTGTCGCAGGTAGACAGACAGGCAGTGCAGCAGACTAGGCTGCTAGTACCTCCAGCGAGAGACTACTGGGTATAATAAGTATACCAATATTTTGTATTTTGTAATGTAATCTATGTTCACTGTATGTACATTTTGTTTTTGGTTTTGAGCAGTTGTAAATTAAAATTGTACATTGGAGTTGTAAAGTAAATTATGAGATATTTTGACTTGTAAAAATTGTATTATATTTTCTCTATCTCAGTCTTTAAAAAATCACAGTGGATTTGAGTTGAGTAATGTGTTGTGTTGAGAAAAATGTTGGAGTTGAGATTTGGAAATCTATTGAAGTGCTTTTTGCAGGTTTTCTGAAGAACTGTTTTATCCAAAATACAGATGGTACTCTGCCAAAATTTTTACAGAAATTCCAAATAAGTCAAATGTGTTAGTTCTATCACTTCAGTTCACAAAAGTTTTTAACACCTGTAAATAGTGCTCACCATTGTAAAAGAAGTAAGAAAAGTTTTAAAAATCCCTTGTAGTATATTTAATGGATTATCAGTAGACGGAGTTGGTAATTCATTAGGTATACTACGGGATCATTTTATGCCTTACAGAGGGGTAGGGTGTGACAATTTTGAAGTGGTTATATTCTGTCCAAGTTGACCTATAATGTAGAGAATTGAATGGTTTTGGTTAGTACCAAATGCAGAATGGTATGGGAAGTGAAAATGTAATTGGTAAACATGTGTTTGGTTTGGTGCTTGAAAAGCATGCAGAGGGCAGTGTGCAAATGGACCTATAACCCTAAGTGTGTGGCTCCAATTAGTATTATGCCAATTGGAGGTGAAACTAGGCACAAAATGTGCCAACTTTCATACAGAAAGTCTACCAAAATTCTGCCCATAAAGTAACTTGAGAAATGACCAAATCCGGATTAGTGACTTGAAAGCCTGAAAATTGACCATTTGGGTAGTAGTTAGTTTTTTGGCCATAACTCACTCAAAATAGGTCCAAATGACTTGAAATTTTTACCATGAACAGATCAGACCTAGAACTACAACTCTTATGAAGACACCAAAACCCAGAAATGACCATAAGCAAGTCAAATAGCTTGTACAAGTTTGCGTATAAAAACTACCAGAACCAGAAATGACCTAAAAATGACCTAAAGTTGCCATTTTAGTGCAATCTGTCTAACTTTAGTAAATTGACCATATCTTGGTCTATACCACTCAGAATGACCTGAAAATTTGCCCCGAGTGTAATAAGACATAGAGCTATAATTTTGCTTCTTTGACTAGAAGCTAACAACCAAGACAAATAGGACTTTAAGCTAGACCAATCTAGCACACAAAAATTGAGAATTTGGCATTTACATACAATAATGCTTGAGATAATTTGGCAATGAATGCCACCTTGTAAAAAGGGTAAATTGCATTATATTGATAGCATATTGAATTGTAAATTGTGACATGTTGATGCTAGAATCAACTTATCCATATTACCTAAAAAGGTCAACATTATAGGTTGACTAATGAAAGGAGTAGTATCAATAAAATTTAATTATGGAACCTTATGATTAGAAACAATTTAAATGAGTACTGAAACACTTTAAATTGCGTGTTTTAGTTGAAAAGAATATTGAAGAGTATAAGGAACATTGAGTCAAGGCCAAGAGGCGACTCATTCGAGGTCTGTGCACAATATTTTTATATTCACTACTTTTACTAGAAAATTTATTTAGAGAAATGAGTTATGAATAATTTTTTATTGTTTTAGCTTTGGGAACTTTATTGGAAATTATTGTGTTGCCTACTTTGTGAATGGAAAATTGACTTTGGAAATTGAATATGTTTTGCATGAAATATTTGAATAATATGATTTTAAATTGTTTTTGGTTCACACTTGGCATGGCAGTCCCTTACTCTGTTCCTCCTCCACTTGTGGGGTTGAGTTTAATACTTAATTATTTTTCTCCCTCTCTGCCTTGCCAGTCTGAGGTGAGTTTGGATGAGTACTCATTAGCTAGCTAGCCACCTCTCTCATTGATTTCGATTAGTGGGGTGAGTATGTCTTGTCGTGGTGTACAACATGGCATGTTCAGAATATTTTGTGTCATGACCTAAGTTATGTTATTGATTAGCAACACTGTGTTATTCAATTATTTGATCAAATTTGTGTTATATGGGCTTTGAAAATTGTGACATGAAATTGTGAATTATTTGAATTGTAAATTATCAATAAAAGTTTTATATATCACATTTTAAATTTTTATTGTGCACCACTGAACAAATTTTACTCAGCAATAGCCTTTTCATTGCTGTCATAGGTAGACAGACGGACAGAGCAGCAGAGTAGGCTGCTTATGTCATATTTTGACATTTCGCCAGGTATATCGAGTGTACCATATTTTGTAGTTTTTGTTGTAATGTATGTGCACTGTATGTATATATTGTACTTGGTCTTGAGCAGCTGTAAACTAAAATTGTAAATTATTTTGGCCTGTAAAAATATTGTGATATATTTATCTTATCTCAACTTTTGGAAACACTGGAAAATTGATTGTTGAACTGAGTTGATAAATGTTGAGAAATTTATTGTGTTGAACAAATTTATTAGAGTTTGGGATTGAATAAACATATATTGAAAGTGCTTTTTTACAAGTTTTTGAAGAACTGTTTTATTCAATATACAGATAGCACTTTGCCAAAATTTTTATAGAAATTACTGATAATTAGATTTGTTATCTATTTTCACTTCAGTTAAAAATATTTTAACACCTGTCAAAAGTGCTTACCACTGTAAAAAGAAATAAAAAAAAGTTTAAAATCCCTTGTAGTGTATTTAATGGGTTATCAGTAGGCGAAGTTCGGTAATTCATTAGATATACTACGGGATCATGTTATGCCTTACAGAGGGGTAGGCTGTAACATCATGCAAGATTCATTTTTATCTATTTGATTTCAATGATGAACAGCATATTAAAACTCTTTTAATATATTTTGGATCTATATTTGCAATTTAAGATTTTAGAAATAACAGATTCATTTATTAGAACCTTAGATTAGATTAAGAACAAGTGCACTAACCTTTTGATGCACTACAGTGTGTTTGGCACCTTTGGGATGCGTCTTAGGACACCAAATGTTGTCCCTCTAGCTTATCCACACCAAGGTCACCTATCGTAGCCCTTGAACAGCTTCTAAAGCCTTTTCTATGAATTAGAAAATCAAGTTTTGCCTTTTGAGAGATTACATATATAAACAGGACACTAGAAATAATTTCTAGTATTTTTTAATTCAAGAGATTGTTCACTAATCTCTTTGAATTGATGAGAGATGAAGAAGAAGAGAAGGGAGAGTGTTCTTCAGGTGGCGGCACCAAGGAGTGAATGGCAGCTTGTTATTATTTCTTTTCATAACAACACATTATATAGCTAGGTCACCACTTAAAACCCTTGCCACATGTCACCTTCTGATTGGCTTTAGGTTTAATTAACCCAATCACATTGTGCCAAGTGTCAAACCTATATTTAATCTTGACTTTGATCATCTTACATGATTAAAAGACATATAGCAAGCTTATGTATAGTGCCATGTGTCACCATCTCATGGCGCCATATGTCACCCTGTGAAATGATCAAAATACCCCTGTGTCTTAATTTTGAGTTCTCAATCCAAAATAATTATTTCTCTTCTTCTAATCAATTTATATCAAATATAAATTAATTAATTAATCTCTATTAATTAATTTCTCATTAATTAAATTCATATTTAAATACTTTAAATATAAATTTAACTTATACTATATATCCAATAACCTAGATTTTGTTTCAAGCCATGCTAGGGACTTTGTAATCTAATTGCAAACCAAAAGTATTTAATTAATCAATTAAACTCTTTAGTTATTTAATTAAATCATATTTAATTTGGTGATTACTTGTGTATGTGTGTGACTTACTAGGCTCATCACTAATTGGCAATGAGACATGATATCAACTCTTAATATTAAAAGAACTCTTTCTTACCATAAATGATTTTTCTAAATCATTTTATGCACCTCATAGACCATGGTTAACACCTAGCATAGCATGCCATGGCCACCCAATTAGTAATAAGGTTTACCTCAAATGAACCTATAACCATATATTACCATGCACTAGAATCTCTCTTTTACAAAATCCCAATTCAAGCTGGAGTCATGGTTTTATGTCAAACCCCATTTGCTGTGAATATTATGTTCTCTTTTAATTCTAGTTTTTGATTAAAAAGATTTTCTCATCAGAAACTCTTTTCTGATTAAATCTATCTGTCCTAGCTAGGAACATGAATCATCAAGAACAATTAAATGAACATAGGATTTTATCCCTATTTACTTAGAGGAACAAATTCCATCTTGATCAACACCTACCTCCATATATAACTAGTAGGAGCCAACACATGCCCTTATACCCATACACAGTACAAGTATGAAAGCAGTATCAAACTCAAGCCACCTATATACAAGATAACTGTGCTATCTCAGGTCTAAAGATTATATGCACTGATATGATTTATGACAATGCATTGACAAGAGTAAACTCGATGTGCTTGTCATAAGTGTCACTGGTTTGACCTACTTATCATATATAAGTGCCTATCATGTTTGTTATATGGCATGAGACTCACCATTCCATCTTATTTACATCTCATATAAATAACTTGGGAACAAACATGATTATAATCTTTCTGGATAAGTCATGTCCTTATTGTTAAGTATCCTTGATTGTGAACCTATTGATGATACTTTATGCTAGAAATACTATCACTCGTATTCTTAACAACTTGAGAATAGAATTTCTAACAAAATATCAATGGACCTTTTTCTATTACACATAAATATATTATGTAAATGGAAAAGTGAAAATGCCTTTTATTAATAAAAGATGTACAAGATACATACTAAATGATATGCTCTAGGGCATATTACTAACAATCTCCCACTAGCACTAGAGTCATTCATTATAATTTCTTAGACCCATCTTTTCATGATGTCGGTCTAGCTGAGTTTCTGACATAGGATTAGTGAATGGATCAGCTGGATTTTTCAGCTGATGCTATTTTCTGTATGGCTATAACATCTTGCCCAACTATCTCTCTGATAGTGTGGTAACTCCTTTTTATGTGTTTGGATTTCGAGTGAGACCAGAGTTCTTTATATCCAAAGAACTTCTTTTGTAGCATCTGATGCAGCAATATACTCAGTCTCGGTAGTGGAATCTGTAGTCGTACTATGTTTGGAACTCTTTCAACTGACTGCATCACCATTACAAATGAACACATACCCAGAGGTAAACTTTCTATCATCGATATCTGATTGGAAATCAGAATTAGTATAACCATCCAATTATAAGTCTCCACCTCCATAGATCATGAATAAATCCTTAGTTCTTCTCAAGTACTTAAGAAAATTCTTGAGAGCTATCCAGTGTTCCAAACCTGGATTGGATTGATACCTGCTAGTCAAACTAACAGAATATGCGATATCTGGCCTAGTACACATCATTGCATACATCAAATTTTCAATAGCCAAAGCATATGGAATCCTGGCCATTTTATCTCTTTTTTCAGGTGTCTTTGGAGACATCTCTTTAAAAAGGTGGATACCATGTCTCACTAGTAATAATCCTCTCTTGGAATCAAGCATGTTAAACCTCTTTAACACCTTTTCCAAGTATAGACTTTGGGATAAACTAATTATTCTTTTCGCTCTATCTCTATAGATGCGAATCCCAAGAATATAGGTTGCCTCCCCTAAGTCTTTTATGGAGAATGTATTTGAAAACCATACCTTTATAGTTGTCAACATACCTGTGTCATTACCCATCAATAAAATGTCATCCACATATAAGACAAGGAAAGTGATAACACTGTCACTAACCTTCTTATATACACATGGCTCATCCTCATTTTTTATAAAACCAAATGATTTAATGGCTTCATCAAAACGGATGTTCTAACTCCTCAAAGCTTGTTTCAACCCATACATGGATCGCTTTAGCTTGCATACTTTGGAACCATCTTGGGATTTAAAACCCGTAGGTTGTTCCATTAAAATGTTTTCTTCAATGTGTCCATTGAGAAAAGCTGTTTTGACATCCATCTGCCAAATCTCATAATCATAGTATGCAGCTATTACTAATAGAATCCTAATTGATTTAAGCATGGCAACAGGCAAGAAAGTCTCCTCGTAGTCGATTCCTTGCCTTTGGCGAAACCCTTTCGCTACTAGCCTTGCCTTATAGGTCTCTACCTTTCCATCAGAACCAATTTTCTTATTGAAAACCCATTTTTTCCTTATAGGTACAATACCTTCAGATGGGTCAATAAGATCCCAAACTTGATTCTTATACATGGAATCAATTTCGGATTTCATAAAATCAATCCATTTTGAAGAGTCTATATCTGATATAGCTTTTTCATAGGTAAGTGGATCATTTACATGATCTACTTCTTCATGAGTAGACAACTTTATTCTTCTTCATGAAGGAAACCATATCTCACTGGTGGGTTAGATACCCTGGTTGTTCTACAAGGAATAGCTGTAAATGTTTCATCAATGGGTGTAGGTTGACTAGATGGATCTATATCCATCTAATCTGTTGATTGGTCAGAATTCTCCAATTCTAACTCTATTTGCCTTCCTTTGCCTCCTTATTGAACAAACTGTTATTTAAGAAATATGGCATCTCTACTTACCACAACCTTTTATGATGTAGGCAAATAAAAATAATATCCAAAACTATCTTTTGGATATCAAACAAATCGACCCTTTTCTGATCTGGTTTCCAATTTATCAGTGTTCAGCTTTTTAATATAAGCTGGACAACCCCAAATCTTAACATGCTTAAGACTTGGTTTGCTTCCATGTCATATCTCATAAGGTGTGTAAGATACTGCTTTTGATGGAATCCTATTCAGAATATGCAAAGCTGATTTTAATGCAAATCCCCAAAAGGAGATTGGCATATCAGTATAGCTCATCATACTACGTACCATATCCAATAGGGTACGATTTCTCCTTTCAGATACACCATTCAGCTGCGGTGTTCCTGGAGGAGTCAGCTAGGAGACAATGCCATGTTTTCTCAAGTATTCATCAAATTCAGTACTCAAGTATTCACCTCCACGATCTGATCGAAGAACTTTAATACTTTTTCCTATTTGATTTTCTACTTTAGATTTAAATTCTTTGAACTTTTCAAAGGATTCATGTTTGTATTTCATCAAATGCAAATATCCAAACCTTGATTTATCATCAGTAAAGGTAATAAAGTAATGAAACCCACCTCTACCCATTTCTTTAAATGGACCACATACATAACTATGTATTAGCTCCAAAATATTTTCAGCTCTTAGCCCTTGTCCTACAAAGGGTGATCTAGTCATTTTGCCCTAAAGGCAAGATTCACAAGTTGGTGTAGGCTCAGAGCCCAATGAAGATAAAATCCCCATTTTCTCCAGTTTTGTAATCCTATCTTCGGCAATGTAACACCCCTATGTTCGGTAGTGCGTTCTACTATTCCGGTGACCAGTGTTGTCCGGACAGCTAGGATGCCTAGAACTACACTTTGATATGAGGGAGGAGACATAAAATAATAAAATACAAGAAAAGAAAATACAAGAAAAAAAAAGGAAAAATAATAGCAAAGAAAGGTAAACAAGTTAAGCAAGCCGAGAACCCTAGCGATGGGTGACCGCACCGGGAAGTCACGGCGTGGACAGTTGACTGGCCCTAGACTACGGGGAACCCTAGAAAATATTTATAGGACTTAAAGAGACATCAATTGAAGTATAAATATCATTAGAAATATTAAATAAAAATTAAATAATTAGTACAAAGAAAAGTGAGAAATCGAAAAATAGACAAAACCTGGTGTTACCGAAAAATCGAGAATGCAACCCGAATAGGGGTATTATGGTCATTTGACATCCCGAATTGTCTTTTGACCTAAATATCCATTAAAAATAAATAATATTACACTTAGAAAATATAATAAAAAATTAATTTGATGGTACCTAAAGTAAATAGCAAAAATTATGGGTTTAATGTGGAATAAAGGAAAATTTAACATATAAAATGAATTACTTTGTGAAAGTGGACCACTATAGAAAAAATTAAACATTAAATGGCAGGTGTAAGTCCATTATACAATCTGAAATCTTCATCTTCTCCATTTCCCTCAACCATGATGAAATGAAGAAAGTGAGAACCTCCATCGCCGTTTTGCTTAAACCTTCATTCACTCCTTCATTTCACCTCTAAACACCTAGGTTTCTTCATCAAAGTTTATCTCCACATCATAAGGAAGAGTTTAATAGCAAAATCAAGAAGTTTAGTGAAGGTTTAACAAGTCCTAACAATAAGTAAGTTTGTATTTTTGAATATTACTTTGTTAAACTTTGTATACATGTTATGGGTGTGTGCTTTGTGAAGGAATTTTTAAGTTTTGAGGAGTTCTTGATATATCCAGCTTGGACAGCCATGGAGTTGTATATTTGATGATTTATTCTTACATTTATTTGATGGGAAATTATGTTGAGTAGGGTGATTAATGTCCTAGTAAGTTATTTCCATGTATATGTGGTGATTGTGCATTCGGAATTGAAGTGGAAGAAACTATGGGGAATTTTGGCAATGTGAAGTATTTTGGCAGCCTTGAGGCTTCTTGATGAGTGTTTAAATTCATGAAGATATTGGGTAAATTGTGACATTGAGGATTGATGAATATGTATGTAAATTGGTTGTGGAAATTGTATGTAACAATTAGGAGTGTTTATGTGTATTTATGGTTGTATTTGGACTTTGTGAATTAGAGTTTCATTTGGTGTATTGAAGATATTTGTATTCTGCCCAAAGTGACTTTAAAGTGAAGTGGTATATGGTTTTGGTAATGTACCAAATCAGAAATAGGTTGAGAAGTGGATTTGTAGCAAGGTAAATGTGTAATTGATACATGTTTATGCAATGTATTTAAGGGCAGTATGCATTTTAGCCATAACTTTAAATGTGTAACTCCAATTGGTATGAGACCAATTGGAAGTGAAACTAGGCACAAAATGTGCCAACTTTCATGAAGGAAACATACCAAAATTCTGCTTGTAAGGTAACTTGAAAAATGACCAAATCCGGATTAAGTACAATTGAGACCTGAAAATTGACCAATTGGGCAGCAGTTAGTGTTTAGGCCATAACTCACTCAAAACAGGTCCAATTGACCTGAAATTTTAACCATGAATAGCTAAGACCCATACCTACAAGTCTTATGAAGACACCAAAGCCCAGAAATGAAAATAAGCAAGTCAAACAGCTTGCAGAAGTTTGGGTCCAAAAACTAGCCGAACCAAAGTTGACCAAATTTGATGCCATTTGACTAGCAATAGTAAAATGACCATAACTTGGTCTACATAACTCAGAACGACCTAAAATTTTGCCCCGCATTCCATAAGACATATATCTACAAGTTTGTAGTTTTGATCGAAACCCGAAAACTGAGGGAACTAGGTCGTCCAGCTAGGTCAAACTAGTATCCCGGAATCCAGCAAGTTGCAATAAAATGCACTAAACAAGGAAATGAAATTGGTAACATGTACCAACCCTAAAAGACTATCAAATGTGACATATTAGTAACGTTAAAACCTAATTTACCTAGAACGTATCGAGGGTCGATATATTAGGTGATTAAGCAAATAATAGCTTTCAGTGAATTACTTATCAAGCATCATCGATAGAGATAGCTTTCAGTTAATGTCGTGCACCACTGAGACATTGTCTCAGCGATAGCTTTTTATTGCTATCGCAAGTAGACAGACAGACAGGGCAGCAGACTAGGCTGCTAGTACCTCCAGCGAGAGATTGCCGGGTATAATGAGTATACCAACATTTTGCATTTTGTACTGTAATGTATGATCACTGTATGTATATATTGTTTTTGGTTTTGAGCAGTTGTAAATTCAAATTGTACATTGAAGTTGTAAAATAATTATTAGTTATTTTGGCTTGTAAAAATTGTATATATTTCTTTTATCTCAGTCTTTGAAAAATCACTGTGGATTTGAGTTGAGAAAAATGTTGTGTTGAGAATATGTTGGAGTTGAGATTTGGAAATATATTGAAGTGCTTTTTACAGGTTTTCTGAAGAACTGTTTTATCCAAAATACAGATGGCACTCTGCCAAAATTTTTACAGAAATTCCAAATAATTCAAATGTGTTAGTTCTATCACTTCAGTTCACAAAAGTTTTTAACGCCTGTAAATAGTGCTCACCACTGTAAAAGAAGTAAGAAAAGTTTTTAAAATCCCTTGTAGTGTATTTAATGGGTTATTAGTAGACGGAGTTGGTGATTCATTAGGTATACTACGGGATCATGTTATGCCTTACAGAGGGGCAGGGTGTGACATGTTTTAGTGGTATCAGAGCTAGTTTTTAAATTATGTTTTCACCTGTTATTTGAATATTCTTTCTTCATGGTACAACTGCTCAATATCATTGTTTGATACATACAGTACATTACATTATAAATATGCACTAATGGGAGGAAATCTCCTTGTGTTATTGGTTCAGGAGATCTAAAATCCTCGCATTGACTATGGAAGAGGGTGATCGTTCAGTCGATCAATCTATTGAGGCTGAGGTGCAAGGGGATGCCCCAGGCCTACATAATGTCAGTGGTTCAGCAACACCACCCTGCATCAGCAATTTCTGCTCGATTCGCTCAGATGGCTGTAATGTTCCAACAAATGGCTGGTAATGTGCTTACTCAAGTCCCAATACAGACACTAGTGGTACAACCACAATCTCCTACTAGGTAGTATGACAAATTGATGAAGTATGGGGCTACAGAGTTCAAGGGGACAGTAGATCCTCTAGAGGCTGAACAGTGGTTAGAAAGGATGGATAGGGTATTCAAGAAATTGCATTGCACAAAGGAGCTCAGATTCAAATACTCTGTATCTTTGTTACAGGGGGATGCTTATGACTGGTGGAAAACCATTCCCCACACCGTAGAACTGCAGTGCTAACATGGAATGACTTTCTCGAGAATTCGAGGTAAATATGTCCCTGATGCTTATGTAGACCAGAAGTTACAAGAATTCCTAAGTCTGAAACAGGGGAACAGATCAGTGGCTGAGTATGAAAGAGAATTTTCCCACCTGAGCCATTATGCAGTGAGTTTACTTTCTACCAGCAGGGAGAGATGCAAGAGGTTTGAAGCGGCACAAGCCCGATGTCAGTTACAAGTAGTCGGGTTCAAACACACTAACTTCTCTGAACTTATTTCTCAAGCTCTAGAGTTAGAAAGAATTGAGTCTAAAGCTGCTCCTGAGAAAAAGAAATCAGAGAAGACAGAGAAAGAGGGAAAATCAATAGAATAGAGTTCTAGTGGTCCTACTGGAAAGAGGAAGAATCATGGGGGACACAGCAGAGGTGGCAAGAAATCTGGTAGGGGAAGATATTCAGGACAGAAGCCTCCCCTATCTGGTTAGCAGAGTACCAGAGGTTCCTACCCTCCCCGCCAATGTGAGACATGTGGAAGAAATCATGGTGGGATCTGCTACAAGGCTGTTGGAGCCTGTTATAATTGTGGAGGCACAGGACACTTTGCCAAGGACTGCACCAGTTGTCGCAGGGTTGGACCACCTCCTACTACTGCAGAAGGGTCAGTTCAGAGCCTTGTCACTAGAAGTTCACAACCACCCAGCAGAGGTAGAGGCAGGGGTAGAGGTAGCCCAGCAGGCAGCCAAGGCACAGTGAAACAATCAGAGCAAGACAGTGCTCCAGTCAGAATGTATGCAATGAGACAGAGGGAAGAGGCCGAGACATCTGATGTTGTGGCTGGTACCTTCTCAACTTTTAATCAGAATGTGTTTGTGTTATTTGACCCGGGTTCTACCCATTCTTATGTGAGTGCTAGCATCATTGATTGCATTGTTGTTCCATGTACAAAAATGGACTTTGAGGTGCTAGTAACAAGTCCGCTAGGACAGGAGGTCAGGGTTAATAGAATATATAGAGATTGTCCTTTGGTGATCCAAGGACACACTTTCCTGTCTGATTTCATTGAAATGCCCTTCAGAGATTATGATATCATCTTGGGCATGGATTGGTTAGCAAGGCATCATGCCATGATTGACTGTAAGGTCAAGACGATCACTTTTGGCCTTCCTCGATGCAGGATGTGGTAATACATGGGAAAGCGATTATTGCCATCAAACATCATTTCGGCTGCACTAGCCAGAAAAATGATCAAAAAGGGGTGTGAAGCCTACTTGGCACATGTGGTAGACACCCAAGTGGGGAGTCCAGCATTGAAGGACATCCCTATAGTCCATGACTTTCCAGATGTGTTTCCTAATGAATTGCTAGGATTACCTCCGGAAAGAGAAGTGCAGTTTGAAATTAATGTTATGCCTGGTGTGGATCCAATCTCCATAACGCCATACAGAATGGCACCAGCAGAGTTGAAGGAGTTGAAGATACAATTGCAAGAATTACTTGAAAAGGGCTTCATCCGCCCTAGTGTGTCACCTTGGGGAGCACCAGTGTTGTTTGTTAAGAAGAAGGATGGTACTCTCCGCTTATGCATTGACTACCGACAGTTGAATAAGGTGACAATAAAGAACAGATATCCATTGCCTCTCTTTGATGATCTATTTGATCAGTTGAAGGGTGCAGCTGTATTCTCCAAAATTGATTTGCGATCTGGTTATTATCAGTTGAAGGTGCAAGAGCAGAGTATTCCAAAAACTGCTTTCAAAACTCGGTATGGCCATTATGAGTTTCTAGTAATGCTATTCGGGTTAACAAATGCTCCAGCTGCTTTTGTGGTGGTGTTTATTGATGACATTTTGATATATTCAAGGAATGCAGAGGAGCATGACAGACATCTGCGGATTGTACTGCAGACCTTAAGGGAGAAACAGCTATAAGCCAAATTATCGAAATGTGAATTTTGGCTGAAAGAAATCTCCTTTTTAGGACATGTTGTGTCAGCTGAAGGGATCAAGGTAGATTCAGCAAGGTAGAAGCTATCCTTAATTGGAAGCCGCCTAGGAACATCACAGAAATTCGCAGTTTTCTGGGTTTAGCTGGATATTACCGTCGGTTTGTGAAGGGGTTTTCTATGTTATCTTCTCCACTGACCAAACTGCTTCTAAAAGATGTAAAATTTCAGTGGACTGATAAATGCCAGCAAAGTTTTGATGAGTTGAAGAGGTGTTTAACTGAAGCTCCTATCCTCACTTTACCTACTCCCGGTAAAGAATACACAGTTTATAGTGATGCTTCTCACAATGGGCTAGGCTGTGTACTGATGCAAGATCGGAATGTCATTGCTTATGCATCACGCCAGCTGAAACCGCATGAGAGGAACTACCCAACACATGATCTGGAGCTAGCAGCTATTGTTTTTGTCACACCCTACCCCTCTGTAAGGCATGACATGATCCCGTAGTATACCTAATGAATTATCAACTCCGTCTACTGATAACCCATTAAATACACTACAAGGGATTTTAAAAACTTTTCTTACTTCTTTCACAGTGGTGAGCACTATTTACAGGTGTTAAAAACTTTTGTGAACTGAAGTGATAGAACTAACACATTTGACTTATTTGGAATTTCTGTAAAAATTTTGGTAGAGTGCCATCTGTATTTTGGATAAAACAGTTCTTCAGAAAACCTGCACAAAGCACTTCAATATTTTTCCAAATCTCAGCTCCAACAAATTTCAACACAATATTTTTCTCAACTCAATCCACAACAATTTTTCAGTATTTTCAAAGGATGAGATAAAAGAAATATAATACAAATTTTAAAATTCAAAATAACTCATAATTCACTTTACAACTGCTCAAATAATTTACATACATATTATTACATGCATACATCAGACCTATGTACATGGGTATACCTATAATATACCTGGAGTTGGTCTGAAAGTGTCTTCAAAGAAACTTACTCACTGCTCTATGCTCTTCTTACCTGCGACAGCATACAAAGCTATCACTGAGTGGTGAACTCTGTGGTGCACAACTATAATTTAAAACATAGTACAATATACATTGACAAAATTTACAGTAAATAATTTGGAAATCTGAATACTCATCAAATTCCAAAACTCAAAATATTCATTGCCAATAATGTAAATCATTTGTATAAATGACTTTGATCACAAAATTCAATTTATCAAATCATGACTAACCATTTAAGTAATTCCAACAAAATCAATTATACATAAACCATAATTGAAATCACAATTCTTTACCATTCAAAAGTCATTCTGTATCTCAAAATCATTATGTATCTCAAAAATCAATCCTTATCTCAAAACCATGTTGTATCTCAAAAACCACGCTGTAGCTCAAAAACCATGCTGTATCTCACAAATCATTCTTTATCTCACTAACTATGCAAGACTAATCCGATAGGGCCATCTTCGATGTGATTCTAACTCCCTATGGTCGGGGAGGTTGAATCAGATTCTAACTTCCTATGGTCGGGGAGGTCGAATCATCGTGCACAGTACCATCACAATAATGCATCTTCCGCAAGGGCCATAACGATAAAATAAACTTAGATCTAACCTCAAATCAGAGGAAAATCTAAGCCTGTGCATGTACCATGGTAATCAAAACACAACTAACTCCACTGTCTTCTCAACAAATGAGAGAGACGGGTAATAACCTAGTCAAGCATCTATAGTGAGATATAATACAATATCACAATCCTTTTAGTGAGCATAAATCACAATATAATTCGATTCAAAGTCAATTCCAATATCCAATAATTTTTATGCTCATCACAATTCAAATCATAAATTTGCATTTTTCCATGAAAATTACCATCATAATTCAAAACATGTTCTATCACAATTTTCTAAAATATAATTTATTCAATCCATAACAATGCTTAATACTTGTGGAAATACCATTTCACAAAGCTAAATTCATACATACTATAACAATTTCAATAATCATTGAATTAAATCCAATGCTTGTTAAACATAATACATAAGAAAATATGTCATTTAATCATATAAAATGTTCAAAACAAAATAAGTTAAAAACTAGCTATGCACAAACCTCTGATGACTGTCTCCTGATCTGGACTCAGTGTTTCCTTCCCTTTCCCTGAGTCTTTACTAACTGAGAAACACAATTTGAAGTGTTTCAGTACTAAATTAAACTGTCTCTATCGATAATGTTTGACAAATAATTCACTGAAAGCTATTATTTGCTTAATCACCTAATATACCGACCCTCGATGTGTTCTAGGTAATTTAGGTTTTAGTGTCATTAATATGTCACATTCGATAGGGTTTTAGGGTTGGTACGTTTTACCAAACTCATTTCCTTGTTTAGTGCATTTTAATGCAACTTGCTGGATTTCGGTATACTAGTTTGACCTAGCAGGACAACCTAGTTCCCTCGGTTTTCGGGTTTCGGGTTTCGGTTAAAACTAAAAACTTGTAGATCTATGTCTTATGGAACGCGGGGCAAAATTTTAGGTCATTCTGAGTTAAGTAGACCAAGTTATGGTCATTATACTATTGCTGGTCAAATGGCATCAAATTAGGTCAATTTTAGGTCAATTTGGTCAACTTTGGTTCGGCCAGGTTTTGGACCCGAACTTGTGCAAGCTGTTTGACTTACTTATGGTCATTTCTGGGCTTTGGTGTCTTCATAATACTTGTAGGTATGGGTCTTAACTATTCATGGTTAAAATTTCAGGTCAATTGGACCTGTTTTGAGTGAGTTATGGCCCATACACTAACTGCTGCCCAATTGGTCAGTTTTCAGGTTTCACTTGCACTTAATCCGAATTGGTCATTTTTCATGTCACCTTGCAAGCAGAATTTTGGTATGCTTTCTTAATGAAAGTTGGCAGATTTTGTGCCTAGTTTTACCTCCAATTGGTCTCATACCAATTGAAGTTACACATTTAAAGTTATAGGCTAAAATGCATACTGCCCTTAATTACGTTGCTTAAACATACATCAATGACACATTTACCTTACTATATGTCCACTTCCCTTACCAATTCTGTTTTGGTACATTACCAAAACCATATACCACCTTACCTTAAAGTCATTTTGGGCAGATTACAAACATCCTCAATATACCAATTAAAACTCAAATTTACAAAGTCTAAGTACAATCACATATAAACCTAAACATTACTAATTCTTACATACACTTTACACAATCACTCTATATACATATCCATCAATCCTCAATGTCAATATTCTGCCAGTACCTTCATAAACACATACATTTATCCAAGAGTCCCAAGGCTACCAAAAATCTTCACCATGCCAAAGTGTCCTACAATTCATCAATTTCCATTCCAAGTGCACAATCACCATATACATGTGGAATAATTTACTAGGATATTAAATCACCCTAATCAACATCATTTCTCATCAAATATATGTATAAATATTTCCTTAAATACATAATTCCATGGCTGTCCAAAATGAACATATCAATAACTCCTCAAACTTAAAAATTTCCTTCACAATTCAAACACCCATAACAAGTATACAAAGTTTAACAAAGCAATGTTCAAAAATACAAACTTACCTTTGGTTGGGACTTGTTAAACCTTCACTAAACTTCTTGATTTTGGTATCAAACTCTTCCTTGTGATGTGGGGACAATTTTTAATGAAGCTACGTAGGTGATTAGAGGTGAAATGAAGGAGTGGATCAAGCTTGAAGAAAAATGGCCATGGAGGTTTTGGGAGCTTTTCATTCACGGCAATGGAGGTTTCTAATGTTGAAGATGATATTTTAGTGGAGCAATCTGCCCACTTAATACATTTTAAAATCCCTTAGTGGTCCACTCACATTAGTTAATTCATTTAATATGTTTAATGTGCTAATTACACACTTTCACTCCACTTTTGGTTATTTGCATTAGATACCACTAAACTAATTTTTCATTTTATTTTCTAAGTGTAATATTATTTATTTTTAATGGACATTTAGGTCAAAAGACAATTCGAGATGTCAAATGACCATAATGCCCCTGTTCGGGTTGCATTCCGATTTTTCGGTAACACCGGGTTTTATCTGTTTTTCGATTTCTCACTTTTCTTTGTACTAATTATTTAATTTTTCTTTAATCTTTCTAATGACATTTATTCTTCAATAAGGGTCTATTTAAGTCCTAAAAATGTTTTTCAGGGTTCCCCGCAGTCCAGGGCTAGTCAACGGTCCACGCCGTGACTTCCCGGTGCGGTCACCCATCGCTAGGGTTTTGGGCTCGCTTAACTTAGTTACATTTCTTTGCTATTATTTTTTCTTTGTTTTTCTTATATTTTCTTTTCTTGTATTTCATTATTTTATGTCTCCTCCCTCATATCAAAGTGTGGTTCTAGGCATCCTAGTCGTCTGCATAAAGACTGGTCACCTAACAAAGAGAACGCACTACCGAACATAGGGGTGTTACAGTTTTTGCTCTGAAGATCTGGAGACACTATTTGTATGGAGAGAAATGCTACATTTACACAGATCACAAGAGCTTGAAGTACTTAGGCACCCAGAAGGAATTAAATTTGAGGCAAAGGAGATGGTTAGAACTCATCAAATATTATGATTGCTTAATAGACTATCAGCCAGGGAAAGCAAATGTGGTGGCTGACGCCTTAAGTCGCAAGACTATGGCAAGTCACAGAGTTTCTCCTTTGTCCATGGTATGTGAATTGAAAGCACAGCATGCCAGTTTAGAGATTGATGATGAGGGACAGACAGTAGTTGCATGGCATGTACAGCCAGTGTTGATTGATCAGATCAGAATGGCTGCTTAGAGTGATGAAAAATATCAGAAGCTCCTGAAAGAAGTCCAGCAGGGCAAGAAACCTGAATTCTCTGTGAGATGATGGTTTATTGCTACATCAGGGCAGAATGTGCGTTCCTAATGATGCTGAATTGAGACAGATCATTATGAAGGAAGCACATGAGTCTCCATTTGCTATGCACCCTGGTGGAACTAAAATGTACAGAGGGCTGAAAGAGCATTACTGGTGGATAGGTATGAAGAGAGATATAGCTGAGTTTGTTTCCAAATGCCTAACTTGTCAGTGAGTAAAGGCAAAACATCAAGTTCCAGCTGGTTTGTTACATCCTTTGTCAGTACCAGAGTGGAAATGGGAACGAATAAATATGGATTTTGTTACAGGACTTCCAAGGACACAGAGTAGTCATGATGCAGTATGGGTTATAGTTGACAGATTGACCAAGTCTGCTCACTTTTTGCGAGTTCGGATGGACTATAGCCTGGAAAGATTGGCCAGATTGCACATATATGAGATTGTAAAATTGCATGGAGCGCCAGTATCAATTGTATCTGACAGAGATCCTAGGTTCACTTCTAGATTCTGGGGTAGTCTTCAGAGAGCCCTAGGAACTAGATTGAACTTCAGCACAGCATTCCACCCACAAACAGATGGCCAGTCTGAGAGGGTTATTCAGATATTGGAGGATATGCTACGGGCTTGTGTGATTGAATTTGAAGGTAGTTGGGATACACACTTGCCTTTGATTGAGTTTGCTTATAACAATAGCTACCAATCAAGCATTGGGATGCCTCCATATGAAGCTTTGTATGGCAGAAAGTGCAGAACTCCCTTATGTTGGGATGAAGTAGGTGAAAGGAAGATGATTGGGCCAGAAATTGTTCAGCAGACAGAGGAAAAGATCAGATTAATTAGAGATAGACTCAAGGCTGCATCAGATCGTCAGAAGTTCTATGTTGATTTGAAAAGAAGAGATATTGAATATGCAGTGGGTGATAAGGTATTCCTCAAAGTTTCTCCTTGGAAGAGGATTATGAGATTTGGCAGAAAGGAGAAACTGAGTCCTCGTTTCATCGGACCATATGAGGTTCTGGAAAGAGTGGGTCCTTTGGCATATCGGTTGGCATTACCTCCAGAGCTAGCAAGGATACACAGTGTCTTCCATGTGTCCATGTTAAGGTGGTACAGATCTGACCCATCTCATGTACTATCAGTTGAAGAGATTGAGGTAAATCCAGACCTCTCATATGAGGAAGAACCCATAAAAATTCTGGCTTATGAGGTGAAGCAGCTGAGGAACAAATAGATACACCTGGTTAAAGTGCTGTGGAACCATCATTCATGCCAGGAAACTACTTGGGAACGTGAAGAGGATATGAGGAAACAACACCCACAGCTGTTCAGAGACTAATGCCAGGTAAAATTTCGAGACGAAATTTATTTTAAGGGGGGGAGAATTGTAACACCCCTATGTTCGGTAGTGCGTTCTACTGTTCCGGTGACCAGTGTTGTCCGGATAGCTTGGATGCCTAGAACTACACTTTGATATGAGGGAGGAGACATAAAATAATGAAATACAAGAAAAGAAAATACAAGAAAAACTAAGGAAAAATAATAGCAAAGAAAGGTAACCAAGTTAAGCGAGCCGAGAACCCTAGCGATGGGTGACCGCACCGAGAAGTCACTACGTGGGACTTGGATCTGTCCTGGATCATGGGAACCCTAGAAAATATTTATAGGACTTAAAGAGACATCAATTGAAGCATAAATATCATTAGAAATATTAAATAAAAATTAAATAATTAGTACAAAGAAAGTGAGAAATCGAAAAACAGACAAAACCCGGTGTTACCGAAAAATCGGGAATGCAACCCGAACAGGGTGATTATGGTCATTTGACATCCCGAATTGTCTTTTGACCTAAATTTCCATTAAAAATAAATAATATTACACTTAGAAAATATAATGAAAAATTAATTTGGTGGTACCTAAAGTAAATAGCAAAAATTATGGGTTTAATGTGGAATAAAGGAAAATTTAACATATAAAATGAATTACTTTGTGAAAGTGGACCACTATAGAATAAATTAAACATTAAATGGCAGGTGTAAGTCCATTATACAATCTGAAATTTTCATCTTCTCCATTTCCCTCAACCATGCCGAAATGAAGAAAGTGGGAACCTCCATTGCCGTTTTGCTTAAACCTTCATCCACTCCTTCATTCCACCTCTAAACACCTAGGTTTCTTCATCAAAGTTTATCTCCACATCATAAGGAAGAGTTTGATAGCAAAATCAAGAAGTTTAGTGAAGGTTTAACAAGTCCTAACAATAAGTAAGTTTGTATTTTTGAATATTGCTTTGTTAAACTTTGTATACATGTTATGGGTGTGTGCTTTGTGAAGGAATTTTTAAGATTTGAGGAGTTCTTGATATATCCAGTTTGGACAGCCATGGAGTTGTATATTTGATGATTTATTTTTACATTTATTTGATGGGAAATTATGTTGAGTAGGGTGATTAATGTCCTAGTAAGTTATTTCCATGTATATGTGGTGATTGTGCATTTGGAATTGAAGTGGAAGAAACTATGGGGAATTTTGGCAATGTGAAGTATTTCGGCAGCCTTGAGGCTTCTTGATGAGTGTTTAAATTCATGAAGATATTGGGTAAATTGTGACATTGAGGATTGATGAATATGTATGTAAATTGGTTGTGGAAATTGTATGTAACAATTAGGAGTGTTTATGTGTATTTATGGTTGTATTTGGACTTTGTGAATTAGCGTTTCATTTGGTGTATTGAAGATATTTGTATTCTGCCCAAAGTGACTTTAAAGTGAAGTGGTATATGGTTTTGGTAATGTACCAAATCAGAAATAGGTTGAGAAGTGGATTTGTAGCAAGGTAAATGTGTAATTGATACATGTTTATGCAATGTATTTAAGGGCAGTATGCATTTTAGCCATAACTTTAAATGTGTAACTCCAATTGGTATGAGACCAATTGGAGGTGAAACTAGGCACAAAATGTGCCAACTTTTATGAAGGAAACATACCAAAATTCTGCTTGCAAGGTAACTTGAAAAATGACCAAATCCGGATTAAGTACAATTGAGACCTGAAAATTGACCAATTGGGCAGCAGTTAGTGTTTAGGCCATAACTCACTTAAAACAGGTCCAATTGACCTGCAATTTTAACCATGAATAGTTAAGACCCATAACTACAAGTCTTATGAAGACACCAAAGCCCATAAATGACCATAAGCAAGTCAAACAGCTTGCACAAGTTCGGGTCCAAAAGTGGCCGAACCAAAGTTGACCAAAATTGACCTAAAATTACCAAATTTGATGCCATTTGACCAGCAATAGTAAAATGACCATAACTTGGTCTACATAACTCAGAATGACCTAAAATTTTGCCCCATGTTCCATAAGACATAGACCTACAAGTTTGTAGTTTTGACCGAAACCCGAAAACTGAGGGAACTAGGTCGTCCGGCTAAGTCAAACTAGTATCCTGGAATCCAGCAAGTTGCAATAAAATGCACTAAACAAGGAAATAAAATTGGTAACATGTACCAACCCTAAAAGACTATCAAATGTGACATATTAGTAACGTTAAAACCTAATTTACCTAGAACGCATCGAGGGTCGATATATTAGGTGATTAAGCAAATAATAGCTTTCAGTGAATTACTTATCAAGCATCATCGATAGAGATAGTTTAATTTAGTACTGAAACACTTCAAATTGTGTTTCTCAGTTACCAAAGAGTCAGGAAAAGGGAAGGAAACACTGAGTCCAGACCAGAAGACAGTTATCAGAGGTTTGTGCACAACAACTATTTCTTTTGAATTTTTTCAATTGAAATGAATTATGACTATTTGTACATTATTGTTTTAAATTGTGGAAATGTGTTTGAATGGATATTTATCGCTTGAAAAGCACTGTAAATGGTTTGAAATTGTGAGAAATTGTTTGAATGATATTGATGGATACTTATTGATTGAAAAGCATTGGAAATGGTTTGAAACCACAGCTATCATGTATATTGATTGTATTCCTCGCTAGCTTGTCTAGTGAGACGAATTGAATTCCCTCTCTGGCTGAAGTGTTGAGGTGTGTGCCTGTTGAGGACGAATTGAATGAGTACTCATATTTTTGCTAGCTAGCTATGTTATTCCTCATTAGTCATCGACTTTGGGACGAATTGAATACCTCATTAGCCATCGGCTTTTGGGACGAATTGAACTTTGGAACATGATTAAGCTGTGTGTGATTTATTGATATGTATTGTGAGATTGTGAAATGAATTTAAACTCTTATTGACATATACTGTCTTTTGAATTCAACCATGATCTGACTTATTGAAATTTATTGTGATATTGAGAAATGGAGTTTAAATTCTTGTTGACAATTACTGTCTTGAAATTAACTATGGTTTTAAGTATCCACTATTTATATGATTTATGAATTGTGATTTAAATTGTATTTGGTTAATGTCGTGCACCACTGAGACATTGTCTCAAATGATAGCTTTTATTGTCGCCGCAGTAGACAAACAGACAGTGGCAAAGCAGACTAGGTCGCTAGTACCTCCAAATGAGAGATTACCGGGTATAATGAGTATACCAACATTTTGCATTTTGTACTGTAATGTATGACCACTGTATGTACATATTATTTTTGGTTTTGAGCAGTTGTAAATTCAAATTATACATTGAAGTTGTAAAATAATTATGAGTTATTTTGGCTTGTAAAAATTGTATATATTTCTTTTATCTCAATCTTTGAAAAATCATTATGGATTTGAGTTGAGAAAAATGTTGTGTTGAGAATATGTTGGAGTTGAGATTTGGAAATATATTGAAGTGCTTTTTACAGGTTTTCTGAAGAACTGCTTTATCCAAAATACAGATGGCACTCTGCCAAAATTTTTACAGAAATTTCAAATAATTCAAATGTGTTAGTTCTATCACTTCAGTTCACAAAAGTTTTTAACGCCTGTAAATAGTGCTCACCACTATAAAAGAAGTAAGAAAAGTTTTTAAAATCCCTTGTAGTGTATTTAATGGGTTATCAGTAGACGGAGTTGGTGATTCATTAGGTATACTACGGGATCATGTTATGCCTTACAGAGGGGTAGGGTGTGACATGCAACATGACCTAACTTTAAGTGCCAAATATATTTTGAACTTGAGTTGATTTTCACCATGGCATTGCATTCATTTACATCACTAGCATTCATTTTGTATTTGTCATTATTATCCAAATAATAAAGACTATCATTCATATAACCTGAACCAACATATTTATTTTCAAAATAAATATTGCAAACATCATCAGTGAACTGAAATTCATAGCCATTTCTAGTCAAACTAGATATATAAATGATATTCTTATAAGCATCAGGTACATATAAAATATTATCCAAACACATAACATGTCTAAACATGTAAAAAGATTTAGATCCTATGGCTAAAGCTTCAACAGTTGAGCAATTGCCAATCCGGACTCTAACATCTCGAGAACGCAAGCTGCTACTATTTGCTAGTTCCTGCATGTCATAAGAAATGTGAGAACTGGCACCAGTATCTAAAACCCAAGCTGTAGATGAACAATGAGTATCATCAGAATCTAAATGACAAGATATGGACATACCTTATGAAGGTGTATCCTTCTTGTCCTTTAGAGAAGCAAGATACTCTGGGCAGTTCCTTTTCTAGTGCCCATCCTGCTGGCAATGGAAACACTTTCCTTTGCCTCCATCAGCTTTAGTCTTCCCTTTCTGTTTAGCTATTTTCTTGGAAGGACCAAGAATCTGAGGTTTCTTTTTCTTATTTCCCTTCTTCTTGTTGGACTTTCCAGCAGAAGAAGATGCAATCAAAGTTACCTCTTTTCCTTTATTTCCCAACATATTCTTTTGGGCAATAACCAGCATGTTGAGTAAATCAGCCAAGGTGCATTCCTGTTTAGTCATATGGAAATTTGTCACAAAATTCCCAAAAGACTCAGGAAGGGACTGAAGGATCAAATCCGTTTGCAGTTCAAAATCCATGTTAAAGTTAAGGTATTCCAGCTGCTCAATAAGTAGAATCATCTTGTGGACATGATCCCTTACATTCTATCCCTCAAACATCTTCATGCGGAATAGCTGTCTAGATATCTCATACCTAGCATTCCTGCTGTGCTCACCATACAACTCTTGTATGTGAAGGAGGATCTCACTCGCATTCTGCATGTTTTCATGCTGCTTCTGTAACTCATTACTCATAGAAGCAAGCATGTAACACTTAGCTCTCATATCATGCTCCTTCCACTTGTCCAAAGTTTCATGTTACTCTGGAGTGGCCTCTGGAGGTAAGGGACAAAGAACATTTGAATCTAGAACATATCTTATATGTTCAAGGTTTAGGACAAGTTTCAAATTTCTTAGCCAATTAGACAGATTAAGTCCTGTCAACCTATTTTGATCAAGTATGCTTGCAAAGATATTGGATGGTGGTGGTTGTTCTGTGCTCATTGTTATCAGAAAATTAACTGCAGAAAATAATCAGATTAATTTTGTAAATGTATCATATAATTAACCAAAATTATTATGGTCTTTTAATCAAATTGGTCCTCCCACTAACTTAGTGAATCCTACACTTCCAAAGTAGAAAATGGAAATCCTAGTTGGATGGATTTCTAGTGGGTGATTGAATTCTTATAATTCTATTGATCAACCTCAGGCACATCCATTAATGGAATTACAATAAACTATAAGTGAGCAACTCCTTGCCCATCACATCTCATGTAAGTTTCAATCCTTTACCTAGACCCTAATGCTCAAAATCTCAGGCACATCCATTACTGACTTATCTTGCATTAGTTAAGTTGATCCCATTGAGCCAGTAAACATGCAAATAATTTTAATGTCCTCAGGCACATCCATTATTGGCCACCAAACCATTTACATATTTACAATATCTCATGCTTAACAATTATTCTTAAGAAAATTTCTTAAATTAATTGCATCATATGCAACTATTTAAAATTTCTTTAAATAATTATCCCAATGGAGGGCCCATGTTATAATTACTTTAATTATAGCATATCCAACTTAATTATTTATTTGGAAGATTTAGTGGCGTCCTAATTACTATTATGGTCTCACTTTGCACATTATCCATTTAGCATACATATATTATATATTTGCATACATTCCCATACATCTCATGCATTCATGGATAAACTATAAATATGGTATGATCAAGGACTTTCTAAGGGATTCAATTCTGAGCCACCAAGAATTGAATCAGGGCATTCCTAGGTGTATTTCATTCATTCATTTTACAAGAGTTACTGAAGGAGTACATAATCAACACTTGATCTTGATTTCGTCCCACTGGTCCCACCAATGCTCTTAACCTCCTTGATCTTCTTGCAATCCAATTAATAGTAATACTTGGCAAACCCAGGTGAATTTACAAGAACTAAATAAATGAAATTATAACCCAAAATTATTACAACCTTAATAATACATGCCCAAAAATAAATTAAAATAAATTAATTAATTTACAACCCAAAGAAACATAAAAGAAATAAATCCAATCACATTGGTCTTTTATAGTCCATGATCATCCATCATGCATATCACTATTTAACAATTATATAAAACATACATACTTAAATTAAATTGAATATCTCATATTCAACTTAAAAATCCAGATTTGAATATGATTCAAACAAATTTAAAAATTCAGATTTGAATCACATTCAAACAACATTAAAATTTCAGATTTGAATCACATTCAAACAATTTTTAAAAATCAGATTTGAATCACATTCAAAGAATTTTTAAAAATTTAGATTTGAATATTATTCAAACAACTTTAAAAATTCAGACTTGAATATGATTCAAACAACTTTAAAAATTCAGATTCGAATCACATTCAAACAACTTTTAAAATTCAGATTTGAATCACATTCAAACAATTTTTAAAATTCAGATTTGAATTACATTCAAATAACTTTTAAAATTCTGATTTGAATCACATTCAAACAACTTTAAAAATTCAGATTTGAATCACATTCAAACAACTTTTAAAATTCAGATTTGAATCACATTCAAACAACTTTTAAAATTTAGACTTGAATCAAAATTTAATTGTGTGATTAAAACTCTAATTAAACAATTTAATTAGATATAGGATGAGCTTTTATATCATACAACAATTATAAATTAAAAACCCAAACCTTGCCTACACCATTGGAGACCTTAAAGTGTGCAGACCAATGGTGTTCATCACCATGTCGCCACCATACCTTTGCAACCAACAATGGATCTATCATCTTATGATCATACCACACAATTAAATCATATAATCAACAATCTAAATGGCAAATATAGTGGCTTTGATACCAATTGAAGGAGCGAAAGCATGAAAAACATAAGTTTAGATCATTGAAAATCAAAATTTTTCCACCTAGGGTCACATGCATCATGCAAGATTCATTTTTATCTATTTGATTTCAATGATAAAAAGCATATTAAAACTCTTTTAATATACTTTGGATCTACATTTGCTATTTAAGATTTTAGAATTAACAGATTAATTCATTAGAACCCTAGATTAGATCAAGAACAAGTGCACTAACCTTTTGATACACTACAGTGTGTTTGGCACCTTTGGGATGCGTCTTAGGACACCAGATGTTGTCTCTCTAGCTTATCGACACCAGGATCACATATGGCAGCCCTTAAACAGCTTCAAAGTTTTTTCTATGAATTAGAAAATCAAGTTTTTCCTTTTGAGAGATTACAGATGCAAACAGGACACTAGAAACAATTTCTAGTATTTTTAATTCAAGAGATTGTTTGCTAATCACTTTGAATTGATGAGAGATGAAGAAGAAGAGAAGGGAGAGTGTTCTTCAGGTGGCGGCACCAAGGAGTGAATGGCAGCTTGTTATTATTTCTTTTCATAATAACACATTATATAGCTAGGTCACCACTTAAAACCCTTACCACATGTCACCTTCTGATTGGCTCTAGGTTTAGTTAACCCAATCACATTGTGCCAAGTGTCAAACCTATATTTAATATTGACTTTGATCATCTTACATGATTAAAAGATATATGGTAAGCTTATGTGTAGTGCCATGTGTCACCATCTCATGGTGCCATATGTCACCCTGTCAAATGACCAAAACACCCCTGTGTCTTAATTTTGAGTTCTCAGCCCAAAATAATTATTTCTCTTCTTCTAATCAATTTATATCAAATATAAATTAATTAATTAATTTATATTAATTAATTTCTCATTAATTAAATTCATATTTAAACACTTTAAATATAAATTTAACTTATACTATACATCCAATAACCTAGATTGGGTTTTAAGCCAAGCTAGAGACTTTGCAATGTAATTGCAAATCAAATCTATTTAATTAATCAATTAAACTCTTTAATTAATTAATTAAATCATATTTAATTTGGTGATTACTTGTGTATGTGTGTGAGTTACTAGGCTCATTACTAATTGGCAATGAGACATGATATCAACTCTTAATATCATCAGAACTCTTTCTTACCATAAATGATTTCTCTAAATCAATTTATGCACCTCATAGACCATGGTTAACACCTAGCATAGCATGCCATGGCCACCCAATTAGTAATAAGGTTTACCTCAAATGAACCTATAATCATATGTTACCATGCACTAGAATCTATCTGTTACAAAATCCCAATTCGAGCTGGAGTCATAGTTTATGTCAAACCACATTTGCTGTGAATATTATGTTCTCTTTTAATTCCAGTTCTTGATTAAAAAGATTTTCTCATCAGAAACTCTTTTCTGATTAAATCTAACTGTCCTGGCTAGGAACTTGAAACATCAAGAATAATTAAATGAACATAGGATTTTATCCCTATTTACTTAGAGGAACAGATTCCATCTTGATCAACACCTACCTCCATATATAACTAGTAGAAGCCAACACATGCCCATATACCCATGCATAGTACAAGTATGAAAGCAGTATCAAACTCAAACCACCTATCTACAAGATAACTGTGCTATCTTAGGTCTAAAGATTATATACACTGATATGATTTATGACAATGCATTAACAAGAGTAAACTCGATGTGCTTGTCATAAGTGTCATTGGTTCGTCCTACTTATCATGTATAAGTGCCTATCATGTTTGTTATATGGCATGAGACTCACCATTCCATCTTATTTACATCTCATATAAATAACTTGGGAAGAAACATGATTACAATCTTTTTAGATAAGTCATGTCCTTATTGTGAATTATCCTCAATTATGAACCTATTTATGATACTTTGTGCTGGAAATACTGTCACTCATATTCTTAACAACTTAAGAATAGAATTTCTAACAAAATATCAATGGACCTTTTCTATTAATAAAAAAGTGAAAATGCCTTTTTATTAATAAAAGATGTACAAGATACATACTAAATGATATGCTCTAGGGCATACTACTAACAAGAACAAATTAAAGCAGCTGCACAGATTGATGATAAGTATGTGAAGTTGATAGAAGAGGCTCGGGATGGTAAGAAACCAAAATTGTCAGTAAATGATGAGGGCTTGTTGTTATATCGAGGTAGAATGTCCATTCCTGATAATGTTGCACTGAGGCAGATCATTTTAAAGGAAGCACATGATTCATGTTATACCTTACCCCTCTGTAAGGCATAACATGATCCCATAGTATACTCAATGAATCACCGAACTTCGCCTACCGATAACCCATTAAATACACTACAAAGGATTTTAAAAACAATTTTATCTTCTTTGAAGGTGGTGAGCACTTTTAACAGGTATTAAAAACTTTTATTTGCAGTTAAAATATTAGGTAAAAATTTTGTAAATTTTATTTTTTTGCAAATTTTATAAAAATTTCGATAGTGTGCCATTTGTAATTAAAAAAAAACTAAATTTTCAATGCCTATAAAAAACCACTTCCAATAATTCAATTCACAACCCCAACTTTCAATATCTCAACACAGCTTAATTACACAATCTCAGTTCCAAATTCAATTCATAAAAATAAATCTCAAAATGTAGAATATAATTGAGCATTTTATAAATTAAAACACAATGTTTATATTACAACCATTTTACAAAATCAAATAATTTACAACATTACTGTACAATTGCTCAAGACCGAGCACAATACATACATACAGTCATATACATTAAAATAAAAATTTACATAAGGGTATAATTCAAATACCTGACAAAAATCCAAGTGTGCGGTTTCTTCTAGTCACTAACAGCCTATTCTGTTGCTTTACCAATCTCTCTACCTGCGATAGCAATGTAAAGCCATCGCTAAGTAAAAATACCTAGTGGTGCATAACATAAAGAAAAATACTAGTTTATGCCATATTAAATCACAATTATTCCAAATACAGTACATAAATTGTTAAACAAATACAAAGCACAATTTAAAATTAAAGTCAAAGAAATTCTCACTTCATAATTCAAGAATAGCTTTTCATAAAATCGCACAGTCATATCATGACAACAATATACTTGTAACATCCCCATTGTACGTGTTCTGTACGTTCTGTTGCTCCAGTGGCCAAATAATAGTCCAGGCAAGTCAGGATGTCTGGAACTACACTTCGGTGATAGTGAACAGACATATAATGATGAAATAAATAAAAAGAAAATACAAAAAAAAAATCAAAGAAAAGTGAAAGAGAGAAAATGAAGCTAAGTTAAACGAGCCGGCACCGTAGCGATGGGTGACCGCATCGGGAAGGTCATTGCCGACCCCAGGACCCCGACGAACCCTCAGAATTTAATTTTGAGGCATAAATAAAGGATTATTGAAATGTAATTAACACTAGAAATATCAAATAAAAATTAATAAATTAGTAGAAAGAAAAACGAAAAATCGAGAAACAGACAAAAATCGGCGTTACCGAAAAATCAGGAATATAATCCGAAGTGGGGCATTTTGGTCATTTAACACTAAGAGCTGCCTTTTGACCTCAATGTCCATTAAGAATAAATGATATTACACTTTAGAAATGACATAAAAAATTAAAATAGGATATAATGTGTAAATAGTAAAAGAATGGAGATAAATGAGCAAATAAGGAAACTTTAAATAATTAACCATTAAACTATTACCTAGTGCTCCACTAACTATAGCCATGGGACACTTATCTAAGCCTTGGGATAGCTGAGTCATCTTCTTCTTTATCCCACTTCACCTTGCTGAAATGAAACTCACCATGGAAACCACCATGGCCGCCCCACATGCAACCTTTATGGGTGCATGATCAAGCCACCATTTCCACTTGGTTCCTTCATTAAAGCTTGCTTACTTACCTTGGGGAAGATATTGGCAATAAGAAAAACAAGATTTGGTGAAGTTTTGATAAGCTTCAAAAGTGGTAAGTGTCCAAAACCTCTCCCTCGCTTTAGTAAACCTTGTGTTTAAGTTGAGGTGAGTATTTTGGTGAAGATAAATGAAGAAAACATTGAGAAATGAAATGGTCCATTTTCGGCAGCCATGAATATGTGTTGTATTTGAATTTTTCTTACCTCTAATGGATGGAAATTAAGGTTGATTAACTAAAACGGAAGATGTAGTAAGTTAAAATCTAAGTATGCGTATGTAGTGCTTGAATTAAGGGTGTGAGATAAAACCCTAATGCTTTGAGCAAACTGCCATGTTTGGCAAACTATAATATCATCAATTTGTGTGTGAATATGAAGTTTATTAATGAGATATGATAGTGTTAAATTATGGGCAGCAAGTGTAATTGATATTGAAGTATGAGTATGTTGAAGTGTATGTGTAATATTGATATGGAGATACGTTGAATTTTGGTGGAAGTGAATGTTGAACTTAATGGTGAATTGTGTGCATCGAGCACTTGAATGTTCTGCCCAAAATTGTTTGTTGGAATTGTGTACAATATATATATATGAAAGTGTCATTGATTTAATATTGAAGTAATGAGGAGGAGAAGGTGTTAGTAATATGCCCTAGAGCATATCATTTAGTATGTATCTTGTACATATTTTTATTAATAAAAGGCATTTCCACTTTTTCGTTTACATAATATATTTATGTGTAATAGAAGAGGTCCATTTATATTTTGTTAGAAATATTATTCTTAAGTTGTTAAGAATATGAGTGACAATATTTCTAGCCCAAAGTATCATAAATAGGTTCACAATCGAGGATACTTCATAATAAGGACATGACTTATCCAGAAAGATTGTATTCATGTTTGTTCCCAAGTTATTTATATGAGATATAAATAAGATGGAATGGTGAGTCTCATGCCATATAACAAACATGATAGGCACTTATAAATGATAAGTAGGCTGAATCAGTGACACTTATGACAAGCACATGGAGTTTACTCTTGTCAATGTTTTGTCATAAATCATATCAGTGCATATAATCTTTAGACCTGAGATAGCACAGTTATCTTGTATATAGGTAGTTTGAGTTTGATACTGCTTTCATACTTGTACTGAGTATGGGTATATGGGCATCTGTTGGCTCCTACTAGTTATATATGGAGGTAGGTGTTGATCAAGATGGAATCTGTTCCTCTAAGTAAATAGAGATAAAATCCTATGTTCATTTAATTGTTCTTAATGTTTCAAGTTCTTGGCCAGGACAGATAGATTTATTCAAAAAATAGTTTCTGATGAGAAAATCTTTTTAATCAAGAACTGGAATTAAAAGAGAACATAATATTCATAGCAAATGGAGTTTGACATAAACCATGACTCCAGCTTGAGTTGGGATTTTGTAACAGAGAGATTCTAGTGCATGGTAACATATGATTATAGGTTCATTTAATATAAACCTTATTACTAATTGGGTGGCCATGGCATGCTATGCTAGGTGTTAACCATGGTCTATGAGGTTCATAAAATGATTTAGAGAAATCATTTATGGTAAGAAAGAGTTCTGATGATATTAAGAGTTGATATCATGTCTCATTGCCAATTAGTGATGAGCCTAGTAAGTCACACACATACACAAGTTATCATCTATTTAAATATGATTTAATTAATTAATTAAAGAGTTTAATTGATTAATTAAATAGGTTTGGTTTGAAATTAAATTGCAAAGTCCATAGCATGACTTGAAACCAAATCTAGATTATTGGATGTATAGTATAAGTTAAATTTATATTTAAAGTGTTTAAATATGAATTTAATTAATGAGAAATTAATTAATAGAGATTAATTAATTAATTTATATTTGATATAAATTAGAAGAAGGAAAAATAATTATTTTGGGTTAAGAACTCAAAATTAAGACATAGGGGCGTTTTGGTCATTTCACAGTGTGACACGTGGCACCATGAGATGGTGACACATGGGATTACACATAAGCTTGCCAAATGTTTTTTTAATCATGTAAGATGACTAAAATCAAGATTAAATATAGGTTTGACACTTGGCACAATGTGATTAGGTCACTTAAACCTAGAGCTAATCAAAGGGTGACATGTGGCAAGGGTTTAATATTTTAACCTAGCTATATAAGTATTGTTATGAAAAATAAAAAAAATCAGCAGCCATTCCTCTCCTTTGTCATGCCATTTTGAGGCTTTTCATCTATTCTTCTTCATCTTTCATCAATTCAAAGAGATTAGCCATCAATCTCTTGAATTAAGAACACTAGAAATTGTTTCTAGTGTCCTGTTTACATCTCTAATCTCTTAAAAGGCAGAAAATGAATTTCTAATTAATAGAAAAAGCTTTAGAAGCTGTTCAAGGGCTGCCATAGGTGTTCTTGGTGTGGACAAACTAGAGGGACAACATCTGGTGTCCTGAAGACAAATCTCAAAGTCGCAGATACGCTGCAATGCATCAAGAGGTTAGTGTAATCGTTCTTGATTTAATCTAGGGTTCTAAAATTAATCTGATTAATTTTAAAATCTTAAATGGCAAATAAAGATCCAAAAACATATTAAAAGAGTTTTATTATGTTGTTTATTATTAAAATCAAATAGATAAAAATAAATCTTGCATGATGCATGTGACCCTAGGTGAAAATTTTTGAATTCAATGTTATAAACTTGTGTTTTTCACGTTTCTGTTCCTTCAATTGGTATCAGAGCCACTATATTTGCCATTTAGATTGATGTTTATATGATTTAGTTGTGTGTTTGATCATGAGATTAAAAGTTCATTGCTGGTTGCAAAGCCAAGGTGGCGGCACAAATGATGAACACCATGGTGTGCATGGTTGATGCACCACAATGGCATGCAAAGGTAAATGGATGGTGAATGTGCAATTGTTGTATGATCTAAGATCAATTTTATGTCTAATTAAATTGTTTAATTAGAATTTTTATCACACAATTAAATTATGATTCAAATCAGAATTTAAAAAAAAAATTGTTTGAATGTGATTCAAATCTGAATTTTAAAAGTTGTTTGAATGTGATTCAAATCTGAATTTTTAAAGTTGTTTGAATCATATTTAAATCTGATTTTTTAAAATTGATTGAATAAAATTCAGATCTGATTTTTTAAAAATTGTTTGAATGTGATTCAAATATGATTTTTTTAAAAATGTTTGAATGTGATTCAAATATGAATTTTTAAAGTTGTTTGAATGTGATTCAAATATGAATTTTTAAATTTGTTTGAATGAGATTCAAATCTGAATTTTTAAATTTATTTGAATCATATTAAAATCTGGATTTTTAAGTTGAATATGAGATATTCAATTTAATTTAAGTATGTATGTTTTATTTAATTGTTATATAATGATATGCATGATGATGATCATGGACTATAAAAGACCAATGTGATTGGATTTATTTCTTTTAGGTTTCTTTGGGATTGTAAATTAATTAATTTATTTTAATTTATTTTGGGCATGTATCATTAAGTTTGTAATAATTTTTGGGTTGTAATTTCATTTATTTAAGTTTTTGTAAATTCGCCTTCGTATGCCAAGGATTACTATGTAATATTGGATTGCAAGAAGTTTAAGGAGGTCAAAAGCATTTGTAACACCCTCCCGATAACCACTCCGTACATCCTACTGTTCCGGTGACCGGTGTCGGTCCGGACAGCTAGAATGTCCGGAAAAATATTCAAACTAAAGTCAGGAACCATAATTAACTCAAATATTAACAAGAAAAATTTAGTAAAAATTTTAGAAATAAAATACAATCAAGTTAAGCAATAGGTGCCCTAGCGATGGGTAGCAGGAGAGAAGTTGCGGATTCTATAACGAGGAGCCCTAGACCCGGGGAAAAAATTATAAAATAATTTTTGGGACTCCAGAGAAGGGTAATTGAGGTTTCCATGGCATTAGAATGCCAAGAAAATACCTAAAAAAATTTTTCAATCGGTACAGACGATTTTGACCCGTTAAGCCAAACGGAGGGCATTTTGGTCATTTCGCCTTCAGAGGTGATTTTTGGCCGACTTGTCCAGTTGAGTAAATAATTAATATGACATAAAATATGAAGAAATATTGCTAGAAATTAAATTGAAAATGAGTAGTGGAGGAAAGAAAAGAAAAAATGCAACAAATGCAAATTATGACCTCAAAGTGATGTCATCTAAAATGTCTAACCAATCACCATTAAGCCATCCATTGACTAATTAATAAAAGGACTAAATGAAGACTAAATAACCAAAAGAAAATTTCAGCAGCCACCCCTTCCTTATGCAGCCGAAACCCTAGTCTCCATAGC
Source organism: Hevea brasiliensis (assembly GCF_030052815.1). Classification (NCBI taxonomy): domain Eukaryota; kingdom Viridiplantae; phylum Streptophyta; class Magnoliopsida; order Malpighiales; family Euphorbiaceae; genus Hevea; species Hevea brasiliensis. The sequence goes on along the minus strand of NC_079494.1, from coordinate 29,724,658 downwards.
CACCTCCATGAAAGCTCCTTCAACCTTCAATTCTCTCCTTCATTTCACCCTAAAACCCTAGTTTCCTTTCACTAAAATTTTCCCTAGCACCTTGCTAAAGCCTTTGGCAGCCAACAAGAGGGAAGAAAGTAAAGTTTAGGGCTTTGGAAATTCTGCCCAATCAAGGTTAGTGCATATATGTAGTTAAAATACATTAATTCCATGATTTAGGCTTGTAATGAACAAGAAATTGTGAAATAATGAAACAAATTCAATGTGTATCTCCACCAAAGAATTCGGCAGCCCTAATAGAGGAAGGGTTTTGAATGTTTTTAATGGGCTTAGCATGAGTTGGAGATTGTATTTAAGTTATATATTTACATATATGTTGAACTAGGGTGCTAATTGAGGGTTTATGGGCAAAGTGCATTGGACATTAGGGTTTTGAGGCATGAAAATGTGACTTGGCTTATTAAACTGTTAAAGAACAATCTAATGGTCAATAAGTGACCATTTGAGGTATGTTGAACACAATTTGGACTGAAAAATGGTATGGTAAACTCAAGGTGTAAAGCGCCTAGGGCGGCGAGAGGGTGAAAATTCAGTCCCTACTGCCGCCATAACAGGTTGTGTTAGTCCAATTGGTGTTTGGCCAATTGGACATGAAACTAGGCTTATAATGGCACATTTTTTCTGAAGAAACCATGCCCAAAAGACCAAAGCAAGAGGACCAAAACCTGGCCCCAATCCGGATACCCTGCACTGAATTCTGCAGAATTGACCAAATGAACAGTAACTGTTCATTTGGCCATAACTCACTGTAGATTTGGTCTATTGGCCTGAAAGTTTTAAAGCAACAAGTTAAGACATAGACAAACAACTTTCATGAAGGAACCTACCCCAAATTATGGCCAGAACCCATCCAACCAAGTGACTCTAGTTACTGTTCATGCACTGTAGATATGATAAATCTGCAGATTTGGCAATCCGGCCAGCTTGGGTTTTTGGGCCATATCTGGAGCTACAAAACTCCAAATGGAGTGATTCAAAAAAGGAAATTCAACAAGACAAAATAAGGAACAACTTTCATGTTTTACATTTCTTCAAATTCTAACAGTAACAGTGTCCAATGGAACAGTGAATTTGACTCACCAAAACTGAAAATTCTGCTTGTGTGGGTTTACACTTTGAAATGGTATTAACACTTAATGCCAACAAGTTTTAAACACCAAATGTGGTATGTTGGGAGTGCCAAAGTCAATGTACACATTTTTATTCTAAAAGTCAACATTTTTGTTGACCAATGATGAATAGTGACACCAAAAAAGTTGAAATTCACAAATTGAAGAATTTAAAAGTTTCAAATGCCCTAGTATACCTAACAAGATTGGTTTGGATAGTTTGGCATGCCAATAGGGTTCGATTAGCGATCGCACATGGCAAAAATGCCATTCGTGATTTCATGGCTTTTAGCCATTCGACTTTGCATTGAGACTTGGCCTTGTGCACGAGATCATTCTGACTTAGTAGCATTACATTTGCCACCGGGTAATGCATATGCGATCGATGGTGTGACGGCCGAGGTACTAGATACCCGGTGCGGTTACCCGTTATCCAGTCCAGTCGTCTAGTGTAGGTTACTTGGGGCAACCAAATGAATAAAAGTGAACAACGTTAATGAAACAATGAATATATCAATACCAAACAAAGAAAGCATACATATTCTATACACATTTATTTTCTTGCTATTTTCTTTTATTATATTATTGCACCACTAAGCATTATTGCTTAGCGCGTTGCTTGCCACGCGTAGGTACCTGGAGATCCGATCGCGAGCCCAGTACACCACAGTAGGTGAGTCCATCCGGATTCTGCTCGATGTCCGTGTCACCTCGTCACTGCGATTGCATTGGTAGGACACTAGATGTCATTTTGTCATTTTGTAATTAACTTTTTATTTTCTCATATGTATTTGGGATTTATGTAATGTATTTTGAGGTTCATGTAAATAATAAAGATTTATGGTCATGTATGGTATTAATTTGAGTATTTAATGGTTGTTTATATATGAGAACCCTGATAAAGGGATGTTTTGAGAAATGAAAAGGTTGTTGAGACACAAATTGACAAATTATTGAGATATTGATATTGAGTTTTGTTGATGATATTGGAGTTGAGAATGAATGAAATTGTATATTGGAAGTGTTTTTAACAGGTTCCGAAGAACTATTTTCTCCATTTTTAGCCGGTACTCCGCCGGATTTTCCTTAAAATCTTCGGAACCTCAAATGAATAATACTTTTGATAAATGGTTAAAATAAATCATATTTCATAAATTAACTTCAAAAGCATGACACAAATTAAGTAAGGTATATTAGAGTGTGCCGATTACACGTGTGGCATTACTTACTCGGGTATCTTGTACGGGTAAGGGGTGTCACATTTAGTGGTATCAGAGCACGGTTTAGGCGTTTCTGGGCCTAGATTGAGTCCATACCATGCATTGCATTTGTAAGAGTCGAGGTGACACTAACGCAGATTTGTTTATCCTTCTTATTTTGAATAGGATATGGACCCTTCATCTCAGAGAGCCGTTGAGGAGGAAGTGGAGAGTCATGCTCCACCTGCAGCGGTGAGGCCCGGGGCATGAGAGAATCTGCTCGCCCGACTCAAGCGAGCACCTTTCAGCCTCCACAGGCCATGTTCCAACAAATGGCCGACTTCTTTAGACAAATGGCCGGAGTAATGCCAGCACCACCACCACCACCACCAGCTCCACAGCAGAAATCACACCTGGAAAGGTTAAGAAAATTTGGGGCAGTGGATTTCTATGGCAAGAGAGAAGATGACTCTGTTGTAGCTGAGAATTGGTTGAACAGAACAGGCAGAGTCCTAAAACAACTCCACTGCACTCCAGAGCAAAACCTGGAAGCTGCCATCTCTTTGCTGCAAGATGATGCTTATGAGTGGTGGGACACGGTGTCCAGTGAAGTGCAGCCAGAAACTGGAACTTGGGATTTCTTTCTCTCTGAATTCAAGAAGAAGTATGTGGGTACTGTATATTTGGAAGAGAGAAGAAGGGAATTCATTAACCTGAGGCAGAGACAGTTGTCAGTGCCTGAATATGAGAAGGAATTTGTAATATTAAGCCGTTATGGAAGGGAGATATTCCCTAATGAAGCTAAAAGGTGCAAGAGATTTGAAGAGGGAAATAATGATAACATCAAGATCCAGCTCACTGCCTTGGGAATCACAGAATTTACCAAGTTAGTGGAAGCGGCAATAAAGGTTGAAAAAGTAAGAATTAGTGAGTGGACTAGAAGAGAGAGACAGCAGAAGAGGGGACCGGGTCGGTCGAGTTCGGCTCTGCATCGGGGAAGAAGTTCAAGGGTCCTCTGCACAAAGTTCAGCTCGACCACGAGGTCGTGGAGTCTCGGGGCCTGGACCACGATTCACCCCTAGGAGAGTCGGTCCACACCATCGGTGGGCAGCTCTCCGAGGATGGGGTTCGAGGACCAGCCCGGCATCTTCTCGCGTGTCCACACCGCCGAAATGGCATAAGGGGAGTGTTGGAGAGTGGCGGTGCTTGCTTGAGATGTGGGTCGGCAGAACATCAATCGAGGCGCCCACGCAGAATACTCTGCTGCTCCAACACAAGCGCATGCACTGCTCTGCACCACCAAGGGTAGAAGGTGCAGTAAATCCGTGGGACCATCTCGAGGCTGCATCGAGCGGCGAGAGAGGCGGATAATGCACCACTGCGAATTATGCCTTGAGAGCTCGGGAGGAGCAAGATGCCGGGCGTCATCGAGTGCGTTCTCCTCTATAATACTCCTGTGCATGCATTGGTGGATCCAGATCCACTCATTCCTACATTTGCATCAACCTACCCGTAGAAAGGGGATACTAGTAGGGAGAGTGACCAAGACATTTTGGTCACTAATCCATTAGGCCACGATGTAGTGGTGAACAAGGTATATAAGGGTTGCGTTAAGGATTGAGGGTATGAATTCTTGGCGGACCTAATTGAGTTGCCCTTCCATGAGTTTGACGTGATATTGGGAATGGGTGGTTGTCACGTCATCGGGCAATAGTTGATTGCAAATTGAAGAGAATTTCTCTAAAAACTTGAGAGGGTAATGAGATCACGGTTGTGGGGAAAGGGCGATTTCTTGTCCAATGTCATCTCAGCCACAGTTGCAAGAAGAATGATGAGAAAAGGCTGTGAAGCCTACCTAGCACATGTGGTGGATACTAGGCAGGCTAAGCCAAACCTGAGTGACATACCCACAGTGAGAGACTTCCCAGAGGTATTTTCTGAAGAATTTCCTGGTTTGCCACCAGAAAGGGAAGTCGAATTTGCTATTGAGACACTGCCGGGTACAGCACCCATTTCCATTGCTCCTTATAGGATGGCACCTACTGAATTGAGGGAGCTAAAAACTCAGTTGCAAGAGTTGCTAGATAAGGGGTTCATACGCCCCAGTGTGTCACCATGGGGAGCTCTAGTGCTGTTTGTAAAGAAGAAGGATGGGACTTTGAGGCTTTGTATTAATTACCGGTAGTTGAATAAAGTGACTGTGAAGAACAAGTATCCGTTGCCTAGAATTGATGATCTGTTTGATCAGTTGAAGGGAGCAGGAGTATTTTCTAAGATTGATCTCATATCAGGGTATCATCAGCTGAGGGTGAAGGATGTAGACATGCCCAAGACTGCATTCAGGACCCGGTATGGGCATTATGAGTTCCTGGTGATGCCCTTTGGTTTAACAAATGCACCAGCGGTATTCATGGACCTTATGAACCGTATATTCCATCCACACTTAGATCGGTTCGTAGTGGTCTTTATTGATGATATTTTGGTGTATTCCAAGACCAGGGAAGAACATGATGAGCATTTGAGGATTGTTCTGCAAACCCTGAGAGAAAAGGAGCTGTATGCTAAGTTGTCCAAGTGTGACTTTTGGCTGAATGAAATTGCATTCCTTGGACACATAGTGTCAGCTGATGGGATTAGGGTGGATCCCAAGAAAATAGAAGCAGTGATGGAATGGAAGCCTCCCAGGAATACAACTGAGGTCAGAAGCTTCTTGGGGCTAGCTGGGTATTACAGAAGATTTGTGAAGGGATTTTCCCTAATAGCTGCTCCAATGACCAAGTTGTTACACAAGAATGTCAAATTTGACTGGAATGACAAGTGTCAGACCAGTTTTGAGAAGTTGAAGGCTATGTTAACAGAGGCACCAGTGTTAACACAGCCAGTGTCTGGAAAGGACTTTGTGGTCTACAGTGATGCTTCACATAATGGGCTAGGGTGTGTATTGATGCAAGAAGGGAAAGTGATCGCCTATGCTTCCAGGAAGCTAAGGCCACATGAGCAGAATTACCCTACCCATGATCTAGAGCTTGCAGCAATTATCTTCGCACTGAAGATATGGAGGCACTATTTGTATGGTGAAAAGTGCTACGTTTACACAGACCACAAGAGCCTAAAATATTTGCCAAACCAGAAGGAGCTCAACCTTAGACAGAGGCGATGGATTGAGTTCCTGAAGGACTATGATTGTGTAATTGATTACCATCCTGGGAAGGAAAATGTAGTTACGGATGCTTTGAGCAGCAAATCCATGACAGCCTTGAGATCATTGAATACCCATCTATCTTTGGTTCGTGATGGAGCTATCTTGGCTGAGTTGCAAGTGAGGCCAAACACCTCTGACAGATTTTAGATGGCGGAAGGTAGATGAGAAGCTAATGGCTATTATGAGCAAAATCCCGGAGGAAAAGCAAGCGACTATGGGGTGAAAGGCGATGGGTGTCTGTACTACAAAGAAAGACGTGTGTACGGATGATGGGAATTGAAAGCCAATATTCTAAAAGAGGCACACACTAGTGTATATGCTATGCACCGGAAGTATAAAGATGTATCATGATCTGAAGCTTGATATTGGTGGCACAGTATGAAGAGGGACATAGGCGACTATGTGACTAAATGCTTGACATGTCGACAAGTCAAAGTAGAACATCAAGTTCCATCGGGTTTGCTCTGACCTATACGCATACCTGAGTGGAAATGGGATCGGGTCACCATGGATTTTGTAAGTGGGCTACCTCTCACCCGGAAGAAACATGATGCAGCATGGGTGATAGTTGATAGATTGACAAAGTCAGCACACTTTTTGCCAGTTAGGACTGACTACTCACTGGAGAAGTTAGCAGAATTGTATATCAGTGAGATAGTTAGACTGCATGGAATTCCACTTTCCATCATATCTGATCGAGACCCAAGGTTTACATCGAGATTTTGGAAGAAGTTACATGAGTCCTTGGGTACACAACTCCATTTTAGCACAGCTTTCCATCCTCAGACGGATGGGCAATCAGAAAGAGTAATCCAGGTAAACAATTGAAATCCATGAAATTGATACAAATATAGAACTGAAATGATAATAATAACATGAAATACTTGTCAGATCCTTGAGGATATGCTGAGGAGTTGTGTCATTGAGTTTGAGGGAAGTTGGGATAGATACCTCCCACTGGCAGAATTTGCATACAACAATAGCTACCAAGCTAGTATCCAAATGGCTCCGTATGAAGCGCTGTATGGGAGAAAATGTAGAACTCAGGTGTCTTTGGACTGAATTAGGCGAACAAGCGGTAGGGCGGACACAGTGAAAGCGGCTAAGGAAAAGGTAAAATCAATCAAAGCCAATCTCAAAGTTGCCTCAGACAGACAGAAATCTTATGCCGACCTGAAGAGAAAAGAAATAGAATATGGGGTTGGCGACAAAGTGTTCCTCAAGGTGTCACCATGGAAGAAAGTGTTGAGGTTTGGAAGGAAAGGTAAGTTAAGCCCTAGGTTCATTAGCCCATATGAAGTTATTGAACGTATGGGTCCAGTGGCCTATAGGCTAGCTTTACCACCAGAGCTGGACAAGATCCACAATGTGTTCCATGTATCCATGCTCAGAAGATACCGCTCAGATCCTTCACATGTCATCTCCAGAGAAGAAATTGAAATACAGCCGGATTTGACATACGAAGAAGAACCTCTACGGATCTTGCCTCGGGAAGTGAAAGAGTTGAGAAACAAGCATATTCCATTGGTGAAAGTGCTTTGGAGGCACCACAACACCGAGGAGGCAACTTGGGAAAGTGAAGAGTCGATGAGGCAACAGTTCCCTCAACTGTTTGCATCAAGTAAATTTCGAGGACGAAATTTAAATTAGAGGGGAAGAGTTGTAACACCCTCCCGATAACCACTCCGTACATCCTCTTTATTCGGTGACGGTGTCGGTCGGACGGCTAGAATGTCGGAAAAATATTCAAACTAAAGTCAGAACCATAATTAACTCAAATATTAACAAGAAAAATTTAGTAAAAATTTTAGAAATAAAATACAATCAAGTTAAGCGAGCGATTGCCTAGCGATGGGTAACCGGAGGGAAGTTGCGGTTCTCGCAACGAGGAGCCCTAGACCCAGGGGAAAAATTATAAAATAATTTTTGGGACTCCAGAGAAGGGTAATTGAGGTTCCCATGGCATTAGAATTCCAAGAAAATACCTAGAAAAATTTTTCAATCAGTACAGACGATTTTGACCCGTTAAGCCAAACGGAGGGCATTTTGGTCATTTCGCCTTCAGAGGTGATTTTTGGCCGACTTGTCCAGTTGAGTAAATAATTAATATGACATAAAATATGAAGAAATATTGCTAGAAATTAAATTGAAAATGAGTAGTGGAGGAAAGAAAAGAAAAATGCAACAAATGCAAATTATGACTAGTTTAACTAGAAATGGCTATGAATTTCAGTTCACAGATGATGTTTGCAATATTTATTTTAGAAATAATTATGTTGGTTCGGGTTATATGAATGATGGTCTTTATTATTTATATAATAATGACAAACACAAATTGAATGCAAGTGATCTAAAAGACTGCAATGCCATGGTGAAAACCAACTCAAGTTCAAAATATATTTGGCACTTAAGGTTATGTCCTGTTGCAGAAGATAGGATTGCAAAACTGGAGAAAATGGGGATTCTATCCTCATTGGGCGCTGAGCCTAGTTCAACTTGTGAATCTTGCTTTCTGGGCAAAATGACTAGATTACCCTTTGTTGGACAAGGGCTCAGAGCTGAAAATATTTTGGAGCTAATACATAGTGATGTATGTGGTCCATTTAAATAAATGGCTAGAGGGGGCTTTCATTATTTTATTACCTTCACTGATGATAAATCAAGATTTGGGTATTTGTATTTGATGAAATACAAACATGAATCCTTTGAAGAGTTTAAAGAATTTAAATCTGAAGTAGAAAATCAAACAGGAAAGAGTATTAAAGCTCTTCGATCATATCGTAGAGGTGAATATTTGAGTACTAAATTTGATAAATACTTGAGAGAGCATGGCATTGTTTCTCAGTTGACTCCTCCAGGAACGCCACAGCTGAATGGTGTATCTGAAAGGAGAAATTGTACCCTATTGGATATGGTACATAGTATGATGAGCTATACTGATATGCCAATCTTCTTTTGGGGATTTGCATTAGAATCAGCTTTGTATATTCTGAATAGGATTCCATCAAAATCAGTTTCTTCCACACCTTATGAGATATGGCAAGGAAGAAAACCAAGTCTTAAGCATGTTAAGATTTGGGGTTGTTCAGCTTATATCAAAAAGCTGAACACTAATAAATTGGAGACTATATCAGAAAAAGGTCGATTTGTTAGATATCTAAAAGATAGTTTTGGATATTATTTTTATTTGCCTACTTCACAAAAGGTTGTGATAAGTAGAGATGCCACATTTCTTGAACAACAATTTGTTCAAGAAGGACGCAAAGGAAGGCAAATAGAGTTAGAATTGGAGAATTCTGAACAACCAACAGATCAGATGGATATAGATCCATCTAGTCAACCTATACCCATTGATGAAACATCTACAGCTGTTCCTCGTAGAACAACCAAGGTATCTCACCCACCAGTGAGATATGGTTTTCTTCATGAAGAAGAACAAGAGTTGTCTACTCATGAAGAAGTAGATCATGGAGATGATCCACTTACCTATGAAGAAGCTATATCAGATATAGACTCTTCAAAATGGATTGACGCTATAAAATCCGAGATTGATTCCATGTATAAGAATCAAGTTTGGATCTTGTTGACCCACATGAAGGTATTGTACCTATAGGGAACAAATAGGTTTTCAAGAAGAAAATTGGTTATGACGGAAAGGTAGAGACTTATAAGGCAAGGCTAGTAGTGAAAGGGTTTCGCCAAAGGCAAGGAGTTGACTATGATGAGACTTTCTCGCCTGTTGCCATGCTTAAATCAATTAGGATTTTATTAGCAATAGCTGCATACTATGATTATGAGATTTGGCAGATGGATGTCAAAACAGCTTTTCTCAATGGATACATTGAAGAAAACATTTTCATGGAACAACCTAGGGGTTATGAATCCCAAGATAGTTCCAAGGTATGCAAGCTAAAGCGATCCATTTATGGGTTGAAACAAGCTTCGAGGAGTTGGAGCATCCATTTTGATGAAGCCATTAAATCCTTTGGTTTTATCAAAAATGAGGATGAGCCATGTGTATATAAGAAGGTTAGTGACAGTGCTATCACTTTCCTTGTCTTATATGTGGATGACATACTATTGATGGGTAATGACACAGGTATGTTGACAACTACAAAGGTATGGTTGTCAAATACATTCTCCATGAAAGACTTAGGGGAGGCAACCTATATTCTTGGGATTCGCATATATAGAGATAGAGCGAAAAGAATAATTGGTTTATCCCAAAGTCTATACTTGGAAAAGGTGTTAAAAAGGTTTAACATGCTTGATTCCAATAGAGGATTATTACCAGTGAGACATGGTATCCACCTTTCTAAAGAGATGTCTCCAAAGACACCTGAAGAAAGAGATAAGATGGCCAGGATTCCATATGCTTCGGCTATTGGAAGTTTAATGTATGCAATGTTGTGTACTAGGCCGGATATCACATATGCTGTTAGTTTGACTAGTAGGTATCAATCCAATCTAGGTCTGGAACACTGGATAGCTGTCAAGAATATCCTTAAGTACTTGAGAAGAACTAAGGATTTATTCTTGATTTATGGAGGTGGAGACTTGCAATTAGATGGTTATACTGATTCTGATTTCAATCAGATATCGATGATAGAAAGTCTACCTCTGGATATGTGTTCATTTTTAATGGAGGTGCAGTCAGTTGGAAGAGTTCCAAACAGAGCACAACTGCAAATTTCACTATAGAGGCTGAGTATATTGCTACATCGAATGCTGCAAAGGAAGCTGTTTGGATAAAGAAGTTCGTAACAGAACTTACAGTAGTTCCTTCCATTGAGTCAGCAGTTCCACTACACTGTGACAATAATGGAGCAGTCATACAGGCTAAGGAAACAAGGTCTCACTAAAAATCCAAACACATAGAAAGGCGCTACCACATTATCAAAGAAATAGTTGGGCGAGGCGATGTAGCCATGCAGAAAATAGCATCAGCTGAAAATCCAGCTGATCCATTCACTAAGCCTATGTCACAGACTCAGTTAGACCGACATCGTGAGAAGATAGGTCTAAGATATTGCAATGAATGGCTCTAATGCTAGTGGGAGATTGTTAGTAGTATGCCCTAGAGCATATCTTTTAGTATGTATCTTGTACATATTTTTATTAATAAAAGGCATTTCCACTTTTTCGTTTACATAATATATTTATGTGTAATAGAAAAGGTCCATTGATATTTTGTTAGAAATATTATTCTTAAGTTATTAAGAATATGAGTGACAATATTTCTAGCACAAAGTATCATAAATAGGTTCACAATTGAGGATACTTCATAATAAGGACATGACTTATCCAGAAAGATTGTATTCATGTTTGTTCCCAAGTTATTTATATGAGATATAAATAAGATGGAATGGTGAGTCTCATGCCATATAACAAACATGATAGGCACTTATAAATGATAAGTAGGCTGAATCAGTGACACTTATGACAAGCACATGGAGTTTACTCTTGTCAATGTTTTGTCATAAATCATATCAGCGCATATAATCTTTAGACCTGAGATAGCACAGTTATCTTGTATATAGGTAGTTTGAGTTTGATACTGCTTTCATACTTGTACTGAGTATGGATATATGGGCATCTGTTGGCTCCTACTAGTTATATATGGAGGTAGGTGTTGATTAAGATGGAATCTGTTCCTCTAAGTAAATAGAGATAAAATCCTATGTTCATTTAATTATTCTTGATGTTTCAAGTTCCTGGTCAGGACAAATAGATTTATTCAGAAAAGAGTTTCTGATGAGAAAATCTTTTTAATCAAGAACTGGAATTAAAAGAGAACATAATATTCGTAGCAAATGGAGTTTGACATAAACTATGACTCTAGCTAGAGTTGGGATTTTGTAACAGAGAGATTCTAGTGCATGGTAACATATGATTATAGGTTCATTTAAGGTAAACCTTATTACTGATTGGGTGGCCATGGCATGCTATGCTAGGTGTTAACCATGGTCTATGATGTTCATAAAATGATTTAGAGAAATCATCTATGGTAAGAAAGAGTTATGATGATATTAAGAGTTGATATCATGTCTCATTGCCAATTAGTGATGAGCCTAGTAAGTCACACACATACACAAGTTATCACCTGTTTAAATATAAATTAATTAATTAATTAAAGAGTTTAATTGATTAATTAAATAGGTTTGGTTTGCAATTAAATTGCAAAGTCCCTAGCATGACTTGAAACCAAATCTAGATTATTGGATGTATAGTATAAGTTAAATTTATATTTAAAGTGTTTAAATATGAATTTAATTAATGAGAAATTAATTAATAGAGATTAATTAATTAATTTATATTTGATATAAATTAGAAGAAGAAAAAATAATTATTTTGGGTTAAGAACTCAAAATTAAGACACAGGGGCATTTTGGTCATTTCACAGTGTGGCACGTAGCACCATGAGATGGTGACACATGGGATTACACATAAGCTTGCCAAATGTTTTTTTAATCATGTAAGATGATTAAAATCTAGATTAAATATAGGTTTGACACTTGGCACAATGTGATTGGGTCACTTAAACCTAGAGCTAATCAAAGGGTAACATGTGGCAAGGGCTTAATGTGTTAACCTAGCTATATAAGTGTTGTTATGAAAAAGAAAAACAACCAGCAGCCACTCCTCTCCTTTGTCATGCCATTTTGAGGCTTTTCATCTATTCTTCTTCATCTCTCATCAATTCAAAGAGATTAGCCATCAATCTCTTGAATTAAGAACACTAGAAATTATTTCTAGTGTCCTATTTACATCTCTAATCTCTTAAAAGGCAAAACTTGAATTTCTAATTAATAGAAAAAAGCTTTAGAAGCTGTTCAAGGGCTGCCATAGGTGTTCTTAGTGTGGACATACTAGAGGGACAACATCTGGTGTCTTGAAGATAAATCTCAAAGGTGTAGACACGCTGCAGTGCATTAAGAGGTTAGTGTAATCATTCTTGATTTAATCTAGGGTTATAAAATTAATCTGATTAATTTTAAAATCTTAAATGGCAAATACAGATCCAAAAACATATTAAAAGAGTTTTAATATGTTGTTTATCATTGAAATTAAATAGATAAAAATAAATCTTGCATGATGCATGTGACCCTAGGTGAAAATTTTTGAATTCAATGGTATAAACTTGTATTTTTCACACTTTCGTTCCTTCAAAAGGAATATCAAATTGGAAGTGTATGTGTTTTATGTAGGTTATGTATTGATGGCAGTACTTAAATTGGGTCATAAGTGCCAAACTGTGAACCCAATTGGTATGAAGCCAAAGGGGGATGAAACTAGACATCAAATAGGCTAACTTTCATGTAGAAATGTAGCCAAAATTCTCCCTAGAAACTGTCCTTAAAAATGACCAAATCCGGAATAGCAACCTTGCAACCCATATTTTTTACCATATGAACAGTAATAATTAGGATGACCATAACTCACTCAAAACAAGTCAAATTGACCTGAAATTTTTACCATGGATAGCTTAGATATAGAGCTAGAATTCTTATGAAGGCACCAAAGCCTAGAAATGGCCAGAACCAAGTCAAATAACTTGCACAAGTTCGGGTACCAAAACTGCCAGAACTAAAAGTGACCTAAAATTAACCAAATTTTGCACTAAAGGTGCAATCTGTCCAGCTTTACCAAATTAACCATATCTTGGTCTATACAACTCAGAATGACCTGAAATTTTGCCCCGCATACAATAAGACATAGAGCTACAATTTTGCTTCTTCGACTATAAGCTAAAATCCAATAAAAATAGGACTTTAAGCTAGACCAATCTAGCACACCAAAAATTGAGAATTTGACATTTACATACAATGATGGTTGAAGCAATTCGGCAATGAATGCCAACTTATAAAAATGGTAAATTGCACTATATTGGCAGCATATTGAATTGCATTATGTGACATATTGATGCTAGAAACAACTTATCCATAGTACCTAAAAAAAGGTCAACATATGCATTAACTTATGAATTACATAATAGCTAGTAAACTCTAAAAATTGATGAATTGAACAATCAATTTATAATGTGCCCTAGTTTTCCTAGTTGACTAGTTTAGATAGGTTGGCATGCCAATAGGATTCTGACAGCTTTTCTGTAAATGGCTTCATGCCATGCTATATTTTTACGGCTTATTATGCCGCACTATGGCTTTAATAGCCTGCGGCTATATGTATTGTGTTATTATACTTGGCTTATCACCAGATTGACTATATGGCTTTTTAGCCACACTATTTGCACATCGGGAGACACTTTGTGACCGATGGTGTGACTGCAGGAGGTACTAGGTACCCAGTGCCAGTATATCCGTTTATCCAGTCTTGTCAGTATATAGGCTACACGGGCAATAATTCAAGTACTATTAAATTCAAATACCTAAATCTAGTCTACTGACATACAGCATTACCAAAAAATCATAAACACTTTATTTACTTTATTTTAGTGTATATTTCTTTATATTTGGCACCACTAAGCAAATTTGCTTAGTGCATTGCTTTTGTAACGCATAGGTATTAGAGACACAGTTGGGGAGCTCTATTGACTTTACTGAGAAATAAAGACTATGAAATATCTGAGATTTTGACATTATCATATTAAACTGTTTTCAGTAGGTTTGGAAGGACAGTTCGTCCGAAATATAGACGGCAACTAGCCAAATTTTTATTACCATTTTTTAAACACTGATTTTATTAAAGTAATAAAATAGTATCAGCATGATATGAATATTACATAAAAGACTTCTTAAAATCAAATTGAGTTCAGGAAATGAAATAATCACAGACTAGGTGCTCCGACACGTCGTGTAGCACACCTTGCTCGGCTATACTGTAGACGGGTGAGGGGTGTTATAATACTTTTCATCCCAACAGCTAAAGGCTTATGAGGAATGTGAAAGCTAGCTAGTATAAATCTATGGGTACCCATTCATATTCTTTCTCAACTGGCACACACCTCAATACTTCAGCCAGAGAGGGAATACAAAACTATTTCTTCCCGCTAGGCAAACTAGTGAGGAATTTAAATATCTGGTCATGACACTGTGTTTCAAACTATTTTAACAATTTTCTAAACATTTAAAATGACTATCAATTCACATATAGTTTAACTTCCCAAAAACATGGGTTAATAGCACATATTTCTTTTCAATTAAATATTCAATTCAATGGAAGTCATAAATAAATTCTTACAATTCATTCAATACAATTTCAAAAGAAATTCCAAACAGAAATTATATGTTGTGCACAAACCTCTTATGAGTCGCCTTTTGGCCTTGGCTCAGTGTTTCTTTCTCCTTTCCAGTGTCTTTCCAATTGAAACACACAATTTCTAGTGTTTCAATATCAAGTCACATAATTAATCCAACAATAATTTTATGCCTACTTAATTGCACCCCTAAATTTGCTTAAAATAGCATTCTTTAGACTTTGTATTTTAGGGTTACTATTTATTATACTATTCAAGTCAAAATGTTAACTTTTTCATGCTTAATAGGTATGTGAATTCCAATTACACCCACATACCAAATTTTGAGTATCAAATTCATTGGCATTGGTTGCCATTTAAATTTTTAAGCCTCTTAAGAGAAATTTTAAATTTTTAGTTTTGGGTCACTATTTTCTACTGTTCCATTGGTTTGGTTACAGTGGAAATTTCGCCAACTTTTCTTCATCAAAGTTGTTCCTTATTGTCTTAGCTTTAATTTCCTTTTTGAATCACTCCATTTGGAGTTTTGTAGCTCAAGTTATGTTAATTTTAAGGTGGCTGGCCGAATTAGTTTTAACCCATAATTCTAGGTACCAATTCTGTTCTGGCAGTTTTGGTGTGCCGACTGCAGCTCACTTTTCGGATGGGTTATGGTCAGAATTTGAGTTTGTGTTCTTCATAAAAGTTGGCCGAAATTCATGAAGGTGTTGATGTGCATGAGTTTGTTTCATTTTTCTTCAAATTCCAAGTTAACTTAACTATCTAAACATGAATTTAAAGAGGAAATCAAGTGATTCATGACTAACCTGTTTGTTGAAATCTTGCAGTTCACTTTTCTCCAAATTTTCTTCTACTTCTTGCTATTCTCTTCTTTTCAAGATGTAAGGATAAGGTTTAAGTAAGGAATTTGGGAAATTTATGGAAATTTTTAGAGTTTTAAAAGTTTAAATTTGAGCTTTAATTGAGGACTTAGAGAGAGAATTGGGAGAGCAGAGTGGGACGGCATGGGGAGGTTGAAGAAGACAAATAATAATTTTTTTTTCTTTTTTTATGTATATTTATCTCATATTTTGACTTAGTCAAATTATCAAATAAATGAAAATTATTTATGACCTCATGTATGATGTCACCATGATG
This sequence comes from Hevea brasiliensis, assembly GCF_030052815.1. Taxonomy (NCBI): domain Eukaryota; kingdom Viridiplantae; phylum Streptophyta; class Magnoliopsida; order Malpighiales; family Euphorbiaceae; genus Hevea; species Hevea brasiliensis. The sequence continues at coordinate 29,708,743 of NC_079494.1, read as the reverse complement.
ATGTCATGATTCTTAATTAATTTTATTTTCTTTTTCTTTTGTTATTCCATAAATTCTTTAATTTAATTATATATTTTAAAATTTTCATTTCTCAGATTTTATTGAATAGTTAGGTTATGAGTCATCTCTAGGGATGAATTGACCAATTTGCCCCTCGCCGGTTTGATTTGGTTTACCAATAATTCAGTATTCCTTCTGGAATCCTGATCTAATTATTTGACCTACTTATCAACTCTTTTCTATGATTTTCTCTTTTCCACTAGTTTTTCAATACTTCTTAGGACAGTGGTGTCACAATGTCCCATTCAAAATTAGGGTTGGAGTTGACCTCGCAGTCACTTTTCAGTAAGGTCACCCATCACTGTGACTCCCGGCTCATTTAACTTTTTATGTTTTATTTTTCTTATTTAGACTTGACCTTCTGGTAATTACTATTAATTTTTATTCATGGCTTTTTAGGTGACTTAAATGTGGTTCTAATTCTCTTAATTGTCCGGATCGACACCGGTCACCAGAACAGTAAAATATGCAGGACTATGCATGTAAGGGTGTTACAATTCTCCACCCCCCCCCCCCCCCCAAAAAAAAAAAAAAAATTCATCTCGAAATTTTACCTGTTCTTAGTCTCTGAACAGTTGTGGTTGCTGCATCCTCATATCCTCTTCTCATTCCCATGTAGCTTCCTAGCTTGAATGATGGTTCCATAACACTTTTATCAGGAGTATCGACTTGTTCCTCAACTACTTCACCTCATATGCCAGAATCTCAATAGGTTATTCCTCATATGTGAGGTCTGGATTTACCTCAATCTCTTCTACTGGTAGCACATGAGATGGGTCTCATCTATACCTCCTCAGCATAGACACATGGAAGACTTTATGTATCTTCGCTAGCTCTGGAGGTAATGCCAATCGATATGCCAGAGGACCCACTCTTTCTAGAACCTCATATGGTCCAATGAAACGAGGACTCAATTTCCCCTTTCTGCCAAATCTCATAATTTTCTTCCAAGGGAAAACCTTGAGGAATACCTTACCACCCATTGCATATTCAATGTCTCTCCTCTTCAGATCAATGTAGGACTTCTTATGGTCTGATGTAGCCTTGAGTTAATCTCTGGTCTATATGATTTTCTCCTCCATTTGCTAAACAATCTCTGGGCTAATCAGTTTTCTTTCGCCTACTTCATCCCAATACAGAGGAGTTTTGCACTTTTTACCATATAGAACTTCATATGGAGGCATGCCTATACTTGATTGGTAGCTATTGTTATAAGCAAACTCAATCAATGGTAAGTGTGTATCCCAACTACCTTCAAACTCAATTACACAAGCCTGAAGCATATCCTCTAGAATCTGAATTACCCTTTCAAACTGGCCATCTGTCTGTGGGTGGAATGCCGTACTGAAGTTCAATCTAGTTTATAGAGCTCTCTGAAGACTATGCTAGAATCTAGAAGTGAACCAAGGATCTCTGTCAGATACAATAGATACTGGCACTCCATATAGTTTTACTATCTCATCAATGTATAGTTTAGCCAATCTGTTAAGACTGTAGTCCATCTGTACTGGCAAAAAGCGAGTAGAATTGGTCAATCTGTCCACTATGACCCATACTGCATCATGGCTCTTTTGCGTTCTTGGAAGTCCCATCACAAAATCCATAGTTATTCTTTCCCATTTCCATTCAGGTGCTGGCAATGGATGTAACAACCCAGCTGGTACTTGATGTTCTGCCTTCACTTGTTAACAAGTTAGGCACTTGGAGACAAAATCAGCTATATCTCTTTTTATACCCATCCACCAATAATACTCCTTTAGCCCTTTGTACATCTTAGGGCCACCAGGGTGCATAGCAAAAAGAAACTCATGTGCTTCCTTCATAATGATTTGTCTCAATTCAACATCATTAGGAACACACATTCTGCCCTGATGTAGCAGTAAGCCATCATCTCTCATAAAGAATTTAGGTTTCTTGCCTTGCCAAACTTCTTCCAGTAGCTTCTGATATTTCTCATCATTCTGAGCAACCATTCTAATATGATCAATCAACACTAGTTATACATGCCATGCAACTACTGTCTGTCTCTCATCATTAACCTCCAAACTAGCCTATAGTGCTTTCAACTCATGTACCATGGACAAAGGAGAAATTCTTAGACTTGCCATAGTCTTGCGATTTAAGGCATCAGCCACTACATTTGCTTTCCCTGGTTAGTAGTTTATTAAACAATCAAAGACTTTTATTAACTCTAACCATCTCCTCTGTCTCAAATTCAATTCCTTCTGGTTGCCCAAGTACATTAAGCTCTTGTGATTTGTGTAGATATAACACTTCTCTCCATATAGATAATGTCTCTAGATCTTCAGAGCAAAAACAATAGTTGCTAGCTCCAAGTCATGTGTAGGGTAGTTTCTCTCATGTGGTTTTAGCTGGCGTGATGGATATGCAATGACATTTCAATCTTGCATCAGTACACAGCCTAACCCATTATGAGAAGCATCACTGTAAACTGTATATTCTTTACCTAGTGTAGGTAAAGTAAGGACTGGAGCTTCAGTCAAACATCTCTTCAATTCATCAAAACTCTGCCGGCATTTATCCGTCCACTGAAATTTCACATCTTTCCAAAGTAGCTTGGTCAGTGGAGAAGACAACATAGAAAATCCCTTCACAAATTAGTGGTAGTATCCAGCTAAACCCAGAAAACTGTGGATTTCTATAACATTTATGGATGGCTTCCAATTAAGGATAGCTTCAATCTTACTTGAATCTACCTTAATGCCCTCTACTGATACTATGTGCCCCAAGAAAGAAATTTCTTTCAGCCAAAATTCACATTTCGATAATTTGGCGTATAGCTGTTTCTCCCTTAAAGTCTGTAGCACAATCCACAGATGTTTATCATGCTTGCCTACACTCTTAGAATAGACTAATATGTCATCAATGAATACACCACAAACTGATCAAAGTATGGCCTGAAGATAGTGTTCATCAGGTCCATGAATGCAGCTGGAGTATTAGTTAACCCGAATGGCATAACCAGGAACTCATAATGGCTATATCAAGTTCTAAAAGCAGTTTTTGGGATACTCTGCTCTTGCACCTTTAGCTGATAATAGCTTGATCTTAAGTCAATTTTGGAGAATATAGTTGCACCTTTAAGTTGATCAAATAGGTCATCAATGCAGGGCAATGGATATCTGCTCTTTATTGTCACCTTATTCAACTGTCAATAATCAATACACAAGCGGAGAGTGTCATCTTTCTTCTTAACAAACAATAATGGCACTTCTGAAGGTGGCACACTAGGGCGAATAAAGCCCTTGTCAAGCAATTCTTGCAACTGCACCTTCAATTTTTTTAGTTCTGCTAGTGCCATTCTATAAGGTGTAATGGAGATTGGGTCCACATCAGGCATAACATCAATCTCAAACTGCACCTCTCTTTCCCGAGGTAATCCTGGCAACTCATCAGGAAACACATCCGGAAAGTCACATACTGTAGGGATGTCCCTCAATGCTGGACTCCCCACTTGGATGTCTACCACATGGGCCAAGTATGCTTCACACCCCTTTCTAATCATTTTTCTAGCTAGTGCAGCCGAAATTATGTTAGATGGTAATAGCTACCTCTCCCCATGTATTACCACATCACCATACTGAGGGAGACCAAAAGTGATTGCCTTTAGTCTACAGTCAATCATGGCATGATGCTTGGTTAACCAATCCATGCCTAAAATGATATCATAATCTCTGAAGGGCATTTTTATCAGATCAGATAGAAAAGTATGTCCTTGGATCACCAAAGGACAATCCCTATACAGTCTGTTGACCGTGACCTCTTGTCCTAGCAGACCAGTTACTAGCACCTTAAAATCCATTTGTACATACGGAATAGCAAGACTATCAACAATGCTAGCACTAACATAGGAGTGGGTAGAATCCGGATCAAATAGTACAAATACATCTTGATCAAAGATAAAGAATATACCAGCCACAATGTCAGAAGTCTTGGCCTCTTCTCGCTGTCTCATTGTGTAGACCCTAACAGGAGCACTACCTTGTTCTAATTGATTTATTGTACCCTAACTGCCTGAGGTGCTGCCCCTACCTCTGCCTCTACCTCTGCTGGCTAGTTGTGAACCTCTAGTGGTAGAACTTTATACAGACCCTTTTGCAGTAGTAGGAGGTGGCCCAACTCTACAGGCACTGGTACAGTCTTTAGCGAAATGCCTCATACCCTCGTAATTAAAACAGGCTCCCGAAGCCCAGTAACATATCCCACCATGGGTTTTGCCACATGCCTCATAAGGGCGGGGAGGGTGAGAACTTTTAATTGTCTGCTGACCAGATCGAGGGGGTTTCTGTCATGAGAAACTCCCCCTTCCATACTTTTTACCACGGCTTTGTCTCCCAAAGTTCTTTCTCTTTCCAGTATGGTTACTGGAACTTTGATCCACTGACTTTTCACCTTTTTCTTTTTCAGTCTTCTCTATTTTCTCTTTCACTGGTGCCCCTTCTGCTTCAATTTTTTCTAGTTCAAGTGCTTGGAAGATGAGTTCAGAGAAGTTATCATGTCAGAATTTAACCACTTGCATCCTCAAACTAGGCTTCAAACCAGTCTCGAACCTTTTACATCTCTCTTTGTTCATAGCAAGTAAGTTCCCAACATAATGGCTCAGGCAGAAGAACTCCCTTTCATACTCCACCACTGTTTTACTGCCTTGTTTTAGACTAAGGAACTCCTGCAGCTTCATGTCCACTTAAGTATCTGGGACATATTTTTATTTGAACTCTCAAAGGAAGTCGTCCCATGTCAGTATTAGAGGTTCCACCAGACAATGGGGGATGGTTTTCCACTAATCATATGCATCCCCCTAGAGAAGTGACACCGAATACTCGAATTTTAGCTTATCAGTGTTGTGCAGCTTTTTGAAAACTCTTTCCATCCTCTCTAACCACTGCTCTGCCTCTAAAGGGTCCACTGTACCCTTAAATTATGTAGCACCATACTTGGTCAACTTGTCATACTACTTGGCTGGAGGCTGTGGTTGCACTACAGGTGCCTAAAGTGGAGCTTTGGTAGGCATGCTTCCAGCCATTTGTTGGAACATCGTAGCCATCTGCTGGGCAAATTGAGTAGGAAACTGTGGCATTAGAGGAGCCAGAGTGGTTGACCCACTCATATTCTGAAGAGCTGGGGCTTTCCCTTATGCCTTAACCTCTACTGATTGTTCTAAGGAATGACCCCCTTCTTCCAAAGTCTATCAGAGGGTATTCTATCCCCTGAACAATAACATAAGGAGATTTCCCTCCATTAGTTCATATTTATAATATAATGCACTGTATGTATCACATAATAACATTGAGCAGTTGTACTTAGCATAAAGAAAATGCAAATTCATAGGTCAAAACATACTTTAAAAACTTGCTCTGATACCACTAAAACATGTCACACCTTACCCCTCTGTAAGGCATAACATGATTCCATAGTATACTTAATGAATCACTAAACTTCGCCTACCGATAACCCATTAAATACACTACAAAGGATTTTAAAAATAATTTTATCTTCTTTGAAGTTGGTGAGCACTTTTAACAGGTATTAAAAACTTTTATTTGCAGTTAAAATATTAGGTAAAAATTTTGTAAATTTTATTTTTTCGCAAATTTTATAAAAATTTCGGCAGAGTGCCGTTTGTAATTGGAAAGAAACCAAATTTTCAACTCCTGTAAAAAAGTACTTTCGATAATTCAACTCACAACCCCAACTTCCAATATCTCAACACAACTCAATTACACAATCTCAGTTCCAAATTCAATTCATAAAAATAAATCTCAAAATGAAGAACATAATTGAGCATTTCATAAATTAAAACACAAGGTTTATATTACAACCATTTTACAAAATCAAATAATTCACAACATTATTGTATAACTGCTCAAGACCAACCATAATACATACATACAGTCATATACATTAAAATAAAAATTTACATAAGGGTATAATTCAAATACCTAACAAAAATCCAAGTTTGCGGTTTCTTCTAGTCACTAGCAGCCTATTCTGCTGCTTTACCACTCTCTCTACCTGCGACAGCAACATAAAGTGTCACACCTTACCCCTCTATAAGGCATGACATGATCCCGTAAAATACCTAATGAACTACCGAACTCCACCTACCGATAACTCATTAAGTATACTACAAGGGATTTTAAAACCATTTTCTTACATTTTGGAAGTGGTAAGCATTTTAGTAGGAATTAAAATCATTTATTCGAAGTTTCAAAACTACTTAAAATTTTTATCCCATTTTATTTTTCTGCAAACTTTATAAAAATTTCGGCAGAGTGCCGTCTGTATTTTGAGTAAACAGTTTTTCAAATACTTGAGAAAAACACTTCCAATAAATTTTCCACAACTCCCAACCTCCAAATAATCTCAATTCAATTCAGTTCAACATAACTCAAATCAATTCCACAATTGAATCAAAATTTTGTCATCTTAAAATACTTTATAATTTCATTCACATTGCATATAGTACTTAATTTACAAAAAGAAAATCCAAAATGACATTATTACAATTTATTGTACAACTGCTTAACTTTACATTGATACATAGAACACTACAATATTTACATCAAATAATTACAAGGGTATAAATAAATACCCATACAAAAGTGATCAAAGAAGTTCTTGCCAATCCAGCAGCTCACTCTGCTGCTTTTTCCTTGCCCTTATCTGCGACAGCAAAATAAGCTGTCGTTGAGTATAAAAATACTCAGTGGTGCACAATAAAAATTGAAATACAGTACATAAAATATTCCTTGACAAATTCACAATTTGAATATTTCATAATCACATTTCACAATTTATCAAAACTCATTAAAGCACAATTTTAGTCAAATAATTTAATAAACACAGTGTTGCCAATTCATGCACAACTTAAGCCATGACACAAAATTTCTGATCAATGCCGTATTGTACACCACGACAAAGCAATCTACAACCCCACTAAACGAAATCAATGAGGGAGGTGGCTAGCTAGCTAATGAGTACTCATCCGATCTACAACCTCAACTGGTAAACCCTCAAGGGAGGAAAAATAATCGATCTCACCCTATAAATGGAGGAGGAATAATAAGGCACTGTCATGCTAAGTGTGAACACAAAATCAATTCAAAACAATTTAATTAAATAATTTATGAGAAATCTGATTAAATTTCCAAAGTCATATTTGCCATCATAAAATGGCAACACAATACATAATTAATCACAAAAGTCAAATTTTCAAGAATAAAATATTTAAACAAGAATTATTGTGCACAGACCTGAAGTGAGTCGCCTCTAGGCCTTGACTCAGTCTCTCAGACCTTCCAAGTCTTTTTCCGCTGAAACACACAGTTTTACAGTGTTTCAGTACCATAACTTAGTATAAATCCAAAAATAAATTCAATTTCACTTTTATCCAGCTTATATCTACTAAAATCGATGTTCTTTAAAATTTGTGTTTCGGGGTTACTATTCACTACATTATTAAGTCAATTTGTTGACTTTCTAAGGCTTAATAGGTATGGGAACTCCAAAGTCACCCACATACCACATTTTGGTCATTAAATTTGTTGGTTTTGATTGTTTATTCAAATTTTAAGTTTTTTAGCCAAAATTGCAAATTTTCAGTTTTGGTTCCTTAGGTTTCACTGTTCCATTAGTCATTTTACTATTAGAATTTGGCAAATCTTTCTTCATAGAAAATGTTCCCTATTGTCTTAAGTTTATTATCCTTTTTGAATCACTCCAATTGGAGTTTTGTAGCCATTTGAACCATGGCTGCCGGATTGGACTCAACCCAAAATTCTGGGCAATTTTTGGTGCTGGCAGTTTTGGGTCACCAATTTGGGGTGGCCAAATGACTTGGTTAATGGCATAATTTGGGTTTGTGTTCTGCATGAAAGTTTTAGGTCTATATCTCATATAACCACTGGAAAACTTTCAGGTCATTTAGACCTTCCTAGCTCAAGTTATGACCAAATGAACAGACTCAGTTTGTACAGGGCAGACTGTGATTTTTCAAGTTTGGTCAATTTGTTCACTAGGTTTTGATCACTTTTTGGGCATGCTTCCTAAATGAAAATTGTGTCATTTAGTGTCTATTTTCATTCCCAATTGGTCTCATACCAATTGGACTTGTAAAATTTTATTTTTGGTCCCTCAGAAGTAACTTGGTCATGCTGCTAGTTGCATAACCACACTCCATCCGAATTTGGCCTTAACTCTAACCATTCCAACACATTTCATTTGGTCACCATTGACCATTTCCCACTTCAAATTAGGTCCAAGACATCATTTACAAGTTTCTCATATTTTTATCTCTAACCCTAAGTGTCCCAAAACCCTAATTCACAATATCTTTGCATTTAGCTAATTTCAAAGCTTTTAACTATAATCATTCAACTAATGGAGGCCATAAACTCATTCAAATCCATCAAACCATACAAATATACTCCCATACACATGTTGGCCGAATTTCAGTCATGGTCCCTCAACAATTTTTTTTTCTTTTCATTTAAAGTTTATTTACAAGCTTAATAAGTTAGAAATATAAGAATCAAACTAAAATTATCAAATTTGCTTACTAACCTTTCTTAGAACTCCAATTCCTTCAAATCTCTATCTTTTGTATTTCTTTCCTCTTTCAATCTTCTTCTTAAGTGACTAAAACAAGCTCTAATGAGGTTTTTATGGAAGCTATTGGGGTTGAGTGAAGAAACTTAAGCTTGAGTGCAAGCTTTAATAGAGGTGTAACCATGGAGAAGTGAGGGAGATGGGAGATGGCACTTTGGATGAGAATACCAAATGGTATTTTTTTTTTCTTTTCTTTTAAGTATTTTGTCTTATGGAAGACCAAAAAATATCATTTTAATCAAATTATTAATTATGGGATTTATCGTATCATGCATGATGTCATCACCCTACACCTTATTTATTTATTTTTTTTTTCTATTAGTTCTTTAATTTAATTCCCGACTCCGAAATTTTCTTTTCTCCAAATTTATTGACAATTGGATCAGGAGTCAACTCTCGAGGTCAATTGACCAAATTGCCCCTCGCCGGTTCAACCCATTTTGTAAATAATTCAATGTTTCTTCCTGCTCCCTGACCTAATTATTTGACTGACTTAACAATTCTTTTTTCGTGATTTTCTATTTTCCACTGTATTCGTAATGGTCCTAAGGACTGCTGCGTCACATTTTATGATTCAAAATTTGAGTTTAAATCGACTTTGCTGTCGTTCCCGAGAAGGTCACCCATCGCTGTGACTCTCAGCTCGTTTAACTTATTGTCGAAACCATATTTTGGCCGACCACCACCACCCCCCCCTCCCCCCCGAAAATCAATAGGCTTTAAAGTAGATCCCCAGCACCAAGTCTCCAGTTAATCACATTTTCGATCCCTCTTCAAAAGGAATCAAACCAGCACTAAGTTTTCATGTCATTTAAATCCTTACCGATCCCTCAAATCAATTGCCAAGTTTCCTAGCCAGTCAATCACACATCCAATCTCTTATTAAACGAAATTGAACTAACACTAGATCTTCATGCCATCCAATCCCCCTATCATAAATATTGTAAATAGTTGTTCAATAAAGTTAAGGTTTTAATCCGGCTTAATGGTGCTTTCCAATCTTAAGTGTTCAGATTAGGTTTCCAATTTTAATAATCTAAAGTTCCATTCAGTGTTTGTTCTTGGTTTAGGCCGATCTCATGTTTATAATGTTTTACCGATCTCTCATACATAGATTAATAATCGCTTTCAAGTTATTTTAAACAATCAAGCACTTATGCAACTTAGATACTTTCCGATCTCATCCAGTCATTGAACAAAAAGAAACTTCATTTCATTCAAATTGAAATATATACAAGTCATTCAGCTGGAGGATCGCGAGCCTGTTCTACATTTTGTTCACCCCCTCTATCACCTTCAGCCTCCTCCTCACTATCCACTTCGTCTTGGGAAGCCAGGTCCACCATCCAAGAAAAGTCCTCCTCGGGATAACGCTTCCTGAGCTCGGCCAAGAGATCCCCATGGGCATTCACATAAGCACCGGTCTCCCTTGTCACTGCCTCTTCTTCTTTTGCTTTGAGCTCCTAAGTGAGGCGAGCGACATCAGTGGCTCAGAGTGCCCGAACCTCTTCAAGAACATGAGCTTGCTCGGCCAGTTTATCCTCATAGAATTTGATCTGCCCCTTAATTTTAGATATGTAGTTTTGGGCGAATGAAAGTTGGGATCGGAGGGAAGCGGCTTCCTGACCCACCTTCTCGATCTCCTGCCTCAAGCGGTGAGCCTTCTCCCAGACAATGTGTTGGTTCACCAAACTCTCCACGCTCAGGCTCATAGTCTGGGTCAGGATATCATCGTGATTGTTCGGGGTTAGCCTATCCCGATCCTCTCGAAGGCAGAGGGATGCCCCTAAAACCTTAGCCAAACCCGGATTCTCCAGAACAGTTCAGTTCTTCTCCAGGGAGTGGATTAGTACTTGGGCGCCGCGAGAGAGGGTCCTCAAGGTAGGTTGGGAAGGACCCCCTTCTGCACTCGAAGCAACTGGAGGGCGTGGTGGCGGCTTTTCTTGACGAGGAGGAGACCGAACCACTTCTATTTCAGGAACCGGCGGTCCCGAGGGTTGAGACGAGCCTCCTTGCATCTCCCCGGGATCGTGCCTTGGCATCTGAGAAGCCTCGGCGAGTTTCATCTCCCACACTTTCCGGGAGACCTTTCCCTTATGCTTTCGGCTCTCCTTAGAAGCCTCGCCGCCTGCCATACCTGCACAAAGGAAAAGTCAGTGAGTTCGCTAAGGCCCAAAGATCAGAGATATAGAAAGTATCGAGACCGAGGTCAGAGAGCTAAAGCCCACGTTCTTTGCCGGTAATCAGCTGCATTGTCTAATGATGTATTTCGGCCGTCACTGCATCTAAAAAAGAGAACTTCTATGTGGCCGCCTGATCTTTCAACTCCATCACCATTATGCCCTCTTCCCTATTCAGGGTGATGCGCTTCGGAAGTAATGGGCCCTGATGCAGCCAACTATGTGGGAAACCCTCAAAATCGCCCGGAACCTTGCTCCTCGGAATAAAAAAGCGATTCTTCCAATTCTTCAGTGAGGAGGGCAGATCGGTGAAAAGCCCGCAATGTGGCTTCGCCTGAAAGAACCAATACTCGTCGTCCTTTCGACGAGTTAACCTATGTAGCTCGGCGAACACTTTCACTGTTGGACTGAGTCCTTTGGCTCGGCAAAGGCCTCTGAAGGCTACTAGGATCCGCCATGAGTTCGGGTGAACTTGGGCTATGCACACTTGGTGGAATTTCAGAACTTCCTTGAAGAAGTCGTTAAGAGGGAACCGCAGCCCAACTTTTAATTGCTCTTCGTATACCATGATCATATCATTCTCTTCGAAGAAGTGATCGGCTCAAAGATCGTCGTGACACTTAATGAGTTCGTATGAATCGGTCCCAATGTTATACTCTTGGCTAAACGACTGCAGGTCGGTTTCTTGAAGGATTGATGGCAGCTCTTCCACGGGAAGGTTTTCTCTCCCTGAAGAATGTGTATGCCTCGAGGGTGCAGCTTGACCACAGGCTGGAACGGAGGTCCTAGGAGGTTCAGGTCGCTCGCTTGGTCCGACCACTTTTATTTCATCTGACGACCATGAGATCTGAATGGAAGGGGGGCTTGCCACTCTCTGAGCTTCGGCGCCACTCATTTTCAAAGAAAGGGGAAAATTTAACTAAAAGAAAGATCAAAACCCTTACCGGAGTGTGATCGGTGTCGAAAGAACTTGGAAAAACGAGAGGATTTTGGAATCGCTCGCGAGATGTTGAAAATGACATAAGGAAGCAACTGGCTTACCCATCCCCTATTTATACCCGTCCGAGCAGCACATCAGTTAGCGGGATTCGTCATCCTTTTCTGACACGTCTCACGAATATTCTGGAAATTCCATAATTAAATAAGGAGAGATCGGCTAGTTAGAGATATACAGACTTAGGTAGATGTTTAATAATTACAGATCGGTTAAGGACTATTCGATTAGGAGTCGGATCGGATAAACACATGAGAGATCGGAAAATAACAAATGCAATAATAATAAAATGATAATTGTCAATATAAAATTTCATTTCCAAAAGGTCGGATTACATCATTTGGGCGATCTCAAGAGATCGGATTACATTAAAGGTCAGATTACATCATTTGGGCGATCTCTAGAGATCGGCAGTACATCCCATCTAATAAAGGCCTATGTCAAAGCCTAGTCTCGTGGCTGAATCAAAAGATGTGTTGGAGACCAGCCATCGACATCGGACAGATGTACAGCTCAGATGCGGGGATTATGACTCTCATGAGGGTGAGAGAGGTCATCATCAATATTACCGCTCGGAACCGAGCCGCTGTCGAGACACCCAATGTGGTGAGGGGCCAAATGTACTTCAAAGGGCAGTCACCAATAATAGGAGGGAAATTAGCAGTCTTCTCGCCCGAAATCAGTTCACCGATCATATCGGTCGACCGACTCGAGATTGACACGATCGATATTCTTGATCTGGGTTGGTAAATTAGTCCTGTTCTCTCATTGTCATCAAATATGGCCATAATGATTTTCTGATCACCGGGGTCGAAAATTTTCAGTCGGTGAACAAGGTGAATAGCCGAAAAAAGATCAAAAGCAGCTATCATGGCCGGGATTGTTACCGGAGCAGTTAGAACAGGAAAGGTGAGAAAGAAAGAGGAGAAAATGAAATGCGGGAGGATTTCCTGTTAGGGGTATATATAGAGAAGGTCTGAGCATTTATTGCTAGCAGAAAATGAAGCGGACGCTTCGGAAATTGAAAGAATAAATGCCTTGACTGAGCTGACCCGGACAAAGGAGAAGACTTTGGAATGAGAGAGATCGGGAGAGGGGCCCGCCATGAGAGATTAGAAAAATAGCATATTGGAAAGATCGAAAGGGAGGGGAGATCGGAATGCAAAGAGAATAAGACAACTTCCAATGACTGTCGTCATAATCAGAGCCGAGTTAGTTAAAGCATTGCAGACGAGATCAAATCTCCTCCGCAAGCCTCATTTGCAGAATCGCCCACATTGCTGACAGGTGCCAGAGTATGTCATGACAGTCTTGTACATCCCAATCCCCATCGTTGATCTTACTTGTATGGACAAGTCCGGAGCCCTTGGATCAAAGAAGAAGATGACAAGACCGGCGCCTTTTATTCCCAGCCCTCGGATCGCCCTTGACAAGAAAATTTTGAGCTGCCAGATTATAAGAGAGAAAGGACAAATATTATGAAAAGGATCTCAGTCGTTCATTTTGATTCTCTTTGATTCCCAAGCATCAGATCATGTCCTTTAAAATCCAAACCTTCCATCTCCCTCAAGGAGAATCTTGACCCTTCATTGGGAGCACACGTTCCCTATAAATACCTGCATGAAAAACTGTTGAAAAAAGGAACGACGAAAAAGGGTGGTGACTATAGTGGAAAGGCTCTGAAACTTAATTCAGTTTTGCTACTCTGCTATTTTCTTTGAAGGAGTGTTGGACACTAGAACTCTTGATTTTCAGTTTATTCATTTCTCTGCGATACCCTTTCTTAGTTTCAGTTCTGTTTTCATCACTTTTATATCCACTTTTATTTCCCAAGCTCAATCTCATTCACTGTCATTCCGGCTCGATTGCATTCTAACTTGGTATTCCTCATTTCAAGACAAACATTGGTCCCTGGACTATTAGCACGCAACTCTGCAACATTCTTGGCTCCATAGTTAATTCAATAGGTTCAACTTCCTACAGGTGAGTGTCTGATCCATTGCTCCTATCCAGTGTTTGCCTTTATTTTCTTTTTTTTTACGCTCGTAATTTTCATTAAAGTTTGTCTCATGTCAGAGGTCCCATGTAGGTGGTTATTCTCTTGAGTTTATCTTTTGATACAACAGTTCATTTTATTTATTTGTCCTTGGTCTTTATTCATCTCCCAATTTAGGTGTTCTGGTTATGGGTAACATATAGGTAGTTTGATAAAATGTTGGTAGCTGTATCTTAACACAAGAGTTTTTAAAAAAAAAAAATAAAAGTTTGGATAATAAATCAGAGGAAATTATGAAGGCGAGCCACTAGACTAGCTTAAGAAGATGACAGGGTAAGGTGGGGGGTCGGAGTAAAATTGAATTTCAGACTAGCAAATGAAATAGAGCAAATGTTGCCTGCTGAAAGGTACTAGTAAGGCGATCACATAGGAGATCGGTAAAAATTCAGTCTGGTATCCCCTATTTAGTCACAAGGTACCCATGAGTTAAAAAGGGGCCTAATCCGGGTTTCCAGTGTCTTCGGATGCCAGAACCCTTAACCTAAGGTCCTTGCGCGATACGATCGTAATTAAATTTCAAGAGGTCAGGGGGGGGAGAGTTCTTACCTGATCCTGATCCGAACCAAATAGGAGATCGGAGGAGAGTTCTTATCCGATCTTCAACCCCAATTTTAATAAACATCTAAAAGAGATCGGAGGAGAGTTGTTATCCGATTCTCAATCAAAAATCTTAAGTACATATTTAAAAAAGATCGGAGGAGAGTTCTTATCCGATTCTCAATCAAAATTTTTAATAAATATTTAAAAGAGATCGGAGGAGAGTTCTTATCCGATTCTCAATCAAAAATTTTAAATACATATTTAAAAGAGATCGGAGGAGAGTTCTTATCCGATTCTCAACCCCAATTGTAATCAAATATTTAAAAGAGATCGGAGGAGAGTTCTTATCTGATTCTCACCCCCAATTGTAATCAAATATTTAAAAGAGATCGGAGGAGAGTTCTTATCCGATTCTGAACCCCAATTGTAATCAAATATTTAAAAGAGATCGGAGGAGAGTTCTTATCAGATTCTCAATCAAAAATTTTAAATACATATTTAAAAGAGATCGGAGGAGAGTTCTTATCCGATTCTCAACCCCAATTGTAATCAAATATTTAAAAGAGATCGGAGGAGAGTTCTTATCCCATTCTCAACCCCAATTGTAATCAAATATTTAAAAGAGATCGAAGGAGAGTTCTTATCCGATTCTCAACCCCAATTGTAATCAAATGTCTAAAAGAGATCGGAGGAGAGTTCTTATCCGATTCTCAATCAAAATTTTTAATAAATATTTAAAAGAGATCGGAGGAGAGTTCTTATCCGGTTCTCAGATCAAATTTTAATAAATATTTAAAAGAGATCGGAGGAGAGTTCTTATTCGATTCTCAAACCAAATTTTAACAAATACGCAAAGTAATCCCATAAATGAAAACTGCCACACGACATCAACTCACTAAGGGTCGTCTCATTTATTTGTGTATCTGGGTAACCCGAATTAGTGAAAAATCAAATATTTCCTTTTATCAAAAGGACTAACATCTCCATTCGAACCCCCTAACTATCGATTTTAATCTATAAAGAGCGTAGGGTTAAATCTGCTCACCCTCATTGAGGGACGAGGTGGGGTGCCTAACACCTTCCCCACCCATTTACAGACCCCGAACCTAGAATCTCCACTTTTGAAGTGGTTTCATTTTAATATATTTTCACAAATGGTTTTCTTTAATTTCCCTCAAAATTAAACTGGTGACTCCTCACTCTTTCCCACTTTGGTGAGTGTTCGTCCAGGCGACCGCAAAACCCCTTGCGACACTTATTATGTTCCATTTTTCTTGTTTATACTTAACTAATTGGCAATTACTAATTATTTGTGTTTATAGCTTATCTAGTTGTCTTAAGTGTGGTTCTAATCCCCTTAATTGTCCGGTCCGACTCCGATCACCGGAATAGTGAAATATACCAGGCTATACAAATGGGGGTGTTACAATTCTCCCCCCCTTAAAATAAATTTCGTCTCGAAATTTTACCTGGTATGAATCTCTGAAAAGTTGTGGGTGTTGTCTCCTCATGTCCTCCTCTCGTTCCCAAGTAGCCTCCTGGCCCGAATGATGGTTCCACAACACTTTCACTAACGGAATCTGCTTGTTCCGTAGCTGGTTCACCTCATAAGCCAGAATCTTTATGGGTGTTTCTTCATATGTGAGGTCTGGATTCACTTCAATTTCTTCTACTGGTAGTACATGAGATGGGTCTGATCGATACATCCTCAACATAGACACATGGAAGAAATTATTTATCTTCTCTAACTTTGGAGGTAGTGCCAACCGATATGCCAAAGGACCCACTCTTTCCAAAACCTCATATGGCCCAATGAAGCGAGGACTCAGTTTCCCCTATCTGCATAATCTCATAAACCTCTTCTATGGGGAAACCTTGAGGAATACCTTGTCACCCACTGCATATTCAATACCCCTTCTCTTCAGATCAACATAGGACTTCTGACGGTCTGATGCAGTCTTAAGGCGATCTTTGATCACCCTGATTTTCTCCTCAGTTTGCTAAATAATTTTAGGCCTAATCATCTTCCTTTCACCCATGTCATCCCAACACAACGGGGTTCTACATTTTTCTGCCATACAAAGCTTCATATGGAGGCATCCCAATGCTTGATTGGTGTCTGTTGTTGTAAGCAAACTCAATCAAAGGCAAGTGTGTATCCCAACTGCCCTCAAATTCAATCACACAAGCCCGTAGCATGTCCTCCAATATCTGAATTACCCTTTCAGACTAGCCATCGGTCTGTGGGTGGAATGTCGTACTAAAGTTCAATCTAGTTCATAGGGCTCTCTGAAGACTACCTCAGAATCTAGAAGTGAACCTAGGATCTCTGTTAGATATGATGGATACTGGCACTCAATGAAGTCTCACAATCTCATCAATGTACAACTTGGCCAATCTGTCTAAACTATAGTCCATTCAGACTGGCAGAAAAATAGTAGACTTAGTCAGTCTGTCAACAATGACCCATACTACATCATGACTCTTCTGTGTCTTCGGAAGTCCCATCACAAAATCTATCGTTATTCTTTCCCATTTCCATTCTGGCACTGGTAGTGGATGTAACAACCCAGTGGGTACTTGATACTCTGCCTTTACTTGTTGACAAGTTAGGCATTTGGAAACAAACTCTGCCACATCTCTTTTCAGACCCATCCACCAGTAATGCTCCTTTAGCCCTCTATACATTTTTGTACCACTAGGGTGCATGGCAAAAGGAGACTCATGTGCTTCTTTCAAAATGATCTACCTCAAATCAACATCATTAGGAACACACATTCTGCCCTGGTGTAGCAATAGACTATCATCTCTTATTGAGAATTCTGGTTTCTTGCCCTGCTGGACTTCTTCCAACACTCTCTGATACTTCTAATCATTCTGAGTAGCCATTCTAATCTGATCAATCAATACTGGCTATACATGCCATGCAATTGCTGTCTACCCCTCATCATTAATCTCTAAACTGGCATATAATGATCTCAACTCGTGTACCATAGACAAAGGAGTAACCCATAGACATGCCATAGTCTTGCGACTTAAGGCATCAACCATAACATTAGCTTTCCCTGGTTGATAGTCTATCAGACAATCATAGTCTTTTATCAACTCTAACCATCTCCTCTGTCTCAAATTCAACTCTTTCTGGGTGCCCAAATACTTCAAACTCTTATGATCTGTGTCGATGTAACACTTTTCCCCACACAAATAATGTCTCCAGATCTTAAGAGAGAACACAATGGCTGCAAGCTCCAAGTCATGTGTTGGATAATTTCTCTCATGCGGTTTTAGCTGGCGTGATGCATAGGCAATGACATTTCGATCTTACATCAACACACAACCTAGCCCATTGTGAGAAGCATCACTGTAAACTGTATATTCTTTACCCGGTATAGGTAAGGTCAGGACTGGAGCCTCAGTTAAACATTTCTTCAATTCATTGAAACTCTGCTGGAATTCATCTGTCCACTGAAATTTTATATATTTCCTAAGCAGCTTGGTCAATGGAGATGCGAACATGAAAAATCCCTTCACAAATCGACGGTAGTATCAAGCTAACCCCAGAAAACTGCGAATCTCTGTGATATTTCTGGGTGGCTTCCAATTAAGGACAGCTTCAATTTTGCTAGGATCTACCTTAATACCCTCTGCTGATACTACATGCCCCAAGAGAGATATTTCCTTCAGCCAAAATTCACACTTGGACAATTTGGCATATAGCTGTTTCTCCCTCAAAGTTTGTAGTACAATCCACAGATGTCTATCATGCTCTTCTGCAATCGTCGAGTAAACCAATATATCATCAATAAATACCACAACAAACAAGTCGAGGTATGGTCTGAAGATAGTGTTCATCAGATCCATAAAAGCAGCCGGAGCATTAGTTAATCCGAATGGCATAACCAAGAACTCATAATGGCCATAGCGGGTTCTGAAGGCAGTTTTAGAAATACTCTACTATTGTACTTTCAGCTGATAATAACCTGATCTTAGGTCAATTTTGGAGAACACAGCTGCACAGCTCAACTAATCAAACAAGTCATCAATGCGGGGTAATGGGTATCTATTCTTTATTGTCACCTTATTCAACTACCGATAATCAATACACAAGCGGAGAGTGCCATCCTTCTTCTTTACCAACAACACCGGTGCTCCCCAAGGTGACACACTAGGGCGGATAAAGCCCTTGTCAAGCAACTCTTGCAACTACACTTTCAACTCTTTCAATTCTGCAGGTGCCATTCTATATGGCGTTATAGAGATTGGGTCCACACCAGGCATAACATCAATTTCAAACTGCACTTCTCTTTCTAGAGGTAATCCTAGCAATTCATCAAGAAATACATTTAGAAAGTCACATACAGTAGGAATGTCCCTAAGTGCTGGACTACCCACTTGGGTGTCTATCACATGTGCTAAATATGCTTCACACCCCTTTATGATCATCCTTCTGGCCAGTGCAGCTGAAATGATGTTTGAAGGCAATAACTGCCTCTCCCCATGTATTACCACATCACTGTACAAAGGGAGACCAAAAGTGACTATCTTTAGTCTACAGTCAATCATCGCATGATGCCTGGCTAACCAATCCATGCCCAAGATAATGTTATAATCTCTGAAGGGCATTTCAATCAAATCAGACAGAAAAGTGTGTCCTTGGATCACCAAAGGACAGTCCCTATATAGTCTATTTACCCTGACCTCCTAGCCTAATGGACTAGTTACTAGCACATCATAGTCCATTGGTACAAACTAAATAGCATTAGAACACATCACACTAGCACTAACAAACGAATGTATGGAGCTAGGATCAAATAACACATGTACATCTTGGTCAAGGATGGAGAAAATACCAGCTACTACGTCTGATGTTTTAGCCTCCTCCCTTTGACACATGGTATACACTCTGACTGGTGCGCCATTGGGTACTGGCTGGTTAACAGTGCTTTGACTTCCAAGAGTGTTGCCAGGACACCTACCTCTGCCTCTACCTCTACAAGCTGGCTGTGATCCTCTAGGTGCAGAGACTTGAGCTGATCCTTCAGATGTAGCAGAAGGTCCAGACCGGCGCGGACTAGTACAATCCTTAGCGAAATGTCCGCTCCCTCCACAGTTAAAACATGCACCGATGGCCTTGCAACAAACCGCACCGTGTGTTCTTTCACAAGTTTCACACTGTCGTACTGATTGAGCTCCTCGGGGTGCCTGCTAAGTTTGTTGACCAGACCGGGGTGGTATTTGGCCAGAGAATCTGCCTCTGCCAGATCTGCTAGTGCTAGATCCTCCAGACTGTTTCCTCTTCCCTGAACCACTCTCAGGTGCTTGTCCAGTAGTCTTTTCAGTTTTCTCTTTCTCTTGTATACCCTTCTTCACTGCCCCTTCTGATTCTATCCTTTCCAGTTCCAGGGCTTGTGAAATCAACTCAGAAAAATTCTGGTGTCTGAATCCTACAACTTGCATCCTTAGATTCTGCCTTAACCTAGACTCAAACCTCTTACATCTGTCTCTGGGGGTGGAGACTAAACTTCTAGCATAGTGGCTCAGTCGAGAGAAGTCTCTCTCATATTTTGCTATGGTTCTGTATTTCAAACTCAGGAATTCTTGTAACTTCATATCCACATATGCATCGGGGACCCACTTCTGTCGAAACTTCCTCAAAAAGTCTGACCAAGTAAGGATGGAGGTTCTACCAGGCTGTGGGGGATGGTCTTCCACCATTCATATGCATCCCCTTGGAGAAGAGATACTGAATATTCAAATTTTAATTCTTCAGTACACTGCAGCTTTCTAAAAATCCATTCCATTCTTTCCAACCACTGTTCTGCCTCCAGTGGATCCACAGTGCCCTTAAACTCGATGGCCACAAATTTCATCAATTTTTCATATTGCCGAGCTGAGGGCTGTGGTTATGCTATAGTTGCTTGCATCTGAGCTTGGAGTGGCACATTTCCCGCCATTTGCTAGAAAAATGCAGCCATCTACTGTGCAAACTGAGCAGGAAACTGCGGTGCTAGAGTAGGAGCTAGAGTGGCTGACCCACTCACGTTCTGGAGTGCTGGGGCTTCCCCTTAAAACTCAGCCTAATGAACTATCGAACTCCACTTACCGATAACTCATTAAGTATCCTACAAGGGATTTTAAAACCGTTTTCTTACACTTTGGTAGTGGTAAGCATTTTGGTAGGAATTAAAATCATTTATTCGAAGTTTCAAAACTACTAAAAATCTTTATCCCATTTTATTTTTTCATAAATTTTATAAAAATTTCGGCAGAGTGTCGTCTGTATTTTGAGAAAACAGTTCTTCAAATACTTGAGAAAAAAACTTCCAATAAAATTTTCACAACTCCTAACCTCCAAATAATCTCAATTCAATTTAATTCAACATAACTCAAATCAATTCCACAATTCAATAAAAAATTTGTCATCTTAAAATACTTTATAATTTCATTCACATTGCATATAGTACATAATTTATAAAAAGAAAATCTAAAACGACATTATTACAATTTATTGTACAACTGCTCAACTTTACATTGATACATAGAACGCTACAATATTTACATCAAATAATTACAAGGGTATAAATAAATACCCATACAAAAGTGATCAAAGAAGTTCTTGCCAATCCAGCAGCTCACTCTGCTGCTTTTTCCTTGCCCTTATATGCGACAGCAAAATAAGCTATCGCTGAGTATAAAAATACTCAGTGGTGCACAATAAAAATTGAAATGCAGTACATAAAATATTCCTTGACAAATTCACAATTTGAATATTTCATAATTACATTTCACAATTTATCAAAACTCATTATAGCACAATTTTGGTCAAATAATTTAATAAACACAGTGTTGCCAATTCATGCACAACTTAAGCCACAACACAAAATTTCTGATCAATGCTGTGTTGCACACCACAACAAAGCAATCTACAACCCCACTAATCGAAATCAATGAGGGAGGTGGCTCGCTAGCTAATGAGTACTAATCCGATCTACAACCTCAACTGGTAAACCAGAGAGGGAGGAAAAATAATCGATCTCACCCCATAAATGGAGGAGGAATAATAAGGCATTGTCATGCTAAGTGTGAACACAAAATCAATTCAAAACAATTTAATAAAATAATTTGTGAGAAATCTGATTCAATTTCCAAAGTCATATTTGCGATCATAAAATGGCAACACAATACATAATTAATCACAGAAGTCAAATTTTCGAGAATAAAATATTTAAACAAGAGTTATTGTGCACAAACCTGACGTGAGTCGCCTCTAGGCCTTGACTCAGTCTCTCAGACCTTCCAAGTTTTTTTCAGCTGGAACACATAGTTTCATAGTGTTTCAGTGCCATAACTTAGCATAAATCCAAAAATAAATTCAATTTCACTTTTATCCAGCTTATATATGCTAAACTCGACGTTCTTTAAAATTTGTGTTTCAGGGTTACTATTCACTAAACTATTCAAGTCAATTTGTTGACTTTCTAAGGCTTAATAGGTATGGGAACTCCAACTTCACCCACATACAACATTTTGGTCATTGAAATTTTTGGTTTTTATTGTTTATTCAAATTCTAAGTCTTTTAGGCAAAATTGCAAATTTTCAGTTTTGGTTCCTTAGGTTTCACTGTTCCATTGCTCATTTTACTATTAGAATTTGGCAAATCTTTCTTCATAAAAAATGTTTCCTATTGTCTTAAGTTTATTATCCTTTTTGAATCACTCCAATTGGAGTTTTTTAGCTCAAGTTATAGCCATTTGAACCATGGCTGCCGGATTGGACTCAACCCAGAATACTGGGC
The DNA here is from genome assembly GCF_030052815.1 of Hevea brasiliensis. Lineage (NCBI taxonomy): Eukaryota > Viridiplantae > Streptophyta > Magnoliopsida > Malpighiales > Euphorbiaceae > Hevea > Hevea brasiliensis. The sequence goes on along the minus strand of NC_079494.1, from coordinate 29,686,489 downwards.
AATTTTTGGTGCTAGCAGTTTTGGGTCACAAATTTGGGGTGGCCAAATGAATTGGTTAATGGCATAATTTGGGTTTATGTTCTGCATGAAAGTTTTAGGTCTATATCTCATATAACCACTGGAAAAATTTTAGGTCATTTAGACCTTCCTAGCTCAAGTTATGACCAAATGAACAGACTCAGTTTGTACAGGGCAGACTGTGATTTTTCAAGTTTGGTCAATTTGTTCACTAAGTTTTGATCACTTTTTGGGCATGCTTCCTAAATGAAAATTGTGTCATTTAGTGTCTATTTTCATTCCCAATTGGTCTCATACCAATTGGACTTGTAAAATTTTATTTTTGGTCCCTCAGAAGTAACTTGGTCATGCTGCTAGTTGCATGACCACACTCCATCCGAATTTGGCCTTAACTCTAACCATTCCAACACACTTCATTTGGTTACTATTGACCATTTCCCACTTCAAATTAGGTCCAAGATATCATTTACAAGTTTCTCATATTTTTGTCTCTAACCCTAAGTGTCCCAAAACCCTAATTCACAATATCTTTGCATTTAGCTAATTTCAAAGCTTTTAACTATAATCATTCAACTAATGGAGGCCATAAACTCATTCAAATCCATCAAACCATACAAATATACTCCCATAAACATGCTGGCCGAATTTCAATCATGGTCCCTCAACAATTTTTTTTTCGTTTCATTTAAAGTTTATTTACAAGCTCAATAAGTTAGAAATGTAAGAATCAAACTAAAATTATCAAATTTGCTTACTAACCTTTCTTAGAACTCCAATTCCTTCAAATCTCTGTCTTTTGTATTTCTTTTCACTTTCAATCTTCTTCTCAAGTGGCTAAAACAAGCTCTAATGAGGTTTTTATGGAAGCTATTGGGGTTGAGTGAAGAAACTTAAGCTTGAGTGCAAGCTTTAATGGAGGTGTAACCATGAAGAAGTGAGCGAGATGGGAGACGACACTTTAGATGAGAAGACCAAATGTGTTTTTTTTCTTTTATTTTCTTTTAAGTATTTTGTCTTATGGAAGACCAAAAAAAATCATTTTAATCAAATTATTAATTATGGGATTTATGGCATCATGCATGATGTCATCTCCCTACACCTTTTCCATTTTCTCTTTTCTTTTCTGTTATTTTTCCATTAGTTCTTTAATTTAATTCCTGGCTCCGAAATTTTCTTTTCTCCGATTTTATTTGACAGTTAGATCAGGAGTCAGCTCTTGGGGTCAATTGACCAAATTGCCCCTCGCCAATTCAACCCGGTTTGCAAATAATTCAATGTTTCTTCCGGCTCCCTGACCTAATTATTTGACTGACTTAACAATTCTTTTTCATGATTTTCTCTTTTCCACTGTGTTCGTAATGGTTCTAAGGACCGCGACGTCACATTTTACGATTCGAAATTTGAGTTTAAATTGACTTCACAGTCATTCCTGAGAAGGTCACCCATCTTTGTGACTCTCGGCTCGTTTAACTTCTTATGTTCCATTTTTCTTGTTTATACTTAACTAATTGGCATTTACTAATTATTTGTGTTTATAGCTTATCTAGATGTCTTAAGTGTGGTTCTAATCCCCTTAATTGTCCGGTCCCACTCCGGTCACCGAAATAGTGAAATATATCCGGCTATACAAATGGGGGTGTTACATAAAGCCATCGCTGAGTAAAAATACTTAGTAGTGCACAATATAAAGAAAAATACCAGTTTATGCCATATTAAATCACAATTATTCCAAATACAGTACTTAAATTGTTAAACAAATACAAAACACAATTTAAAATTTAAGTCAAAGGAATTCTCACTTCATAATTCAAGAATGGCTTTTCATAAAATCGCACAGTCATATCATGACACCAATATACTTTTCATCCCAACAGCTAAAGGCTTATGAGGAATATGAAAGCTAGCTAGCATAAATCTATGGGTACCCATTCAAATTCTTCGTCTACTGGCTCACACCTCAACACTTCAGCCAGAGAGGGGAAAAAAAAAATATTTCTTCCCACTAGGCAAGCTAGTGAGGAATTTAAACATCTGGTCATAACACTATGGTTTCAAACTCAACTCAACTCAACTCAACTAAGCCTTTATCCCAAAAATTTGGTGTCGGCTATATGGATTCTCTTTCTCCACTCTAAACGATTTTGGGTTAAACCCTCGGAAATGTGTAATGCTTTTAGGTCATATTGTACTACTCTCCTCCAAGTCAGTTTAGGTCTACCCCTTCTTTTCTTTCTATCCTCTATCCTAATGTGCTCTACTTGTCTAATTAGAGCCTCTATATGTCTACGCTTCACTTGACCAAACCACCTCAATCTCCCTTCTCTCAACTTATCCTCAATTGGTACCACTCCTACCTTTTTTCTAATACTATCATTACGAACTTTATCTAGTCTAGTATGGCCACTCATCCACCTTAACACTCTCATCTCCGCAACTTTATCCTAGACACATACGACTCCTTCAGTGCCTAACACTCACTACCATATAACATGGCTGGTCGTATGGTTGTACGGTAAAATTTTCCTTTCAACTTATTGGGAATATTGCGATCACATAAAACTCCCGTGGCATGTCTCCACTTCAACCATTCAGCTTTAATTCTATGACTAACATCCTCCTTACATCCTCCATCTACTTGAAAGACTGAGCTGAGATATTTAAAATGATTACTTTCGGACTGTATCACTCCATCCAAACTAACTCCTTCCTTATAGCCTGTTGGGCCTCCACTGAACTTGCAATACATGTATTCTGTCTTTTTTCTACTTAACTTAAAGCCTTTTGACTCTAGAGTACTTCTCTAAAGCTCTAGCTTTCTATTAACTCCTTTTTGCGTCTCATCTATCAGAACTATATCATCTGCAAACAACATGCACCAAAGGATACTCTATTGTATATGTTTCATTAATTCATCTAAAACTATTGTAAAAAGGTAAGGGCTTACAGTTGAACCTTAGTGTAATCCAACTGAGATAGGAAAATCTCTTGTATCCCCTCTCACTGTGTATGCAATAGTAGTTGCTCTTTCATACATGTCTTTCAATACTTATATGTACCTAATAGATACCCCCTTTTGTTCTAACATTCTTCATAAGACATCTCTTGGAACACTATCATAAGCCTTTTTCAAATCGATAAAAATCATGTGTAAATCTTGCATCGCATCTCTATATTTCTTCATTAAGCTTCTAATGAGAAAGATCGCTTCCATAGCTGAATGACTAGGCATGAAGCTAAATTGATTGGGAGAGATAGAAGTATCATGACGTAGTCGATGTTCCACAACTCTCTCCCACAACTTCATAGTATGGCTCATGAGTTTAATTCCCCTATAGTTTGAGCAACTCTGTATGTCTCACTTATTTTTAAAAATAGGTACTAAAATGCTCCTCCTCCATTTATCGGGGATTTTTTTTGAATTTAGAATCTTATTAAACAATTTAGTTAACCATGCCACTCCCATATCTCCCAAACACTTCCACACTTCAATTGGTATTCCATCGGGTCCACAGGCTTTACCCATTTTATTCTTTTAAGTGCTTCTTTTACTTCTAAAGATTTAATCCTTTTAGTATAATTTACATTCTTTTCTATTGCTCAATAGTCTACATGAAGGAGTGGAAACATGAAAAACATAAGTTTAGATCATTGAATTCAAAATTTTTTCTTCTAGGGTCACATGCATCATGCAAGATTCTTTTTTATCTATTTGATTTCAATGATGAACAGCATATGAAAACACTTTTAATATGATTTTGGATCTATATTTGCCATTTAAGATTTTAGAATTAACAAATTAATTCATTAGAACCCTAGATTAGATCAAGAATAAGTGCACTAACCTTTTGATGCACTGCAGTTGTGTTTGGCACCTTTGGGATGCACCTAGGACACCAGATGTTGTCCCTTTAGTTGTCCACACTAAGATCACCAATGGCAGCCCCTTGAACAGCTTCTCAAGCCTTTCCAATCAATTAGAAATTCAGGTTTTTTCCTTTTGAGAGATTACAGATGTATACAGGACACTAGAAATGATTTCAAGCAATTTTAATTCAAGAAAATGTTGGCAATTCTCTTTGAATTGATGAGAGATGAAGAAGAAGAGAGGAAGAGCACTAATATATGCACTAATATGATTTAAAATAATTTATGACAATGCATTAATAAGAGTAAACTCTATGTGCTTATCATAAATGTCACTGGTTCGGCCTACTTATCATGCATAAGTGCCTATCATGTTTGTTATATGGCATGAGACTCACCATTCCATCTTATTTATATCTTATATAAATATATTGGGAATAAACATGAATACAATCTTTCTGGATAAGTCATGTCCTGTGTGAAGTATCCTCAATTGTGAACCAATTTATGAGACTTTGTGCTAGAAATACTGTCACTCATATTCTTAACAACTTAAGAATAGAATTTGTAACAAAATATCAATGGACCTTTTCTATTACACATAAATATATTATGTAAATGAAAAAGTGAAAATGCTTTTTATTAATAAAATATGTACAAGATACATACAAAATGATATGCTCTAGGATATACTATTAACAATATATTTATGCTATTACCATTTTGACTATTATTAAAGAGATCATCAAAATAATTTCTCCATCTTTCTTTAATGTCCTCATCTTTCACCAACACTTTTCCTTCTTTATCCTTAATACACCTAACTTGATTGAGTTATTGAGATTTCTTTTCTCTCCTCCTTACTAATCTATAAATATCTTTCTCCCCTTCTTTAGTTTCAAGTTTCTTATATAACTTTTCAAAGGCCTGCGCTTTTGCTTGACTAACTGCCTTTTTTGCTTCTTTCTTTGCTATCTTATACTGTTCATATGCTTCATTATTATCACACTTAGGTAATTTCTTATACCATTCTCTCTTTCTCTTCACTTCCTTTTATAGTTCCTCATTCCACCACCATCTCTCTTTTGAGAGTGGTCCATGTCCTCTAGATGCTCCAAGTACTTTTCTAGCTACTTGTCTAATCTTTGATGCCATCTGTATCCACATATCATTTGCCTCCATATCCATCTTCCATGATTCAGACTCGAGAAGCTCATTTTTTGCACTTCACTTGCTTTACTCTTTTGAACTCCCACCACTTTGTTCGGGCTTCACTATTTCTTCTAACCTTACTTGAATTGTTCCTACGCTTGACATCCAAGAGCACTAACCGATGTTGACTTATTAAAGCCTCTCCTGGAATGACCTTACAATCCTTACTATTTTAACAATTTTCTAAACATTTAAAATGGCCATCAATTCACATATAGTTTAACTTTCCAATAACATGGGTTAATAGCACATATTTCTTTTCAATTAAATATTCAATTCAATGGAAGTCATAAATAAATTCTTACAATTCATTCAACACAATTTCAAAAGAAATTCCAAAGAGAAATTATATGTTGTGCACAAACCTCTTATGAGTAGCCTTTTGGCCACGAATCAGTGTTTCTTTCTCCTTTCTAGTGTCTTTCCCAACTGAAACACACAATTTCCAGTGTTTTAGTATCAAGTCACATAATTAATCCAACTATAATTTCATGCTTACTTAATTGCAGCCCTAAATTTGCTTAAAATAACATTCTTTAGACTTTATATTTTAGGGTTATTATTCATTGCACTATTCAAGTCAAAATGTTGACTTTCTCATGCTTAATAGGTATGTGAATTCCAATTACACCCACATACTACATTTTGAGTGTCAAATTTGTTGGCATTGGTTGTCATTTCAATTTATAAGTCTCCTAAGAGAAATTTTAAATTTTCAGTTTTGGGTCACTATTTTCTACTATTCCATTGGTTTGGTTACAGTGGAAATTTTGCCAACTATACATCACCAAAGTTGTTCCTTATTGTCTTAACTTTAATTCCCTTTTTGAATCACTCAATTTGGAGTTTTGTAGCTTAAGTTATATTAATTTTAAGGTAGCTAGCCGGATTGGTTTTAACCCAGAATTCTGGGTACCAATTCTATTCTGGCAGTTTTAGTGTGCCGACTGCAGCTTACTTTTTGCATCAGTTATGATAAGAATTTGGGTTTGTATTCTTCATAATAGTTGTAGTCCTATGTCTCAGCTTTCGATCGGTATAAAATTCAGGTCATAGACTACAAATAGTTGAATAAGGTGACCATAAAGAATATATATCCTCTCCTACAGATTGATGATCTGTTTGATCAGCTGAAGGATACGACTGTATTCTCCAAAATTGACTTGAGATTGGGCTATTATCAATTGAGGGTACAAGAGCATAGCATTCCTAAAACTACCTTTAGGACTAGGTATGGCCACTATAAGTTCTTGGTGATGCCATTCAGGTTGACTAATGCTTCGGCTGCTTTTATGGGCCTGATGAACACTATCTTCAGGCTATATTTGGATCAATTTATAGTGGTGTTCATTGATGATATTTTGGTGTAATCAAAGAATGTAGAGGAACATGATAAATAATTGAGGATAGTATTCCAGACTTTGAAGGAGAAACAGTTGTATGCTAAACTATCGAAATGCGAGTTTTGGTTGAAGGAGATTTCATTGTTGGGGCATATTGTATCTTCGGACCATATTAAGGTGGATTCTAGCAAAGTAGAAGCTATTCTTAATTGGAAGCTACCCAGAAATGTCACTAAAGTTCAGGGTTTCCTTCATTTAGCTGGGTATTACCGTAGGTTTGTAAAGGGATTTTCCATGTTAGCATCTCCACTAACTAAGCTATTTAGGAAGGATGTGAAATTTCAGTGGATTGATCAGTGCCAGGAGAGTTTTGATGAGTTGAAGAGGTATTTAACTAAAGCTCTAGTCTTAACTTTGCCTACTTTGGGTAAAGAGTACACCATATGTACAGTGATGCTTCTCATAATGGATTAGGTTGTGTGTTGATGTAAGATAAGAACGCCATTGCCTATGCTTCTCGCTAGTTTAAATCACATAAGAGGAATTATCCTACACATGACTTAGAGCTAGCAGCCATTGTCTTTGCCTTAATAATCTGGAGATAATACTTGTATGGGGAGAAATGTTATATATACACAGATCATAGGAGTGTTAAGTATTTGGGCACACAAAAGGAGTTAAATTTGAGGCAGAGGAGCTGGTTAGAGATGATAAAAGACTATGTTTGTATGATTGACTACTAACCTGGGAAAGATAAAATGGTGGAAAATAACTTAAGTCGTAAGACCATGGCTAGTTTGAGAGTTTCACCTTTATCCGTGGTACACTGTTTGAGGGCTTTACATGCCAATTTGGAGATTGATGATGATGGGCACATGGTAGCTACTTGGCAAGTGAAGCCAATGCTAATAGAAGAAATTAAAACAGTAGCCCAGAATAAGGATAAGCATGTGAAGTTAGTGGAAGAAGCTCGGGATGGCAAAAAACCAGAGTTTTGTAACACCCCTATATGCATAGCCTGGTATATTTCACTGTTCTAGTGATCGGTGTCATTCTAGACAATTAAGAAGATTAGAACCACGTTTAAGACACTTAGAAAAAACCCTGAATGAAAATAAATAGTGATTGCCAGATAGTTAAGTATAAATAAGAAAAATAAAGTATAAAAGGTTAAATAAGCCAAGGTATATAGCGATGGGTGACTTTATCGGGAATTGACTATAAGGTCAGTCCTAACTCTAATTTTGAACCAAAAAATGTGACGCCACGGTCTTAAGGACTATAGTGAAGGTAGTGGAAAAGAGAAAATCACAAAAAAGGGTTGATAAGTAGGTCAAAAAATTAGGTCAGGGTTCCGGAAGAAACACTAGATTATTTGCAAACTGGATCAATCCGGTGAGGGGCAAATTGGTTAGTTCTGAAAGAAGTGGAAGCATGAAAAACATAAGTTTAGATCATTGAATTCCAAAATTTTTCTTCTAAGGTCTCATGCATCATGCAAGATTCATTTTTATTTATTTGATTTCAATGGTAAATAGCATCTTAAAAATCTTTTAATATATTTTTGATCTACATTTGTCATTTAAGATTTTAGAATTAACAGATTAATTCATTAGAATCCTAGATTAAATCAAGAACAAGTGCACTAACTTTTTGATGCACTGCAGTTGTGTTTGGCACCTTTGGGATGCGCCTAGGACACCAAATGTTGTCCCTCTAGCTTGTCCACACCAAGATCACCAATGGAAGCCCCTTGAACAGCTTCTCAAGCCTTTCCAATCAATTAGAAATTCAGGTTTTGCGTTTAGAGATGTTATAGATGCATACTGGACACTAGAAACGATTTCTAGTATTTTTAATTCAAGAGAATGTTATCTATTCTCTTTGAATTGATGAGAGATGAAGAAGAAAAGAGGGAGAGGCTCTTTGGTTAGTAGCATAAAAGAAAGAACAGTAGCTTGTATTTTTGTTCTTTCATCCTTTCCCTTATGTAGCTAGGTTACCACTTAAAACCCTTGCCACATGTCACCTTCTGATTGGCTCTTAGTTTAATTGACCCAATCACATTGTGCCAAGTGTCAAACTTACATTTAATCTTGACTTTGATCATCTTACATGATTAAAAGACAATTGGCAAGCTTATGTGTAGTGCCATATGTCACTATCTAATGGTGCCACATGTTACCCTGTGAAATGACCAAAATACCCTTGTATCTTAATTTTGAGTTCTCAACCCAAAATAATTATTTCGCTTCTTCTAATTAATTTATATCAAATATAAATTAATTAATTAATCTCTATTAATTAATTTCTCATAATTAAATTTATATTTAAACACTTTTAAATATAAATTTAACTTATTCTATACATCCAATAACTTAGATTTGGTTTCAAGCCATGCTAGGGACTTTCTAATCTAATTGCAAATCAAACCTATTTAATTAATCAATTAAACTCTTTAATTAATTAATTATATCACATTTAACTTTGTGATTACTTGTGTATGTGTGTGACTCACTAGGCTCATCACTAATTGGCAATGAGATATGATATCAACTCTTAATATCATCAGAACTCTTTCTTACCATAAATGATTTCTTTAAATCATTTTAGGCACCTCATAGACTATTGTTAAAACCTAGCATAGCATGCCATAGTCACCCAACTAGTTATAAGGTTTACCTTCAATGAACCTATAATCATATGTTACCATGCACTAGAATCTCTCTGTTACAAAATCCCAATTCGAGCTAAATTCATGGTTTATGTCAAACTCCATTTTCTATGAATATTATTATGTTCTCTTTTAATTCCAGTTCTTGGTTAAAAAGATTTTTCTCATCAAAAACTCTTTTTTGATTAAATCTATCTGTCCTGGCCAGGAACTTGAAACATCAAGAATAATTAAATGAATATAGGATTTTATCCCTATTTACTTAGAGTAACAGATTCTATCTTGATCAACACCTGCCTCCATATATAACTAGTAGGAGCCAACACATACCCATATACCCATATACAGTATAAGTATGAAAGCAGTATCAAACTCAAACCACCTATATACAAGATAACTGTGCTATCTAAGGTCTAAAGATTATATGCACTGATATGATTTATGACAATACATTGACAAGAGTAAACTCCATGTGTTTGTCATAAATGTCACTAGTTCGGCCTACTTATTATGTATAAATGCCTATCATGTTTGTTATATGACATGAGACTCACCATTCCATCTTATTTATATCTCATATAAATACATTGGGAACAAACATGAATACAATCTTTTTGGATAAGTCATGTTCTGTGTGAAGTATCCTCGATTGTGAACTAATTTATGATACTTTGTGCTAGAAATACTGTCACTCATATTCTTAACAACTTAAGAATAGAATTTCTAACAAAATATCAATGGACCTTTTCTATTACACATAAATATTTTATGTAAACGGAAAAGTGAAAATGCATTTTATTAATAAAACATGTATAAGATACATACTAAATGATATGCTCTAGGGCATATGCTCTAGGGCATACTACTATTAATCTCCCACTAGCACTAGAGCCATTTATTACAATATTTTAAACCCATCTTCTTAAGATGTCGGTCTAATTGAGTTTGTGACATAGGCTTAGTGAATGGATCAGCTGGATTTTCAGCTGATGCTGTTTTCTGCATGGCTACATCGCCTCGCCCAACTATCTCTCTAATAATGTGGTAGTGCCTTTCCATGTATTTGGATTTCTGGTGAGACCGGGGTCACTTAGCCTATATGACTGCTCCATTGTTGTCACAGTAGAGTGGAACTGCTGACTCAATGGAAGGAACTACTGCAAGTTCTGTCATGAACTTCTTTATCTAAACAGCTTCCTTTGCAGCATATGATGTAGCAATATACTCAGCCTCAGTAGTGGAATCTGCAGTCGTACTCTGTTTGGAACTCTTCCAACTAACTGCACCTCTATTACAAATGAACACATACCCAGAGGTGGACTTTCTATCATCGATATCTGATTGGAAATTAGAATCAGTATAACCATCCATTTGCAAGTCACCACCTCCATAGATCAAGAATAAATCCTTAGTTCTTCTCAAGTACTTAAGGATATTCTTGACAGTTATCCAGTGTTCTAAACCTAGATTGGATTGATACCTGCTAGTCAAACTAACAGCATATGCGATATCCGGCCTAGTACACAATATTGCATGTATTAAACTTTTAATAGCAGAAGCATATGGAATCCTAGCCATTTTATCTCTTTCTTCAGGTGTCTTTGGAGACATCTCTTTAGAAAGGTGGATACCATGTCTCACTGGTAACAATCCTCTCTTGGAATCAAGCATGTTAAACCTCTTTAACACCTTTTCCAAGTATAGATTTTGGGATAAACCAATAATTCTTTTCGCTCTATCTCTATAAATATGAATTCCAAGAATATAGGTTGCCTCCCCTAAGTCTTTCATGGAGAATGTATTTGATAACCATACCTTTACAGTTGTCAACATACTGGTGTCATTATCCATCAATAGAATATCATCTACATATAGGACAAGGGAAGTGATAGCACTATCACTAACCTTCTTATATACACATGGTTCATCCTCATTTTTTATAAAACCAAATGACTTAATGGTTTCATCGAAATGGATGTTCCATCTCCTCAAAGCTTGTTTTAACCCATAAATGGATCGCTTTAGCTTGCCCACTTTGGAACCATCTTGGGATTCAAAACCCCTAGGTTGCTCAATGAAAATGTTTTCTTCAATATATCCATTAAGAAAATATGTTTTGACATCCATCTGCCAAATCTCATAATCATAGTATGTAGCTATTACTAATAGAATCCTAATTGATTTAAGAATGGAAACAGGTGAGAAAGTCTCCTCATAATCTATTCCTTGCCTTTGGGGAAACCCTTTCGCTACTATCCTTGCTTTATAGGTCTCTACCTTTCCATTAGAACCAATTTTCTTCTTGAAAACCTATTTGTTCCCTATAGGTACAATACCTTCAGGTGGGTCAACAAGATCCCAAACTTGATTCTTATACATGGAATCAATCTCGGATTTCATAACATCAATCCATTTTGAAAAGTCTATATCTGATATAGCTTCTTCATAGATAAGTGGATCATCTCTATGATCTACTTCTTCATAAGTAGACAGCTTTTGTTTTTCTTCATGAAGGAAACCATATCTCACTGGTGGGTGAGATACCCTAGTTGATCTACGAGGGATAGCTGTAGATGTTTTATCAATAGATGTAGGTTGACTAGATGGATCTATATCCATCTTATCTGTTAGTTGGTCAGAATTCTCCAATTCTAGCTCTATTTGCCTTCCTTTGCCTCCTTCTTGAATAAACTATTGTTCAAGAAATGTGGCATCTCTACTTATCACAACCTTTTGTAATGTAGGCAAATAAAAATAATATCCAAAACTATATTTTGGATATCTAACAGATCGACCATTTTCTAATATGGTTTCCAATTTATCAGTGTTCAGCTTTTCGATATAAGCTGGACAACCCCAAATCTTAACAAGCTTAAGGCTTTGTTTTCTTCCATGCCATATCTCATAAGGTGTGGAAGATACTGATTTTGATGGAATCCTATTCAGAATATACAAAGCTGATTCTAATGCAAATCCCCAAAAGGAGATTGGCATATCAGTATAGCTCATCATACTACGTACCATATCTAATAGGATACGATTTCTCCTTTTAGATACACCATTCAGCTGTGGTGTTCCTGGGGGAGTCAGTTGGGAAACAATGCCATGCTCTTTCAAGCATTCATCAAATTCAGTACTCAAGTATTCACCTCCACGATCTGATCGAAGAACATTAATACTTTTTCCTGTTTGATTTTCTACTTCAGATTTAAATTCTTTGAACTTTTCAAAGGATTCATGTTTGTATTTCATCAAATACAAATACCCAAACCTTGATTTATCATTAGTAAAGGTAATAAAGTAATGAAAACCGCCTCTAGCCATTTCTTTAAATGGACCACATACATCACTATGTATTAGTTCCAAAATATTTTTAGCTTTGAGTCCTTGTCCAACAAAGGGTGATCTGGTCATTTTGCCTTGAAGGTAGGATTCACAAGTAGAAGTAGGTCCAGAACCCAATGAGGATAAAATCGCCATTTTCTCCAGTTTTGTAATCCTACCTTCTGCAACATGACCTAAACTTAAGTGCTAAATATATTTTGAACTTGAGTTGATTTTCATCATGGCATTGCATTCTTTTAGATCACTTCCATTCAATTTGTGTTTGTCATTACTATCCAAATAATAAAGACCATCATGCATATAACCCGTGTGACACCCCTTACCCATCTACAGTATAGCCAAATAAGATATGTCACACAGTGTACCGGAACACCCTATTTTATTTCAATCATTTTTATCCTTCCTAATTTATTTTTTTTTTCAAAGTTATGAAGTACAATTTGTGAAATATAATTCATTTAAGTCATTTATTGAAATTATAATTTATTTGAGGTTCCACAAATTTTATAGAAAATTCGGTAGAGTGCCGGCTAAAAATGGAGAAAACAGTTTTTCGGAACCTGTTAAAAACATTTCCAATAATCATTTCCAATCATTCTCAAACTCCAATAACCATCAACATGGTCTCAATATTTTTCAACAATATTTCCATTTCTCATTCATTCATTTCACATAATATTTATGTACAAGTCATAAATAAATACTCAATGTTCCATTCATAAACACAATTTTCACTATTTACATTAATATCAAAATACATTACAAAAGTCTTATTATACATGAGAAAATAAAAGTTTGATTACATAATACCAAAATGAAACCTAGTGTCCTACCAATGCACTGAAGACAGTGAGGTGACACGGACACTATACAGAGCTGCAGATGGTCTCACCCAGTCTGTGGTCTACTGGGTTCTCTGTCGGTCACTCCAAAACCTACGCGTGTCAAAAGCAACGCGCTAAGCAATAATGCTTAGTGGTGCTAATAATAAAATAAAAAAAAATAACAGAAAATAAATATGCAGTGAATATATTGATGTCTCATTGCAAATAAATTTTCGATGAGTATTTGTAGTCCTACTTATTTTGTACTTATTATATTCATTATTTCATTAAATTTATTCACTTTCATTTTTAGTTGCCCAAGTAACCTATACTGGATGACTGGACTGGATAAACAGGTAAACTGGCACTGGGTATCAAGTGCCTCGGGCCATCACACCATCGGTCACATATATATCTCCCCGTGTGCAACATAACAGCTAATAAGCTGTAATAACATTAGGCACAAGGCCAAGTATCAACATAATGTCAGAATGGCTAAAAGCCATGAAATCACAGAATGACATAATGCCATGTGCAGTACTGCTAATTAAACCCTATTGGCATGCCAAGCTATCCAAACCAATCTTGTTAGGTATACTAGGGCATTTCACACTTTTAAGTTTCACAATTTTTGGAATTTAAGTTTTTGTGTTACTATTCTATTCATTGGTCAACAAAAATGTTGACTTTTGTATAGACAATAGGTACATTGGTTTTAATATCATTAACATACCACATTTTGCATTCAAAATTTGTTGGTATTGGTTGCCAATACCATTTATAAGCTTAATGTTAGTTGGGCAGAATTTTCACTTTTTATGCCTTGTCTTTATTATTCCATTGGTCAATTTTGTAGTGGGAATTTGGCAAACTGATCAACATGAAAGTTGTTCCTTATTTTGTCTAGATGCATTTCCTTTTTTGAATCACTCCATTTGGAGTTTTTTACCTCAATTTATGGTCCAAAAACCACAACTGGACGGATTGAAATTTTTCTGCACTAACCATATCTACAGTGCAGTGAATAATGACTGCAACTCACTTTTTGGATAGGTTCTGGTCATAATTTGGATTATGTTTCTGCATGAAAGTTGTTGGTCTATATCTAAGCTTATTGCTGGTAAAATTTCAGGTCAATTGGACCATTCTAGACTGAGTTATGGCCAAATGACTAAACACTATTCATTTGGTAATTCTGCAGAAACAGACTGCAGATCACCCAGATTAGGGCAAGCTTTTGGTCCACTTGATTTGGTTTTATGGGCATGGTTTCTTCACCAAAGTTGTGCCATTAGATGTCTACTTTCATGTCTTATTGGCCTTGCACCAATTGAACCAGTAAAATTCAAGTTATGGCGGCCCAAACCTGCTGGACTCATATCCAATTCTATAGGTCACCATGGGCAGCCACACCAACTGCAATTCCCACTAATCAAACCACCTCATTTCTTGTTTACACATAACCAAATGGTCACTAATTGACCATTAAAACTCACTTTCATCATTACATGATCAAAGTCTTCATTTTATACTCAAACCCTAACTCCAATTTCCAATTCATGGCATACACACGCCAAACTCATACCAAATCACTTTATCTATCATCTATACTCATCAATAACATAATTAAGACATTTAATTTCATCAAAAACCAACAATCCTTAAACTTTCTCATGGCTGAAAAATTTAGAGATTTCATTTACTCAAGTTTTTCTTTTAATTTCACACAATTTCTACTTGATTTAGCATGCTTACGAGATTAAAGAAAGAAAAGAAATTGTTTAGTGCACTAACCTTTTTGTGCTTCACTTAACCTTGATTAAACCTCCCTAATCTCTTATTCTTTGGCTGCCAATAGCTTTTTCTAGGTGAAAGATCAAATTTTTGTGAAGAGACTTGGCAGTTTTGGTGAACAAATGGAGAGGAAATTCAAGCTTTTAAGCTTAAAAATGGTGGAATCTCTTCTCTCTCTCTCTCTCTCTCAACGTTTTTGGCTGCCCAAAGGTTGAAGATGCAGATTAGTTTTTCAATTTTTTGGTCTCTTTTATCTCTTTTAATGAGTTTAACAAATTGTGATTGGTGGAGGAAATTTAAATGACATCATATGATGTCATAATTAGTATTTTCTTTCATTTTCTTTTCTTCTCTTCTCTACTCATTTCCAATTTAATTTTTAGCAATATATATTCATATTTTAGATCATAATAATTATTTGCTTAACTGGACAAGTCGGCCAAAATGCCCTTTGTTTGGCTTAACGGGCCAAAATTGCCTGTACCGATTAAAAATTTTTTCTAAGCATTTTCTTGGCATTCTAATGCTATAAGAACCTCAATGACCCTTCTCTGGAGTCCCACAAATTATTTTATAATTTTTCCCCCGGGTCTAGGGCTCCTAGTTGCGAGAACCGTAACTTCTCACTAGGTTACTCATCGTTAGGGCACCGGCTCATTTAACTTGGTTGTATTTTATTTCTTAAATTTTTCTTAAATTTTTCTTATTAATATTTGAGTTAATTATGGTTCCTCACTTTAGTTTAAATATTTTTCCGGATGTTCTAACTGTCCGGACTGACACTGGCCACCAGAACAGTAGAATGTACGGAGTTGTTGCAGGGAGGGTGTTACAACCTGAGCTAACATATTTATTTCCAAAATAAATATTGCAAACATCATTTGTGAACTGAAATTCATAGCCATTTCTAGTCAAAGTAGATATAGAAATGATGTTTTTAAAAGCATTAGGTACATATAAGATATTATTCAAACACAAAACATGTCCAGACATGTAAAAAGATTTAAATCCTATGGCTAAAGATTCAACAGTTGAGCCATTGCCAATCCGGAGTCTAACATCTCGAGAACCCAAGCTGTTACTGTTTGCTAGTTCCTGCATATCATAAGAAATATGAGAACTTACAACAGTATCTAAAACCCAAGCTGTAGATGAACTATGAGTATCATCAGAATCTAAACAACAAGATATGGACATACCTTCCGAAGGTGTATCCTTCTTGCCCTTCAGAGAAGCAAGATACTCTTGGCAGTTCCTTTTCTAGTGCCCATCCTGTTGGCAATGGAAACACTTTCTTTGCCTCCATCAGCTTTAGTCTTCCCTTTCTGTTTAGCTATTTTCTTGGAAGGACCAGGAATCTGAGGTTTCTTTTTCTTATTGCCCTTCTTCTTGTTGGACTTTCCAGTAGAAGAAGATGCAATCAAAGCTACCTCTTTTCCTTTATTACCCGGCATATTCTTTTAGGCAATAACCAGCATATTGAGTAAACCAGCCAAGGTGCATTCCTATTTAGTCATATAGAAATTTGTCACAAAATTTCCAAATGACTCAGGAAGGGACTAAAAGATCAAACTCGTTTGCAGTTGGAAATTCATGTTAAAGTCAAGATGATTCAGCTGCTTAATCAGCCGAATCATCTTGTGGACATGATCCCCAACATTCTGTCCCTTAGACATCCTCATGCGGAATAGCTGTCTACATATCTCATACCTAGCATTCCTGCTGTGCTCACCATACAACTTTAGTAGGTGAAGGAGGATCTCACTCCAACTCTGCATGTTCTCATACTGCTTCTGTAACTTATTACTCATAGAAGCAAGCATGTAACACTTGGCTCTTATATCATGCTCCTTCCACTTATCCAAAGTTTCATGTTCCTCTTGAGTGGCCTCTGGAGGTAAGGGACCAGGAACATTTGAGTCTAGAACATATCCTATATGTTCAAGGTTTAGGATAAGTTTCAAATTTCTTAACCAATCAAATAGATTAGGTCCTATTAACCTATTGCGATCAAGTATGCTTGCAAGGATATTGGATGGTGGTGGTTGTGGTGTGCCCATTATTATCAGAAAATTAATTGCAGAAAATAACCAAATTAATTAGCAAATGTATCATGTAATTAACCAAAATGATTATGGTCTTTTAATCAAATTGGTCCTCCCACTAACTTAGCGAATCCTACACTTCCAAAGTAAAAAATGAAAATCCTAGTTAGATGGATTTCTAGTGGGTGATTAAATTCTTATTGTCTTATTGATCATCCTTAGGTACATTCATTATTGGAATTACAATAAACTATAAGTGAGCAACTCTTTGCCCATTACATCTCATGTGAGGTTCAATCCTTTACCTAGCCCCTAATGCTCAAAATCTCAGGTACATCCATTATTGACTTATCTTGCATTAATTAAGTTGATCCCATTGAGCCAGTAAACGTGCAAATAATTTTAATGTCCTTAGGTCCATCCAATATTGGCCACCAAACCATTTATATATTTACAACATCTCAAGCTTAACAATTATTCTTAAGAAAATCTCTTAAATTAATTGCATCATATGCAAGTATTTAAAATTTCTTAAAATAATTGCCTCAATGGAGGGCCCATGTTATAATTACTTAAATTATACCATTTCCAACTTAATCATTTGTTTAGAAGATTTTTTGGTCGTCCTAATTACTATTAAGGTCTCACTTTGCACATTATCCAATTAGCATGCATATATCTTATACTTGCATACATTCCCATATATCTCATGCATTCATGGATAATAAATAAATATGGTATGATCATGGACTTTCTATCGGATTCAATTTTGAGCCACCAAGAATTGAATCAGGGCATACCTAGGTGCATTTCAATCATTTATATTACAAGAGTTTCTGAAGGAGTACATAATCAACACTTGATCTTGAATTCCTACCACTGGTCCCACCAATGTTCTTGACCTCCTTGATCTTCTTGCAATCCAATTACATAGTAATCCTAGGCATAACAAGGTGAATTTACAAGAACTAAATAAATGAAATTATAACCCAAAAAATATTACAACCTTTATAATACATGCCTAAAATAAATTAAAATTAATTAGTTAATTTATAACCCAAAGAAACATAAAAGAAATAAATCCAATCATATTGGTCTTTTATTGTCCATGATCATTCATCATGCATATCACTATTTAACAATTAAATAAAACATCCATACTTAAATTAAATTAAATATCTCATATTCAACTTAAAAATCCAGATTTGAATATGATTCAAACAAATTTAAAAATTTAGATTTGAATCACATTCAAACAAATTTAAAAATTCAGATTTGAATTGAAATTTAATTGTGTGATTCGAACTCCTAATTAAACACTTTAATTAGTCGTGGGCCTAACTATGGGCCTTTGAAACCAAGCTCACAACCAAGCCCAAAGCCATGCGCATGGTTGGATGCAGCAAACCATGCGCACCAATGGAGTTCATCTCCATGCCGCCACCTATTCCTTGCAACCAGTAATGAATCAATCATCTCATGATCAAATAACACAATTAAATCATATAATCAACAATCTAAATGGCAAATATAGTGGCTCTGATACCAATTGAAAGGAGCGGAAGCATGAAAAACATAAGTTGAGATCATTGAATTCAAAATTTTTCTTCTACAGTCTCATGCATCATGCAAGATTCATTATTTATCCATTTGATTTCAATGATAAACAACATATTAAAACTCTTTGAATATATTTTGGATCTACATTTGCCATTTAAGATTTTAGAATTAACAGATTAATTCATTAGAACCCCAGATTAAATCAAGAACAAGGGCACTAACCTTTTGATGCACTGTAGTTGTGTTTGGCACCTTTGGAATGCGCCTAGGACACCAAATGTTGTCCCTCTAGCTTATCCACACCAAGATCACCAATGGCAGCCCATTGAATAGGTTCTCAAGCCTTTCCTATCAATTAGAAATTTAGGTTTTGCCTTTAGACATGTTATAAATGCATACAGGACACTAGAAATGATTTCTAGTATTTTTAATTCAAGAGAATG
The DNA here is from genome assembly GCF_030052815.1 of Hevea brasiliensis. NCBI lineage: Eukaryota > Viridiplantae > Streptophyta > Magnoliopsida > Malpighiales > Euphorbiaceae > Hevea > Hevea brasiliensis. Next base: position 29,667,367 of record NC_079494.1, on the reverse strand, counting down.
TTGGCTATTCTCTGTGAATTGATGAGAGATGAAGAAGAAGAGAGGGAGAGGCTCTTTGGGTGGTGGCACAAAAGAAAGAACAGTAGCTTGTATTTTTTGTTCTTTCATCCTTTCCCTTATATAGCTAGGTCACCACTTAAAACCCTTGCCACATGTCACCTTCTGATTGGCTCTTAGTTTAATTGGCCCAATCACATTGTGCCAAGTGTTAAACTTAGATTTAATATTGACTTTGGTCATCTTACATGATTAAAAGATAATTGGCAAGCTTATTTGTAGTGCCATGTGTCACTATCTCATGGTGCCACATGTCACCCTGTGAAATGACCAAAATACCCTTGTGTCTTAATTTTGAGTTCTCAACCCAAAATAATTATTTCTCTTCTTCTAATCAATTTATATCAAATATAAATTAATTAATTAATCTCTATTAATTAATTTCTCATTATTAAATTCATATTTAAACACTTTTAAATATAAATTTAACTTATTCTATACATCCAATAACCTAGATTTGGTTTTAAGCCATGCTACGGATTTTGCAATCTAACTGCAAACCAAACCTATTTAATTAATCAATTAAACACTTTAATTAATTAATTAAATCATATTTATCTTGGTGATTACTTGTGTATGTGTGTGACTCACTAGGTTCATCACTAATTGGCAATGAGATATGATATCAACTCTTAATATTATCAGAACTCTTTCTTATCATAAATGATTTCTCTAAATCATTTTAGGCACCCCATAGACTATGGTTAACACCTAGCATAGCATTCCATAGTCACCCAACTAGTAATAAGGTTTATTTTAAATGAACCTATAATCATATGTTACCATGCACTAGAATCTCTCTGTTACAAATTCCCAATTTGAGCTGGAGTCATGATTTTTGTCAAACTCCATTTGCTATGAATATTATGTTCTCTTTTAATTCTAGTTCTTGATTAAAAAGAATTTTCTCACTAGAAACTCTTTTTTGATTAAATCTATCTATCCTGGCCAGGAACTTGAAGCATCAAGAATAATTAAATGAACATAGGATTTTATCCCTATTTACTTAGGGTAACAGATTCCATCTTGATCAACACCTACCTCCATATATAACTAGTAGGAGCCAACACATGCCCATATACCCATACACAGTACAAGTATGAGAGCAATATCAAACTCAAACCACCTATATATAAGATAACTGTGCTATCTCAGGTCTAAAGATTATGTGCACTGATATGATTTATGATAATATATTGACAAGAGTAAACTCCATGTGCTTGTCATAAATGTCACTGGTTCGGCCTACTTATCATGTATAAGTGCGTATCATGTTTGTTATATGGCATGAGACTCACCATTCCATCTTATTTATATCTCATATAAATACATTGGGAACAAACATGAATACAATCTTTCTATATAAGTCATGTCCTGTGTGAAGTATCCATGATTGTGAACCAATTTATGATACTTTGTGCTAGAAATACTGTCACTCATATTCTTAACAACTTAAGAATAGAATTTTTAACAAAATATCAATGGACCTTTTCTATTACACATAAATATATTATGTAAACGGAAACGTGAAAATGCCTTTTATTAATAAAACATGTACAAGATACATACTAAATGATATGCTCGAGGGCATACTATTAACAAGTTCACCTCTAGAGGTGACTCCTGATGGAACTGTCCAAGAAAATCGGAGGAACAAAAATTTTAGAATATAAAATTTATTTAAAGAAAAATGAAAAAATAAAGGAAAAAGAAAAAGAAAAAAAAAATGAAAATGACATCACTCACATGACCTCACACATGATGTCATAATTAGATTTTACTTAAATAAAATTTGACCAAGTCAATTTAAGACATAAAAACCAAAAATTGGAATAAAAAAACAAATTTGTTATCTTGTTCCCACAAACCATGCCGTTCCCACTCTCCTGTCTCTCTCTTTAAAACCTCCATTAAAATACTCCATTAAAGCTTGATCCAAGCTTTTAATTCCACTAATCAATCCTAAATTCCATAAAAATCCCTCATAAACCTTGCTATTTCTACTTATAAAGAAGATTGATAAAGAAAATTTGAAAGAAAGTGGAAAAATTGGAAGATTGAATTCCAAAGTCAAAGTTAGTGTTCTAACTCTTCAATTCCCCTTTAACTTTATGTTTATGCATGTGAAATAAACTTAGAATTAATGAAAGAAATGAAACAAGTCAAGTGTGTGGGTTGCATGTGGAATTCGGCCAACTTATAGGGGGATTAAAATTGTTTGAGTTTGATGAAGTTTAATTGATGTAGAAGTGTAATTAAGTATGTAGATTAAGGATATACACTTTGATTTCGTTAAGTGAATGAAATTAATAAATTAGGGTTCTTGAACTTTGAAATTTGGGGGAAAAATTAGAAGAAATGGTCAATTGATGCAAATGACCTTAATTGAGGTTAGAAATGGTCAATTGGGACCATTTGTGATGTGTTGGAATTGGTATAATTGAAATACAATTCGGATTGGTTAGGGGTCCCAATCTGGTAATTTAACCTAGGTCATTTTCAGGGACCAAAACTAAAATTTTACTAGTCCAATTGGTATGAGACAAATTGGGAATAAAAAAAGACACATGATGACACATTTTTTATTTAGAAATCATGCATAGAAAATGACATTAGGATAGTGAATGATTAGGTCAAATAAGGGAATTGTGCACTGCCACTATGCAAAAATTACCAAATGAACAGTATTTGTTCATTTGGCCGTAACTTGGGTTAGACAGGTTCAAATGACCTGATTTTTGTTGCATTGGAAAAATATGGTATAGCACTACAACTTTCATGAAGAACATCAACCCAAATTCTTTCCATAACCAAGTCATTTTGCCACCCAAAGTTAGTTGTCCAAAACTGCCATAACTAATAAAGTGCCTAGAAATTTTGGGTAACACTAATCCGGCCAGCCTCAGTTAAATGGCCATATCTTGGGCTACATAACTCCAAATGGAGTGATTCAAAAAGGAAATTAAGGATAAGACAATAAGGAACAACTTTTATGAAGAACACTTAGTCAAATTCCCACAGTAACTAAACCAATGGAACAGTGAAAAATAGGGCACCAAAACTAAAAAATGACAATTTCTCTTAGGAGAGTTAGAAATTGAAATGGCAACCTAAACTAACAAATTAGGCACCCAAAATGTGGTATATGGCTATAATTGGAATTCACATGCCTATTAAGCATAAGAAAGTCAACATTTTGACTTAAATAGCGCTATGAATAGTAACCTCGAAATGTAAATTTTTAAAAACGTGATTTAAGCATAAGACTTGAATTTATTTATTGGATTTTTTATAAGTTGTGATACTAAAACACTTAAATTGTGTGTTTCAATTGAAAAGAATATTGAGAAGGGAAAGGAAACATCGAGTCAGGGCCAAGAGGCGACTCGTACGAGGTTTGTGCACAATATAAAAATTTCTATAAATTTTCTTCTGCAAATTATTTTAAATGAATTGTGACATTAAATTGTGACTTATTTGTATTGAAATTATTATTGAAAGGAACAATATATTTTTGATCTAAGCTGTTGAAAAAATAAATTATGTGTTTGAATTATAAAGTAATGTTTAGAAAATTGTTAAGATAGTTTTGAAACTACAGTGGCATGACCACATATCTGAATGCCTTACTAGCTTGACTAGTAGAAGGAATTAGTTTTGTATTCTCTCTCTAGCTGAAGTGTTGAGGTATATGCCAGTAGAGAAGTAATTTGAATGGGTACCCATAGATTTGAGGTAGCTAGCCTTGGTATTCCTCATAAGCCTTTAGCTATTGAGATGAAAAATATATTGATGGCATGATATGTAACACCCCTATTTGCATAGCCTGGTATATTTCATTGTTCCGGTGACCGGAGTCGGTCCGGACAATTAAGGGGATTAGAACTATACTTAAGACAACTAAATAAACCATAAACACAAATAATTAGTAACATCCAATTAGTTAAGTATAAACAAGAAAAACAAAACATAAGAAGTTAAACGAGCCGAGAGTCACAGCAATGGATGACCTTCTCGGGAACGACTGCGAAGTCATTTTAAACTCAAATTTCGAACCGTAAAATGTGACGCTGCGGTCCTTAGGACCCTTATAAACATAGTGGAAAAGGGAAAATCATGAAAAAGAACTGGTAAGCCAATCAAATAATTAAGTCATGGAGCCAGAAGAAATATGGAATTAATTGCAAACCGGGATGAACCGGCGAGGGGCAATTTGGTAAATTGACCCCGAGAGCTGACTCCTAACCTAACTGTAAAAAAAAATCGGAGAAAAGAAAACTTCGGGATTGAAAATTAAATTAAAGAACTAATAGAAAAATAAATAGAAAAAAAAAAGAAAAGAGAAAATGGAAAAGTCAAAAGGTGATGACATCATGCATGAACTCATGCATGCTGCCATAAAGAATAAAATTAAGTTATTTACTTATTTGGATTTTTGGTCTTTCATAAGACTAAAAATAAAGAAACGAAAAAAAAAATTAAAATCATCTCATTTCTTCTTCTTCTTGGACGTCCCATATCTCTCTCTCCCTCACCACCATGTGCAACCACCATTGATGAATGCATCAAGCTTCCATAACTTGATTTTAGCCTTTCAAAATAAACCCTAAACCCTAAAAAGCTTTCAATCTACACTAGAAAAGAAGATTGAGAGAGAAGAAGAAAGAAGAAAGTGAAAGAATTGATGGATTGTAAATAAAAGAATTAAGGTTAGTGTTCTTCTTCATTTTCTCTTTAAATCTATGTTTAAGTAGTTAAGTTATACTTGGAAATATGCTTAAATGAAAAGAAAATTGGTTGAGGGACTAAACTGATTTTCGGCCGGCTTGGTTATGAGGATGATTTTCATGAATTGAATGGTTTGAAAGGGGTATATAAACCATAGTTAGTTGAATGATTATGATTAAAGGCATGGAATCAAGTAAATGCAACAAATTAGTGTGGATTAGGGTTTGGACATTAGGGTTTAGGGACAAAAAATGTAAATAAGTGCTAAATGATTTCTTTGACGTAGTTTAAGTAAAGAAATGGCTATTTGTGACCTAATTAAATGTGTTAGAAATGTTTGAATCAAAGCCAAATTTGGATTGGGTATGCGCCATGACCAAAAGTCAACTTTGAGGGATCAAAAATGGAATTTTACAAGTCCAATAGATATGGGACTAATTGGGGATGAAACTAGGCACTAAATGACACAATTTTTATTTTGGAAGCACGCCCAAAAAGTGACTAAAACCTAGTGAACAAATTGACTAAAGTTGAAAAATTGCAGACTGCCCTGCACAAACTGACCAAATGAACAGTGTTTGTTCATTTGGTCATAACTCGAGCTAGGCAAGTCAAAATGACCTTAAATTTTACCAGTGGTTAGAAAAGATATAGATCTAAAACTTTCATGAAGAACACAAACCCAAATTATTCCATTAACCCAATCAAATCACTGAGCAATGTTGGATCACTGAACCTGCAAAACTGCAAATTTACCATATGAATAGTAAAGTTTCAATGGCTATAACTCTCTCTAGAAAACTCCGATTTAGGTGATTCTTGAACCGATGGAAACCTAAGGCATATTAGAACATTTCATATGAAGAAAATTAGACCAAATTATGGACCTAACTTAATCAAATTGCTAAACGAATTTGGAATCAATAATCTGCCAAAACAATATTCTGCAGCATGAACAGTAAACGTAATTTGCATATAACTTGAGCTACAAAACTCCAATTGGACTGATTCAAAAAGAAGAATAAACTTAAGACAATAAGAAACATTTTCTATGGAGGGAGTTTTGCCAAATTCTAATAGTAAAATGACCAGTGGAACAGTGCAACCTAGACACCAAAAACTGAAAATTGACAATTTTGCCTAAAAGACTTAAGTGTTGAGAAAATCACCAAAATGTGGTATGTGGGTGAAGCTGGAATTCCCATACCTATTAAGCCTTAGAAAGTCAACAATTTGACTTGAATAGTATAGTGAATAGTAACCCGAAACACAAAAATTTCAAGAACGTCGAGTTTAGCACATTAGAGCTAGGTAAAAGTAAAGTTAAATTTGTTTTTGGATTTATGCTAAGTTATGGTACTGAAATACTGTGAAACTGTGTGTTTCAGCTGAAAAAGACTTGGAAGCTCTGAGAGACTGAGTCAAGGCCTAGAGGCGACTCACGTCCAATCTGTGCACAGTAATTTTTATCTAAATATATGATTCCTGAAAATTTGATTTTTTTTTTAGTTAATTATTAATTGTGTTGCCATTTATGATTGTGAATATGACTTTGAAAATTAAACAGATTTCTCATAAATTATTTGAATAAATTTTTTTGAACTGATTTTGTGTTTACACTTAGCATGACACTATCACATTATTCCTCCTCCATTTATGGGGTTAAGATCGTTCATTTTCCTCCCCCTCTGGCTTACCAGTTTAGGTCGAAATTGCATGAGTACTCATTAGCTAGCTAGCCACCTTCCTCATTGATTTCGATTAGTGGGGTTGTAGATTGCTTTGTCGTGGTGTACAACACGTTATTTATCAAAAATTTTGTGTCATGGTTTAAGTTGTGTATTATTTGACAACACTGTGTTTATTGAACTATTTGACCAAATTGTGTTATTATGAATTTTAGTAACCTGTGAAATGTGATTGAGAAATATTTAAATTATGATTTGATAATGAATGATTTATGTATTATATTTTAAATTTTATTGTGTACCACTGAGTATTTTTATACTCAGCGATAGCTTATTTTGCTGTCGCAGATAAGAGCAGAGAGAAAGCAGTAGAGTGAGCTACGAGATTGACAAGAACTCTTGATCATTTTTGTACGGGTATTGTTTTATACCCTTGTAATTATTTTGATGTAAATACTGTAATGTCATAAGTATCAATGTAAAGCGAGCAGTTATATAATAAATTGTAATAATATTATTTTTGGATTTTATATCTGTAAAGTTAATTTGTGCATACAATATTGATGGAATGATATGAAATAGTTTGTTTTGAGAATTTTGAGATGTATTGACTTGAGAATAATTGGAGGTTGGGAGTTAGGAAAAATTTATTGGAAGTGCTTTTTACAAGTTTTGAAGAACGGTTTTCTCCAAATATAAACGGAACTCTGTCAAAATTTTTATAAAATTTACGGTAAAATTAAAATGGACAAAATTTTTACTAGTTTATAAGCTTTGAATAAATGATTTTAATTCCTATCAAAATGCTCACCACTTCTAAAATGCAAGAAAATAGTTTTAAAATCCCTTGTAGTGTACTTAATGAATTATCAGTAGGTGAAGTTCGGTAGTTCATTAGGTATTCTATGGGATTATATTATGCCTTACAGAGGGGTAAGGTGTGACATGTTTTAGTGGTATCAGAGCATGGTTTTGCAATAAATTTTGACTATTTATGTGAACATTTCTTTGATAAGTACAACTGCTCAAGTGTCTTTAATTAAAACATATGACATATTTACATAATGAATATGCAATGACGGAGGTCAACCTCCTTGTGTTTGATCTCAGGAAGTAGCAATTTTAGGAAAACGGAATGGAAGAAGGAGATCATTCCGTGGAACAATCTGTTGAGGCTGAGGTTTAAAAGGAAGCCCCAGCACTCCAGAACGTGAGTGGGTCAGCTACTCCAGCTCTTACTCCAGCACCGCAGTTCCCTGCTCAATTTGTATAGCAGATGGCTACATTTTTCCAGCAAATGGTGGGAAATGTGCCACCCTAAGCTTAGATGCAAGTACCTGTAGCACAACCACAGCCCTCAGCTCTACAATATGAAAAGTTGATGAAATTTGGGGCCTCCGAGTTCAAAGGCACTGTGGATCCACTGGAGGCAGAACAGTGGTTAGAGCAAATAGAACGGGTTTTCAGGAAGCTGTAGTGTGCAGAAGAGCTGAAGTTCGAGTATTCTGTTTCCTTGTTGCAAGGGGATGCGTATGAATGGTGGAAGACCATCCCCCACACCCTGGTAGAACCTCCAGTCCTCACTTAGTCAGACTTTTTGAGGGAGTTCCGACAGAAGTGGGTCCCCGATGCATATGCGGATATGAAGTTACAAGAATTCTTGAGTTTGAAACAAGGGGACAGAACCATAGCAGAGTATGAGAGAGACTTCTCAAGGCTAAGCCACTATGCTGGAAGCTTAGTCTCCACCCCTAGAGACAGATGTAAGAGGTTTGAGTCAGGATTGAGGCTGAATTTGAGGATGCAAGTTGTGGGTTTTCGACATCAGAATTTCTCTGAGTTGATCTCACAGGCCCTGGAATTGGAAAGAATAGAATCAGAAGGGGCAGTGAAGAAGGGTACACAAGAGAAAGAGAATACTGAAAAGACTACTGGACAAGCATCTGAGAGTGGTTCTAGGAAGAGGAAACAGTTTGGGGGATCTAGCTCCCGTAGATCTGGCAGAGGCAGATTCTCTGGCCAAAAACCATCTCGGTCTGGTCAGCAGACCCAGCAAGTACCTCGAGGAGCTCTATCAGTACGACAGTGTGAAACTTGTGGTAGAACTCATGGTGGGGTTTGTTTCAAGGCTACTGGTGCATGTTTTAACTGTGGAGGCAGCGGACATTTCGCTAAGGATTGTACTAGTCCGCACCGGTCTGGACCTTCTGCTACATCTGAGGGATCAGCCCAAGTCTCTGCACCTAGAGGATCACAGCCAGCTGGTAGAGGTAGAGGCAGAGGTAGGGGTCCTGGTAACACTCCTGGGAGTCAAAGCACTGTTAACCTGTCAGTATCCAGTGGCTCACCAGTCAGAGTGTATACCATGCGTCAGAGGGAGGAGGCTAAAACATCAGACGTAGTAGCTAGTATTTTCTCCATCCTTGACCAAGATGTACATGTGTTATTTGATCCTGGCTCCACACATTCATATGTTAGTGCTAGTGTGATGTGTTCTACAGCTATTCAGTGTGTATCAATGGACTATGATGTGCTGGTAACTAGTCCATTAGGCCAGGAGGTCAGGGTAAATAGACTATATAGGGACTGTCCTTTGGTGATCCAAGGATACACTTTTCTGTCTGATTTAATTGAAATGCCCTTCAGAGATTATGACATTATCTTGGGGATGGATTGGTTAGCCAGGCATCATGCGATGATTGGTATGGCGAAGACAGTCACTTTTGGTCTCCCTCAGTATGGTGATGTAGTAATACATGGGGAGAGGCAGTTATTGCCTTCAAACATCATTTCAGCTGCATTGGCCAGAAAAATGATTAGGAAAGGGTGTGAGGCATACTTGGCACATGTTATAGACACCCAAGTGGATAGTCCAGCTCTGAAGGACATCCCCACTGTATGTGACTTTCTGAATGTGTTTCCTGATGAATTGCCAGGATTACCTCCAGAAAGAGAAGTGCAGTTTGAGATTGATGTTATGCCTAATGTGGACCCAATCTCTATAACACCATATAGAATGGCACTTGCAGAATTGAAAGAGTTGAAAGTGCAGTTGCAAGAATTGCTTGACAAGGGCTTTATCCGCCTAGTGTATCACCTTGGGGAGTGCCAGTGTTGTTTGTAAAAAAGAAAGATGGCACTCTCCGCTTCTGTATTGATTATCGGCAGTTGAATAAGGTGACAATAAATAATAGATACCCATTGCCCCAAATTGATGACTTGTTTGATAAGTTAAAGGGTGCAGCTGTGTCCTCCAAAATTGACCTGAGATTAGGTTATTATCAGCTGAAAGTACAAGAACAGAGTATTGCTAAAACTGCCTTTAGAACCCGCTAAGGCCATTATGAGTTTTTGGTTATGCCATTTTGGTTAACTAATGCTCCGGCTGCTTTTATGGATCTGATGAACATTATCTTCAGACCATACCTCGACCAGTTTGTTTTGGTATTTATTGATGATATATTGGTCTATGCGAGGAATGCAGAAGAGAATGATACACATCTGCGAATTGTACTACAGACTTTGAGAGAGAAACAACTATATGCCAAATTATCGAAGTGTGAATTTTGGCTGAAGGAAATATCTTTCTTGGGGCATGTAGTATCAGAAGAGGGCATCAAGATAGATCCAAGTAAGATAAAAGCTGTCCTTAATTAGAGGCCACCCAGAAATGTCACAGAGGTTCGCAGTTTTCTGGGTTTAGCTGGATACTACCGTAGATTTGTGAAGGGATTCTCCATGTTGGCATCTCTATTGACCAAACTGATTAGCAAAGATGTGAAATTTCAGAGGACTGATAAATGCCAGCAAAGTTTTGATGAATTGAAGAGATGTTTGACTGAAGCTCCAGTTTTGACTTTACTTACACCGGGTGAAGAATAAACAGTTTACAGCGATGCTTCTCACAATGGGTTAGGTTGTGTGCTGATGTAAGATCGAAATGTCATTGCCTATGCATCACGCTAGCTAAAACCGCATGAGAGGAATTATCCGACACATGACTTGGAGCTTGCAGCCATTGTGTTTGCTCTTAAGATCTGGAGACACTATTTGTATGGGGAAAAGTGTTACATCTACACAGATCATAAGAGTTTTAAGTATTTGGGCACCCAAAAAGAGCTGAACTTGAGACAGAGGAGATGGTTAGAGTTGATAAAAGACTATGATTGTCTGATAGACTATCAGCCAGGGAAGGCTAATGTGGTGGCTGACGCCTTAAGTCACAAGACTATGGCAAGTCTACGGGTTACTCCTTTGTCTTTAGTGCATGAGTTAAGATCATTGCATGCCAGCTTAGAGACTAATGATGATGGTCAGACAGCAGTTGCATGGCATGAACAGCCAGTGTTGATTGACCAGATTAGAATGGCTGCTCAGAATGATGAAAAGTATCAGAAGCTGTTGGAAGAAGTGAGACAGGGCAAGAAACCAGAGTTTTCAATAAGAGATGATGGTCTACTGCTACACCAGGGTAGAATATGTGTTCCTGATGATGTTGATTTGAGATAGATTATTTTGAAGGAAGCACATGAGTCTCCTTTTGCCATGCACCCTGGTGGTACAAAAATGTATAGAGGGCTAAAGGAGCATTACTGGTGGATGGGTTTAAAAAGGGATGTGGCAGAGTTTGTATACAAATGCCCAACTTGTCAGCAAGTAAAGGCAGAGCATCAAGTACCTACTTGGTTGTTACATCCATTACCAGTGCCAGAATGGAAATGGGAAATAATAACAATGGATTTTGTGATGGGACTTCCGAGGACACAGAAGAGTCATGATGCAGTTTGGGTCATTGTTGACAGACTGACTAAATCTGTTCATTTTCTACCAGTCCGGATGGACTACAGTTTAGAAAGATTGGCTAAGTTGTATATAGACGAGATTGTGAGACTGCATGGAGTGCCAGTATTCATTGTATCAGACAGAGATCCTAGGTTCACTTCTAGATTCTGGGGTAGTCTTCAGAGAGCCCTAGGAACTAGATTGAACTTTAGTATGGCATTCCACCCACAGACAGATGGCCAGTCTGAGAGGGTAATTCAGATATTGGAGGATATGCTACGGGCTTGTGTGATTGAGTTTGAGGGCAGTTGGGATACACACTTGCCTTTGATTGAGTTTGCTTATAACAACAGCTACTAATCAAGCATTGGGATGCCTCCATATGAAGCCTTGTATGGCAGAAAATGTAGAACCCCATTGTGTTGGGATGACATGGGTGAAAGAAAGATGATTGGACCCAAAATTGTTCAGCAGATTGAAGAGAAAATCAGGGTGATTAAAGATCGACTTAAGACTGCATCAGATCGTCAGAAGTCCTACATTGATCTGAAGAGAAGGGATATTGAGTATGCAGGGAGTGAGAAATTTTTCCTCAAAGTTTCTCCTTGGAAGAGAATTATGAGATTTGGCAGAAAAGGGAAACTGAGTCCTCGATTCATTGGTCCTTATGAGGTTCTGGAAAGAGTGGGTCCTTTGGCATATCGTTTGGCACTACCTCCAAAGTTAGAGAAGATACATAATGTTTTCCATGTGTATATGTTGAGGAGGTATCGATCAGACCCATCTCATGTACTACCAGTAGAGGAAATTGAAGTGAATCCAGACCTCACATATGAGGAAGAACCCATAGAGATTTTGGCTTCTGAGGTGAAGTAGCTACGGAACAAACAGATACCATTGGTAAAAGTGCTGTGGAACCATCATTCGGGCCAGGAGGCTACTTCAGAACGAGAGGAGGACATGAGGAGACAGCACCCACAGCTGTTCAGAGATTGATACCAGGTAAAATTTCGAGACGAAATTTATTTTAAGGGGGGGAGAATTGTAACACCCCTATTTGCATAGCCTGGTATATTTCACTGTTCCGGTGACCGGAGTTGGTTCGGACAATTAAGGGGATTAGAACCATACTTAAGACAACTAGATAAACCATAAAAACAAATAATTAGTAATGTCCAATTAGTTAAGTATAAAGAAGAAAAACAGATCATAAGAAGTTAAACGAGCCGAGAGTCACAGCGATGGGTGACCTTCTCGGGAAAGACCGCGAAGTCATTTTAAACTCAAATTTTGAACCGTAAAATGTGACGCCGCGGTCCTTATGACCCTTATAAACATAGTGGAAAAGAGAAAATCACGAAAAGGAACTGATAAGCCAGTCAAATAATTAGGTCAGGGAGCCGGAAGAAATATGAAATTAATTGCAAACCGAGATGAACCGGCGAGGGGCAATTTGGTCAATTGACCCCGAGAGCTGACTCCTAACCTAACAGTCAAATAAAATCGAAGAAAAGAAAACTTCAGGATCGAAAATTAAATTAAAGAACTAATAGAAAAATAAATAAAAAAAAAGAAAAGAGAAAATGGAAAAGTCAAAAGGTGATGACATCATGCATGACCTCATGCATGATGCCATAAAGAATAAAATTAAGTTATTTACTTATTTGGATTTTTGGTCTTTCATAAGACTAAAAACAAAGAAAAGAAAAAAAAATTAAAATAATCTCATTTCTTCTTCTTCTTGGATGTCCCATATCTCTCTTTCCCTCACCACCATGTGCAACCACCGTTGATGAATGCATCAAGCTTCCATAACTTGATTTTAGCCTTTCTAAATAAACCCTAAACCCTAAAAAGCTTCCAATCTACACTAGAAAAGTAGATTGAGGGAGAAGAAGAAAGAAGAAAGTGAAAGAATTGGTGGATTGTAAATCAAAGAATTAAGGTTAGTGTTCCTCTTCATTTTCTCTTTGAATCTATGTTTAAGTGGTTAAGTTATACTTGGAAATATGCTTAAATGAAAAGAAAATTGGTTGAGGGACTAAACTGATTTTCGGCCAGCTTTGTTATGAGGATGATTTGCATGAATTGAATGGTTTGTAAGGGATATATAAATCTTAGTTAGTTGAATGATTATGGTTAAAGGCATGGAATCAAGTAAATGCAACAAATTAGTGTGGATTAGGGTTTGGACATTAGGGTTTCGGGACCAAAAATGTGAAGAAGTGCTAAATGATGTCTTTGACATAGTTTAAGGAAAGAAATGGCCATTTGTGACCTAATTAAGTGTGTTAGAAGTGTTTGAATCAAAGCCAAATTCGGATTGGGTATGCACCATGACCAAAAGTCAACTTTGAGGGACCAAAAATGGAATTTTACAAGTCCAATGGATATGGGACCAATCGGTGATGAAAATAGGCACTAAATGACACAATTTTCATTTAGGATGCATGCCCAAAAAGTGACTAAAACCTAGTGAACAAGTTGACTAAAGTTGAAAAATTACAAGCTGCCCTGCACAAACTGACCACATGAATAGTATTTGTTCATTTGGTCATAACTCGAGCTATGCAGGTCAAAATGACCTGAAATTTTACCAGTGGTTATATGAGATATAGATCTAAGACTTTCATGAAGAACACAAACCCAAATTATGCCATTAACCCAATCAAATCACTGAGCAAATTTGGATCACTGAACCTATAAAACTGTAGATTTATCATATGAACAGTAAAGTTTCAATGGCTATAACTCTCTCTAGAAAACTCCGATTTAGGTGATTCTTGAACCGATGGAAACCTAAGGCATATTAGAACATTTCATATGAAGAAAATTAGACCAATTATGAACCTAACTTGATCAAATTGCTGAACAAAATTGGAATCAATAATCTGCCAAAACAAAATTCTGCAGCATGAATAGTAAACGTAATTTGCATATAACTTGAGCTACAAAATTCCAATTGGAGTGATTCAATAAGGAGAATAAACTTAAGACAATAAGGAACATTTTCTATGCAGGAAGTTTTACCAATTCTAACAATAAAATGACCAATGGAACAGTGCAACCTAGACACCAAAAACTGAAAATTGACAATTTTGCCTAAAAGACTTAAGTGTTAAGAAAATGACCAAAACTAACAAGTTTGGTAACCAAAATGTGGTATGTGGGTGAAGTTGGAATTCCCATACCTATTAAGCTTTAGAAAGTCAACAATTTGACTTAAATAGTGTAGTAAATAGTAACCCAAAACACAAAAATTTCAAGAACGTCGAGTTTAGCACATTAGAGCTAGGTAAAAGTGAAGTTAAATTTATTTTTGGATTTATGCTAAGTTATGGTACTGAAACACTGTGAAACTGTGTGTTTCAGCTGAAAAAGACTTGGAAGCTCTGAGAAACTGAGTCAAGGCCTAGAGGCGACTCACGTCAGGTCTGTGCACAGTAATTTTTATATAAATATATGATTCCTGAAAATTTGATTTTTTTTTAGTTAATTATGAATTGTGTTGCCATTTGTGATTATGAATATGACTTTTTAAAATTGACCAGATTTCTCATAAATTATTTCAATAAATCGTTTTAAACTAATTTTGTGTTCACACTTAGCATGACAGTATCACAATATTCCTCCTCCATTTATGGGGTTGAGATTGTTCATTTTCCTCCCTCTCTGGCTTACCAGTTGAGGTCGAGATCGGATGAGTACTCATTAGCTAGCTAGCCACCTCCCTCATTGATTTCGATTAGTGGGGTAGTAGATTTCTTTTTCGTGGTGTACAATACGGCATTGATCGAAAATTTTGTGTCATGGCTTAAGTTGTGTATGATTTGGCAACATTTTGTTTATTGAACTATTTGACCAAATTGTGTTATTATGAATTTTAGTAACCTGTGAAATATGATTGAGAAATATTTAAATTGTGATTTGATAATGAATGATTTATCTATTATATTTTAAATTTTTATTATGCACCACTGAATATTTTTATACTCAGCGATAGCTTATTTTGCTGTCGCAGATAAGAGCAAAGAGAAAGCAGCAGAGTGAGCTGTGGGATTAACAAGAACTCTTGATCATTTTTGTACGGGTATTGTTTTATACCCTTGTAATTATTTTGATGTAAATACTGTAATGTCATAAGTATCAATGTAAAGTGAGCAGTTGTATAATAAATTGTAATATTAATATTTTTGGATTTTATATCTGTAAAGTTAATTTGTGCATACAATATTAATGGAATGATATGAAATAGTTTGTTTTGAGAATTTTGAGATGTATTAACTTAAGAATATTTCAAGGTTGGGAGTTAGGAAAAATTTATTGGAATTGCTTTTTACAGGTTTTGAAGAACGATTTTCTCCAAATATAAATGGAACTCTGTCAAAATTTTTATAAAATTTACGATAAAATTAAAGTGGACAAAATTTTTACTAGTTTATAAGCTTTGAATAAATGATTTTAATTCCTACCAAAATGCTCACCGCTTCCAAAATGCAAGAAAATAGTTTTAAAATCCCTTGTAGTGTACTTAATGAATTATCGGTAGGTGAAGTTTGGTAGCTCATTAGTTATTCTACGGGATCATGTTATGCCTTACAGAGGGGCAAGGTGTGACATGATATGACTGTGTGAATTTATAAAAATTGTTTTGCAACTTCAGAAGTGAAAAATGTCTTTGACCGAAATTTTAAATTGTGTTCGTATCTGTTTATTAATTTCAATACTGTATTTGGATTAATTGTGATTTAATAAATGCATAAATTAGTATTTTTGTTATGTTGTGCACCACTGAGTAATTGTACTCAGCGATGGCTTTTCGTTGCTATCGCAGGTAGAGAGACTGGTAAAGCAGCTGAGTAAGCTGCTAAGGACTGAAGGTACTTCACTTCTCGATTTTTATCGCGCATTAAATTATACCCTTTGTACATATTTATTTTGATGTATATGACTGTATGTACATGTTGTAAATTGGTCTTGAGCTGTCGTACAGAACTTGTAATAATATTATTTTAGATTTTCTTATGTAAATTTAGATTGATGAATGTAAATCAATTTTTCTTTAATGGAATGTAAATGAAATTATTCAATATTATTTTTGAAAAATATTTGAGTTGAGAATTATGAATTATGAAAATTTGCATTGAATTGTGGAGATGGAGTAAATTTGTGCTTAATTGAGTTGTATTGGTGGTTGATTTTGATGAAGTGAAATATTTGAAAGTGTTTTGTACAGGTCAAAATTTTTTGTTTTCTTAAATATAGCCGGCATTCTGTTGAAATTTTTTCAAAATTTGCTAAAAAATAAAAATGGACAAAAATTTTACTTAATTTTTGAACTTTAATTAAATATTTTTAGTACTTGTTAGAAATGCTCACCACTTTCAAAAAGTAAGAAAATTGTTTTAAAATCCCTTGTAGTATATTTAACAGGTTATCGGTAGACAGAGTCAATAATTCATTAGGTATACTACAGAATCATATTATGTCTTACAGAGGGGTAAGGTGTGACGTGTTTTAGTGGTATCAGAGCAAGTTTTAAAATTATGTTTTGACCTGTGAATGTGTATTTGCTTTGTGATAAGTACAACTGCTTAATGTCCTTATTTGCTACATACAGTGCATTACATTATAAATATGAACTAACGGAGAGAAATCTCCTTGTGTTATTTATTTAGGAGGTATAATACCCTTGAATTGAAATGGAAGAAGGGGACTGCTCGATTGAGCAATCTGTAGAGGCTGAGGCACAAGGGGAAGCCCCAGCCCTTCAAAATGTAAGCGGATCAGTGGCATCAGCCCCACCAATGTCGCAGTTTCCTACACAATTTGCTTAGCAGATGGCTATAATGTTCCAACAAATGGCTGGAAGCATGCCTGCTCAAGCTCAACTTCAAACACCGGTGGTGTAACCACAACCTCCAGCCAAGCAGTATGACAAGCTACTTAAGTATGGGGCTACAGAGTTTAAGGGTATAGTGGAACCTTTAGAGGCAGAGTAGTGGTTGGAGAGAACGGATAGAGTGTTCAAGAAACTGTACTGCACGGATGAATTAAAATTCGAATATTTAGTATCACTACTGCAGGGGGATGCATATGATTGGTGGAAAAACCGTCCCCCATAGCTTGGTAGAACCCCCAGTACTGACATGGGACGACTTCATCAGAGAGTTCAGATAAAAGTATGTCCCCGATACAGTGGCAGAATATGAAAGGGAGTTCTCTCGCTTGAGCCACTATGGAAGGAGTCTACTGTCTACTAATAGAGAAAGATGTAAGAGGTTTGAGATCGGTTTGAAACCCAATCTGAGGATCCAAGTGGTTGGATTCAGACATAATAACTTCTCTAAGCTCATCTCTCAAGCAATTGAGTTAGAAAGAATTAAGTTAGAAGCGACACCGGTGAAAGATAAAATAGAGAAGACAGAGAAATCAGAAAAAAAGAAAAGTGGAAAGGCATTGGATCAAAGTTCCAGTGGCAATACTAGAAAAAGAAAGAAATTTAGGGGATCAAGCAGAGGTGGAAGGTCTGGAACGGTTAGATTTTTTGGGCAAAGACCCCCTTGGTCTGGTCAGTAGATGACCAGAAGTTCTCACCATCCCCGCCCTTGTGAGACATGTGGCAAAACCCATGGTGGGTTATATTACTGGGCTACAGGAGCCCATTTTAACTGCAGGGTTATGGGGCATCTAGCTAAAGATTGCACCATCGCTGCAACACCCTTCACCCATCTACAGTGTAGTCGAGCAAGGTGTGTCACACGGAGTGCCGGAGCGCCTGATCTTATCTGATTTCATTACAGTTCTTGACTTATTTTTTAAAAAACTTTATCTAAGGTTTAGGCTACTTTTACTTTTATCAAAATTTAACTAATTTGGAAATTTCAAAAATTTTGACGACAATTTGGCAGAGTGCCGGCTGTAATTTGGACTAACAGTTCTTCTGAACCTGCCAAAAATAATTTCAATATATATACTCAAATTCACAATGCAAAATTAGTCTCAAAATTTCTCATACTCAATCTCAATTAGAATCATCAAGATCAGATACTTAACTCATATATCAGAATTCTTACATTTCATTAACTTACATAATTTGCCAACTAATTATATAAGTTTTTCAAGTACAGGATATATAAATAATTTATAATATACTTAGAATGAACAAAATGCATAACATGTATAATATGATCCCTATCTACGTGCATTGCTGAGGAGGTGACAACCTTGAACTCTTTTAACACTTCTGTAGATCTGGACTCCAAAATCTCAGTGGAAGTGCCTGCGTGAGGAAAACAGTTCCATCGCACTAAGCATTTCTGCTTAGTGGTGCAATAGTATAACAAGAAATAATATATACAAATAAAGAAAGAAATAAATCATAGTTCGGATACTCAGGAATCAATTTAATTTGGTATGATATTTCTTGTATCAACTATCTTATATACTAGTTTGATCTTCTTTGGAAGTACTAAGTTATAACCTTTCAGTAATAATGCCTAGCATACAAATTATTCTAATTGTATTGTATTTAAAGTCTCTACGGTTCTGCAAATTATATTTTTGTTATGTTTCTATTGCTAATCTCTTTTACTCATTTCATTTAATTCTTAACCTAATTGTACTGAAATTTTATTATACTTAACTTAACTTAACTGCTTGAATTGAATAATATTTTAATTGACTGCCTGTGTAGCCTAGACACTGACTAGACTGGATAAAAGGATATACTAGCACTGGGTACCTAGTACCTCGGGCCGTCACACCATCGATCACAAAGTATCTCCTGGTGTGCAAACAGTGTGGCTAAAAAGCCATATAATCAATAAGTAAGGCAATAAGCTAAGTATAATAACATAATCCATATAGCCATAGGCTATTAAAATCACAGTGTGGCATAATAACCCATAAAACACAATATGGTGTAATGCCATTTACAGAACAGCTGTCAGAACCCTATTGGCATGCCAACCTATCCAAACTAGTCAACTAGGCAAACTAGGGCATATTAAAAGGTTACATATTTAATTCTTTATTCTTAGGGTTTATACGTCTTTATGCCTTTCACTGGTCAACAAAATTGTTGACCTTTTTATGCATCATGGATAGGTTGATTCTAGTATAAACATGTCACAACTATTCAGTAGATCATCAGACAGATCACATTTCATATCAATTATTCTGAAGTACCATTGTGCTCAAAGCATTTTTCCTATCTCTGATAATAAGAACCAATGTCCCATTAATACGTTCATGTGATTTATTAAGTCATTATATTTCTTAAGTCATTATATTTCTTATTCAGATTACTAGTCAAACATAAACGTTGACTTTTTCACACTAAACAGATATGTTGGTTCTAGTTATACTAGGATTCCTCATTTTGAGTTTATACTCGTTGGCATTGATTTCCAAACTTAATTCAAGGCTAATTATATGTGATTCCAAATTTTAAGATTTCATGGCCAATAGTTACTGTTCCATTGGGTCAGGCTATAGGGTGAAATTAGGAATATTCTCTTCATCAAATTGTTTCGTATTGTGCCTTGTTTAATTCTCTTTTTGAATTACTCCATTTTGAGTTGTATAACTCAAGTTATGGTCAATTAACCATAACTAGGTCAAATATGAATTTTGGTTCCCTTAGTAGTAATTTTGATTATGGAATTTACTAATTTATTTGGACTGCTTATAATGACATTTAGTGTAACACCCCTATATTCGATAGTGCATTCTACTGTTCCGGTGACCAGTGTATGTTCGGACAGCTAGAATGCCTAGAACTACAATTAATTGTTAGTGAGGAGATATAAAATAATAAAATAAAATAGAGGAAAATACAAGAAAAACAAAGAAAAAAATAAGAGCAATGAAATGTAACTAAGTTAAACGAGCCAAAAATCGTAGCGATGGGTGACCGCACTGGAAAGTTGTGGCGTAGACCGTTGACTAGCCCTGGATCATAGGAAACCCTGGAAAATATTTTTAAGAGTTAAATAAACATTTATAAAGGTGTAATTGACATTGGAAATGTCAAAGAAGATATAGCAAGTTAATATAAACAAAAACAAAAATTAAAGAAATCGGTGGGTCAAGAAGTTAATCGGTAGCACTGAAAATTTTGAAATGCAACCCGAAGAGGGGCATTTTCGTCATTTGACACCCCGAGTTGCCTTTTGACCTAAATGTCCATTAAAAATAAATGATATTAAACTTTGAAAATAACATAAAAATTAAAAATGTGATATATAATATAAATAGTGAAAGATTGAGGGCATAATTACAATTTTAGGAATCTTGGATTAATTAATCTTTTAGCTATCTTTAGTGCTCCACTAAGTATTATTTGATGGACATATATAAACCCCAAAGTGGACAGATTTCTCCACTTTTACCTTCTTCTTCCTCACATTTTCATTTGGCCGAATTCCATTTTCCATTTAAATTCATCCATGGTCGTCCATGGCCAAGCTCTCTCTCTCCATTATCCAAGCCAATTGTCTTCCATTATCCTTCACTAAAGTTGGTCCATACAGCTTGGGGAAGAGATGGGGAGCAAGAAAGAAAGGTTTTGGTGAAGTTTCTAATAAGCTTCATAGAAGGTAAGTATCCATTTCTTCATCCTTTTTTTATTAATGTTTGTCTTGGTGTTTAGATAAGTTGATTTGCTAAAGAAATTGAAAGTTTTTATGAATATGGACAAAGCTCCAAATCAACAGCCATGGAATATCAAGGTTAATGAATTATTTCTTCATGTAAATGGTGTTTTGAGGTGTTAATTTAAGTGCTTAAATGTATATGAGTGATTTACCATGTATATAGTTTGAATTGTAAGTTTGAAAATTTAGAATGGAAGATTGATGTATATGTTTAACTTGGGCAGCCTTATGGTGAAGTTAGAAGTGTTTAAATTCATGAAAGGTTTGTTAAATTATGGTACTAAAAGTGGCAGCATATGTATAGGATTTAGTAGTGAATATATATGTAATTTGGTGATGGAAGTTATATGTAATGGTTAGGTGTGTTTATGTATATAAATTGTTAATTTTGGAACCTTGTAATTCTGAGTTATAATTGCTGTATGAAGAGTTCGTATATTCTGCCCAAAGTGACTATATTGTAAAGTGATGAATGGTTGTGGCATGATACAAATGCAGAATTGGGTTGGGAAGTGAAGTTATAGCTAGTTGAATGTGTGATTGGTTGGTGCTTTAAAAATGGGTTAAGGGCAGTATGTATTTTAGGCCATAAATGGAATTGTATGACTCCAATTGGTTTGAGGCTAATTGGAGGTGAAACTAGGCACAAAATATGCCAACTTTCATGTTGAAAGCCTATCAAAATTCTGTCCAAAAAGTGACATGAAGACTGACCTAATCCAGAATTGCAAACTTGGTAACCCAGAAATTGACCATTTGAACAGTAGTCAGTATTTTTATATGGTTGGAAAGCTTAGACATAGGGCTACATCTTTTGTAGAGATCACCAAACCCAGAATGACCATAAGCAAGTCAAAATGCTTGCACAAATTCGGGTATAAAAACTGCTAGAATTGGAAATGACATAAGTTTGCCATTTTAGTGTAATCTGCCCAACAATAGTAAAATGACCATAACTTGGTCTAGTAATCTCCAAATGACCTAAAATTTGTGGCAAAAGTTCAATGAGACATAGACCTCAAGTTTGTAATTCTGACCAGAACCCAAAAACTGAGGGAACTTGGTCATCCGGCTAGGTCAAAACAACATACCAAAATCTAATAAATTGCAATAAAATGCAATACACTTGAAAATGAAATTGGCAACATATACCGACACTAAAGGAATATAAAATCTGACATATTACTAACATTAAAATTAATTCACCTAGTGTGTATTAATGGTCAATATTATAGGTTGACTAATACAATGAATTGAAGGGAATAGTACCAAGAAAATTTAGATATTGGATCATATTGTTAGAAACAATTTAAGTGAGTACTGAAACACTTTAAATTGTGTGTTTCAGTTAGAAAGGATATTGAGACACATAAGGAACATTGAGTCAAGGCCTAGAGGTGACTCAAATCAGGTCTGTGCATAATACTTTTTATATTCATTGCTTCTACTAGAAAATTTATTTGGAAAAATGAGTTATGAATAATTTTTTATTGTTTTGGCTTTGAGAATTTTATTTGAAAATTATTGTGTTGCCAACTTTGTAAATGGAAATTTTTACATAAAATGTGATTTTTGGTTTGTATGAAATATTTAAATATTATGATTTGGAATTGTTTTGATTCACACTTAGCATGGCAATATCACTATGTTCCTCCTCCATTTATGGGGTGAGTATGACTGTATTCCTCCCTCTTTGATTTGCCAGTCTGAGGTGAGTATGGATGAGTATTCATTATCTAGCTAGCCACCTCCCTCATTGATTTCAATTTGTGGGGAAAGTATGTCTTGACGTGGTGTACAACACGACATGTTTGGAAAAATTTGTGTCATGACCTAAGTTGTGTTATTAATTGGCAACACTGTGTTATTCAATTGTGTGATCAAATTTGTGTTATATAAGCTTTGAAAATTGTGACATGAAATTATGAATTATTTGAATTGTAAATTATCAATAAAAGTTTTATATACCGCATTTTAAATTATTATTGTGCACCATTGAGTAAATTTTACTCAGCGATAGCTTTTTCATTATTGTCGCTAGTAGACAGACAGATAAAGCAGCAGAGTAGGCTACTTGTGGTACACTTTTGGGATTTTATCGGTATATTGAGTATACCACCTCCTTGTAATTTCTTATTGTAATGTATGTGAACTGTATGTATATATTGTACTTAGTCTTGAGCAGTTGTAAACTAAAGTCGTAAATTATTTTGGCCTGTAAAAATGTTATAATATATTTCTCTTATCTCAGCTTTTGAACTACTCAGTCATTTTGCATTTTATCTTCGGAATTGCTGAAAATGATATTGAATTGAGTTTGAACTGTGTTGAGGACACTAATATGAGTTGAGTCATATTGGAGTTTGAGATTGAACAAATATATTGGAAATGCTTTTCACAGGTTTTTGAAAAACTGTTTTGCTCCAAATACAGATGGCACTTTGCTGAAATTTTTACAGAAATTATTGATACATTAGATTTGTTATTTGATTTCCCTTTAGTTAAAAAGAAAAAAAAAATTTAACACCTGTCAAAAGTGCTCACCACATTAAAAAGAAGTAAGAAATTGTTTAAAATCTCTTGTAGTGTGTTTAATGGGTTACCGGTAGGCAAAGTACAGTAATTCATTAGGTGCATTACGGGATCATGTTACATCTTATGGAGGCGTAGGGTGTGAGATGTTTTAGTGGTATCAGAGCTAGTTTTTAAATTCTGTTTTAACCTGTAATTTAAATATTTTTCTTTATAGTATAATTGCTCAATGTCATGGTTTGATACATACAGTACATTACATTATAAATATGCACTAACGGGAGGAAATCTCCTTATGTTATTTTTTTAAGGGCTATAATATCCTCTAATTGACTATAGAAGAAGGGGACAATTTAGTCGATCAATCAGTAGAGGCTGAGGTATAAGGGGAAGCCCCAACCCTTCAAAATGTGAGTGGATCAGCTGCACCAACCCCCTCAATACCGCAGTTCCCTACTCAGTTTGCTCAGCAGATGGGTGCGATGTTCTAACAGATCATGCCGACTTAAGCCCCACTGCAGACACCAGTAGTACAACCACAGCCTTCAGCTAGGCAGTCTGACAAGCTGATTAAGTATGGGGCTATTGAGTTCAAGGGGACAGTGGATCCGTTAGGGGCAGAACAATGGTTAGAAAGGATGGAAAGAGTTTTTAGGAAGCTGCACAGCACCGATGAGCTGAAGTTTGAATACTCAGTTTCACTTCTATAGGGGGATGCATATGACTGGTGGAAAACCATTCCCCACAGTTTAATGGAACCCCTAAAGCTGACATGGGATGACTTTCTCAGAGAGTTTAGACAAAAATATGTCCTAGATGCCTATGTGGACCAGAAGCTATAGGAGTTCTTAAGCCTTAAGTAAAGGAATAGAACAGTGGCAGAATATGAGAGAAGCTTCTCTCGATTGAGTCATTATGTAGGAAGCCTGCTTACCACTCCTGGAGACAAATGTAAATATTTTAAGGCTAGGTTAAGACCTAGTCTAAGAATACAAGTTGTGGGGTTCCGACACCAGAATTTCTCAAAGCTAATATCCCAAGCCCTAGAACTGGAAAGAATTGAGAATGAAGAAATAATTGAAAAGGGTACATAAGAAAAAGAGAGAATTAGAAAGACTATTGATCAAGTTCCTAATAGTGGGTCAGGAAAGAGAAAGCACTTTGGAGGATCTAGCTCACGCGAATTGGGTAGAGATAGATCTTCTGAACAGAAACCTCCCCGATCGGATCAGTAAACTCAGCAAAGACCTAGAAATACGCTGTCAGATTGACTTTGTGAAACTTGTGGTAAACCACATAGTGGGGTATGTTATAGAGCCATAGGAACATGTTTTAATTGTGGAGAGACAGATCATTTTGCTAAGGATTGTATAAATCCACGCCGTTTTGGATCATTTACTACACCAGAGGGAACAACCCAAGTTTTTACCCCAAAGAGTTCACCATCCGTTAGTAGAGGCAGAGGTAGAGGTAGGGGTAGTACACTTGGAAGTCAGAGTACTATGAATCAGCTAGAACAAGGTGATGCTTCAGCTAGAGTATACACTATCTGTGAGAGCTGACAGTGAGACTTCCGACATTGTTCTTTGGTACTGTCTCAATTTTTAACTAAGATATATATATATATATATATATATATATATATATATATATATATATATATATATATATATATATATATATATGTATTGTTTGTCCCGGGTCTGCATACTTTTATGTTAGTGCCAGCATTGTTTACCTTCCTGCTGTCCCTCGTATAAAAATAAATTTTGATATGTTAGTGATTAGTCTTTTTGGAATTAGTTTTGGAAGAGTTTGCTAGTGAAAGACATTTCCTAGAATACGATAAATATTTGAAAATCGATAGATAAAAGAGTTGTGGAAGTAAAAATTTGAACAGTTGGTTCAAATGTAACAAAGAAATGTTACGAATATGAGTAAGATTATTGCCTAGAATGGTCAGAGGACCAATGATTGGATAAATAATTTTAACATGACCTCAATGGTCATTCAATAAGGAAACATGAATCAAAATATTAGATAGAATGATAGTAAGAAAATATTAGTGTTATATAAACAAATTAAATGTTATATTAGATTGTTAAAAGTCTTATATAAACTTAAAGGAAATAAGATTATATGATTGTATAGAAAAGAGAAAAACTAAGTTCTCACTCCATAGGATCACACAAGGTCCTAGAAAGAGTGGATTCATTATCACACAAAATTGCTTACCTCTAAAAATGTGAAATGAATTTAAATTCAACGTATGATGGGAAAACTCATAAAGATCTTAGTACATGAGGTGAAGCAGCTGAGAAATAAATGTATACATTTGGTTAAGGTGTTATGGACCATCATCCATGCCAGGAAGTTACTTAGGAACGAGAGGAGGATATGAGGAGGCATCACCCACAATTGTTCAGAGACTAAAATCATGTAAAATTTCGAGACGAAATTTATTTTAAGGGGGGGTAAACTGTAACACCCCTATATTCGGTAGTGCGTTCTACTTTTCCGGTGACCAGTGTCTGGCTAGACAGCTAAAATGCCTGAAACTAGACTTAAATGTTAGTGAGGAGACATAAAATAATGAAATACAATAGAGAAAAATACAAGAAAAACAAAGGAAAAATAAGAGCAATGAAATGTAACTAAGTTAAACGAGCCAAAAATCGTAGCGATGGGTGACGGCACTAGGAAGTTGCTGCGTAGACCGTTGATTAGCCCTAAACCGCGGAGAACCCTGAAAAATATTTTTAAGACTTAAATAAACATTTCTAGAGGTGTAATTGACATTTTTATGTCAAAGAAAATTTAGCAAGTCAATATAAACAAAAACAAAAATTAAAGAAATTGGCGGGTTAAGAAGTAAATCGGTAGCACTGAAAAATTTGAAATGCAACCCGAAGAGGGGCATTTTGATCATTTGACACCCCGAGTTACCTTTTTACCTAAATGTCCATTAAAAATAAATAATATTAAACTTTGAAAATGATATGAAAATTAAAAATGTGATATATAATATAAATAGTGAAAGTTTGAGGGCATAATTGCTATTTTAGGAATCTTGGATTAATTAATCTTTTAGTTATCATTAGTGCTCCACTAAGTATTATTTAATGGACCTATATAAACCCCAAAGTGGATAGATTTCTCCACTTTCAACTTCTTCTTCCTCACATTTTCATTTGGCCGAATTCCATTTTCCATTTAAATTCATCCATCGCTGTCCATGGCCAAGCTCTCTCTCTCCATTATCCATGCCAATTTTCTTCCGTTATCTTTCACTAAAGCTAGTCCATACAGCTTGGGGAAGAGATAGGGAGCAAGAAAGAAAGGTTTTGGTGAAGTTTTTAACAAGCTTCATAGGAGGTAAGTATCCATTTCTTCATCCTTTCTTCATTAATATTTGTCTTGATGTTGAGATAAGTTGATTTGTTAAAGAAATTGAAAGTTTTGATGAATATGGACAAAGCTCCAAATTGGCAGCCATGGAATATCAAGGTTAATGAATTATTTCTTCATGTAAATGGTGTTTTAAGGTGCTGATTTAAGTGCATAAATGTATAGGAGTAATTTACCATGTATATAGTTTGAATTGTAAGTTTGAAAATTTAAAATGGAAGCTTGATGTATATGTGTAACTTGGGCAGCCTTATGGTGAAGTTGGAAGTGTTTAAATTCATGAAAGGTTTGTTAAATTATGTTACTAAAAGTGGCAGCATATGTGTGGGATTTTGTAGTGAATATATATGTAATTTGGTGATGGAAATTATATGTAATGGTTATGTGTGTTTATGTGTATAAATTATTGAATTTGGAACCATGTAATTCTGAGTTATATTTGCTGTATGAATAGTTTGTATATTCTACCCAAAGTGACTATATTGTAAGGTGATAAATGGTTGTCGTATGATACAAATGCAGAATTGGGTTGGGAAGTGAAGTTATAGCTAGTTGAATGTGTGATTGGTTGGTGCTTTAGAAATGTATTAAGGGCAGTATGTATTTTAGGCTATAAATGGAATTGTGTGACTCCAATTGGTTTGAGGCCAGTTAGAGGTGAAACTAGGCACAAAATGTGCCAACTTCCATGTTGAAAGCCTACCAAAATTCTGTCCAGAAAGTGACATGAAGACTGACCTAATCCGGAATTGCAAACTTGGTAACCCAGAAATTGACCATTTGAACAGCAGTAAGTATTTTGGCTATAACTCACTCAAAATAGGTCCAAATGATCTGAAATTTATATGGTTAGAAAGCTTACACATAGGGTTACATCTTTTGTACAGATTATCAAACCCAGAAATGAACATAAGCAAGTCAAAATGCTTGCACAAGTTTGGGTATAAAAATTGCCAGAATTGGAAATGACCTAAAAATGACATAAGTTTGCCATTTTAGTGCAATCTACCCAGCAATAGTAAAATGACCATAACTTGGTCTAGTAAACTCCAAATAGCTTAAATTTTGTGGCAAAAGTTCAATGAGATATAGACCTACAAGTTTCTAATTCTGACCAGAACCTAGAAACTGAGAGAACTAGGTCATCCAGCAACGTCAAAACAGCATACCAAAATTCGATAAATTGCAATAAAATGCAATACACTTGAAAATGAAATTGGTAACATATACCAACACTAAAGGACTATAAAATTTGACATATTGGTAACATTAAAATTAATTTACCTAGTGTGTATTAATGGTCAATATTATAGGTTAACTAATGGAATGAATTGAAGGGAATAGTGCCAAGAAAATTTAGATATTGGATCGTACTGTTAGAAACAATTTAATTGAGTACTAAAATACTTTAAATTGTGTGTTTCAATTAAAAAGCATATTGAGAAGCATAAGGAACACTGAGTCAAGGCCAAGAGGCATATATCAGAGGTTTGTGCACAATACTTTTTATATTCACTGCTTTTACCAGAAAATTTATTTAGAGAAATGAGTTATGAATAATTTTTTATTGGTTTGGCTTTGGAAATATTATTTGGAAATTATTGTGTTGCCTACTTTGCAAATAGAAATTTTGAGGTAAAATGTGATTTGTGGTTTGTATGAAATATTTAAATATAGCGATTTGGAATTGTTTTGATTCACACTTGGCATGGCAATATCACTATGTTCCTCCTCCATATATGGGGTGAGTATGACTATATTCCTCCCTCTTTGACTTGCCAGTCTGAGGTGAGTATGGATGAGTATTCATTATCTAGCTAGCCACCTCCCTCATTGATTTTGGTTTGTGGGGTGAGTATGTCTTGTCGTGGTGTACAACACGGCATGTTTAGAAAAATTTGTGTCATGACCTAAGTTGTGTTTTTGATTGGCAACACTGTGTTATTCAATTGTGTGATCAAATTTGTGTTATATGAGCTTTGAAAATTGTGACATGAAATTGTGAATTATTTGAATTGTAAATTATCAATAAAAGTTTTATATACCGCATTTTAAATTGTTATTATGCACCAGTGAGTAAATTTTACTTAGCGATAGCTTTTTCATTGTTGTCGTAGGTAAACAGACAAATAAAATAGCAGAGTAGGCTGCTTGTGCTACACTTTTGGGATTTTGCCTGGTATATTGAGTATACCACCTTATTGTAATTTTTG
This sequence comes from Hevea brasiliensis, assembly GCF_030052815.1. NCBI lineage: Eukaryota > Viridiplantae > Streptophyta > Magnoliopsida > Malpighiales > Euphorbiaceae > Hevea > Hevea brasiliensis. Next base: position 29,638,300 of record NC_079494.1, on the reverse strand, counting down.
TTGTAATGTATGTGAACTGTATGTATATATTGTACTTGGTCTTGTGCAGTTGGAAACTAATGTTGTAAATTATTTTGGCCTGTAAAAATGTTATAATATATTTCTCTTATCTTAGTTTTTAAACTACTCAGTCATTTTACGTTTTATCTTTGGAATTGCTAAAAATGATATTGAATTGAGTTTGAACTGTGTTGAGGACACTGATTTGAGTTGAGTCATAATGGAGTTTGGAATTGAACAAATATATTGGAAGTGCTTTTCACAGGTTTTTGAAGAACTATTTTGCTCCAAATACAGACGGTACTCTGCCGAAATTTTTATAGAAATTATTGATACTTCAGATTTGTTATTTGATTTCCCTTCAGTTAAAAAAAAAAAAATTAGAACCTAGCAGAAGTGCTCACTACTTTAAAAAGAAGTAAGAAATTGTTTAAAATCCCTTGTAGTGTGTTTAATGGGTTACTGGTAGGTGAAGTACGGTAATTCATTAGGTGCACTACGGGATCATGTTACATCTTATAGAGGCGTAGGGTGTGACATTTAGGCCTAGTGTGCTTCGTATGATTTGTTGCCCTATGTCTTATAGTCAATTAGAAATTTTACTTGTAATTTTTCAAGTCTTATAGAATTATTTATAGTCAAATTGTTGACTTGGACTGAATGGTCCTACATTGGCATGGTCCTTAATTAGGTCAATGGCCTTGACCTTAAATTCTGGCCTTATACATTTATAATCTGAGGAAGTTGCCTAAAACAAAGTTTTAGGTCTCTTTCTTAGCTTTCCAGATTGCTATGGCTAATTACATTTGGAGACTTCTTGTGGGAGATATACCTATTGGAATTTTCTGGACTTAATGGTCAATTGTACCAATTCCAGATTTCTTATGTCAAATTAATCAACTTAATTGGCCTAGTTCCCTTGATTTTTGGGTACTGGTCAAAGTTTCAATATTTTAGGTTTATGTCTTATTGAACTTTTGGCACTGATTTTAGGTCATTATGAGTTATATAGACTAAGATATGGTCAATTTACTAAAGCTGGACAGATTGCATTTTCAATGTAACTTTAGGTCATTTTTAGGTAAAGTTCAATTCTGGTAAGTTTGGTACCTTAAATTGGGCAAGCAATCTGACTTGGTTCAAGTCATTTTTGGGCTTTGGTGTCTTCATAAGAGTTGTAGCTCTATGTCTAATCTTTCCATTGATATAAAGTTCAGGTCATTTGGACCTGTTTTGAGTGAGTTATGGTCAAATGAGTGACTACTGTTCATATGGTCAAATTCTGGGTTCCAATGGTTCTAGACAGTTTTGTTACCTCAACTTGTGCAAGCAATTTGACTTAGTAAATGACATTTTTGGGTTCTGTGATCTTCACCAAAGTTATAGCTCTATGTCTAAGCTTTCCAATGGTATAGATTTCAGGTCATTTGGAGTTGTGTAGTCGAAGATATAGTCATTTTACTATGGCTGGTCAAGTTGCACTTATATTACACTATTAAGTCATTTTTAAGTCAAAGTCATTTCGGCCAGTTTTTGTAACCCAACTTGGGCAATCAATTTGACTTGCTTAATGGCATTTCTGGGCTTGGTGGTCTCTACCAAAGTTGTAGCCCTATGTCTAAGCTTTCCAATGATATAAATTTTAGGTCATTTGGACCTGTTTTGAGTGAGTTATGGCCAAAATATTGGCTACTATTCATATGGTTAAAAATCTAGGTTTCAAGTTACTAATCTAGATTAGGTCACTAAATTGGTCATTTTCTGGACAGAATTTTGGCAAGCTTTCTACACAAAAGTTGGTCCAATTTAGTTATAGTTTTACCTCTAAATGGCCTCATGCCAATTGGGGTCACACAAGGTCAGTTATGGCCTAATTTATACACGTCCTTCATCAATCACACAAATTGCACACAAATTGCACTTCCAATGTTTAATCCTCTTTCTCCCAAACTACAATACAACATTCATAGCACTTCTAATCTCATTCATCAAGTCTCAAATTGGTCAATTCCTAATAGTTTACTCAAGTCCTCATTATGTTAGTAGTATGCCCTAGAGCATATCATGTAGTATGTATCTTGTACATATTTTTATTAATAAAAATCATTTCCACTTTTTCGTTTACATAATATATTTATGTGTAATAGAAAAGGTCCATTGATATTTTGTTAGAAATTCTATTCTTAAGTTGTTAAGAATATGAGTGACAGTATTTCTAGCACAAAGTATCATAAATAGGTTCACAATCGAGGATACTTCATAATAAAGACATGACTTATCCAGAAAGATTGTATTCATGTCTGTTCCCAAGTTATTTATATGGGATATAAATAAGATGGAATGGTGAGTCTCATGCCATATAACAAACATGATAGGCACTTATACATAATAAGTAGGCTGAACCAGTGACACTTATGACAAGCACATGGAGTTTACTCTTATCAATGCATTGTCATAAATCATATGAGTGCATATAATTTTTAGACCTAAGATAGCATAGTTATCTTGTATATAGGTGGTTTGACTTTGATACTACTTTCATACTTGTACTGTGTATGGGTATATGGGCATGTGTTGGCTCCTACTTGTTATATATGGAGGTAGGTGTTGATCAAGATGGAATCTGTTCCTCTAAATAAATAGAGATAAAATCCTATATTCATTTAATTATTCTTGATGTTTCAAGTTCCTGGCTAGGATAGATAGATTTATTCAGAAAGAGTTTCTGATGAGAAAATCTTTTAATCAAGAACTGGAATTAAAAGAGAATATAATATTCATAGCAAATGGGGTTTGGCATAAACCATGAATCCAGCTTGAGTTGGGATTTTGTAATAAAGAGATTCTAGTGCATGGTAACATATGATTATAGGTTCATTTAAGGTAAACCTTATTACTGATTGGGTGGCCGTGGCATGCTATGCTAGGTGTTAACCATGGTCTATGAGGTGCATAAAATGATTTAGAGAAATCCTTTATGGTAAGAAAGAGTTCTGATGATATTAAGAGTTGATATCATGTCTCATTGCCAATTAGTGATGAGCCTAGTAAGTCACACATATACACAAGTTATCACCTAATTAAATATGATTTAATTAATTAATTAAAGAGTTTAATTGATTAATTAGATAAGTTTGGTTTGCAATTAGATTGCAAAGTCCTTAGCATGACTTGAAACCAAATCTAGGTTGTTGGATGTACAGTATAAGTTAAATTTATATTTAAAGTGTTTAAATATGAATTTAATTAATAAGAAATTAATTAATAAAGATTAATTAATTAATTTATATTTGATATAAATTGATTAGAAGAAGAGAAATAATTATTTTGGGTTAAGAACTCAAAATTAAGACTCAGGGGCATTTTAGTCATTTCACAGGATGACATGTGGAACTATGAGATGGTGACACATGGCACTACACATAAGCTTGCCAAATGTCTTTTAATCATGTAAGATGATTAAAATTAAGATTAAATATTGGTTTAACACTTAGCACAATGTGATTGGATCAACTAAACCTAGAACCAATTAGAGGGTGACATGTGGCAGGGGTTTTATGTGTTGACCTACCTATATAAGTATTGTTATGAAAAGAGAAAAAACAACCAGCAGCTATTTTCTTTGGTGCCACCACCCAAGAAGGTCTCCCTCCTCTTCATCTTCTTCTCTCATCTATTCCATGAGATTAGCAAATAATCTCTTGAATTAAAAATACTAGAAATTGTTTCTAATGTCCTATTTACATCTTTAATCTCTTAAAAAGGCAAAACTTGATTTTCTAATTAATAAAAAAAGCTTTAGAAGCTATTCAACCCCTATGTTCGGTGGTGCGTTCAACTGTTTTGGTGACTAGTGTCGGTTCGGATGGCTAGGATGCCCAGAACTACACTTAATTGACAGTGAGGAAGCATAAAATAATGAAATATGTAATGAGAAAAAAAAAATAAATAAAAGAGATAAAATGTGACTAACTTAAATGAGCCAAACCCATAGCGATGGGTGACCGCACTAGGAAATTACGGCAATGACCGTTGACTAGCCCTGGATCGCGAGGAACTCGGGAAAATATTTTCGGACATGATTAAAGGTCTATTGAAGTATAAATGTCATTAGAAATATCAAAGAAAAATTAATTAATTAGTACAAAGAAAAATGAGAAATTGAGAAAACGATAAAACACGGTGTTATCGAAAAATCGAAAATGTAACCCGAATAGGGGCATTTTGAATAGGGGCATTTTGGTCATTTGATACCTAGAGTTGACTTTTGACCTCAATGTCCATGAAAAATAAGTGGTATTACACTTTGAAAATGTCATGAAAAATAAATATGTGGTACATTATTTAAATAGTGAAAGAAATGAGGCAAATGTGCAAATTATGGAACTTTAACTAATTAAATCATTAATTTATAGTTAGTGCTCCACCAAGTGGGATTAGTAGACATATAAAACCAAGTGGACAACATGCAAATTCACTTTCTTCCTCATTTTTTCCACTTTGCCGAATTGCTTTCTCAAGTTCTTCCATGGCCAAATGTTCTTCCAAGCTTCCTCCATGGCCATTCATGCATAAGCTCAAATCTACCATGATTCAAGCCTTATTTCTTCAAACTCCCTCCATTATAAGTGGTCTTCACACCATGGGCAGTATGTGGGCAGCAAAAAAGAGAGGAAATTCCATGGATTTGTGAAGCTCAAGTTGATGTTAGAGCTTAATCTTTCCATTTACCTTCACTAATCCTTGTGTTGAGCTTTGGGTAAGTTGAATTGCTAAGAAAAATTGAGGAAATGATGAGTATTGGTGAACCTTAGTTTTGGTAGCCATGAAAATGCATGGTTAGTGACTTATTCTTATATGTATTTAATGAGAATTAAGGTTGATTAACTCAAATAGAAGTGGTAGTAGGTTAATGTCCAAGTATGTGCATGTTAGTGCTTGAATTAAGGGTTTGAAATGGGACCTTAAAACTTTGGCAAACTGCCATGTTTGACAGCCTATAATATCATGAATTTGTGTATGTGAATATGAAGTTTATTAATGAAATATGATGGTGTTGAATTATGTGCAGTTTGTATAATTGCCATGGAAGTGTATGTGTAAAATAAGTATTGATGTACATTGAATTTGGAAGGATGTGAATGATGGACTTTAATGGTGAATTGTGTTCATTGGGCACTTGAGTGTTCTACCCAATATGCTTGCTGAAATTGTGTTTAGTATTTGTAGAAGTGCTATGAATAAATAATGAAGTCATGAGGAGGAAGAGGAATGTCAAATTGGAAGTGTAATTGTCTTGTGCAGGTTGTGTATGTTGGCAGCACATAAATTAGGCCATAAGTGTAAAACTGTGAACCCAATTGGTATAAGGCCAATGGTGGGTGAAACTAGACACCAAATAGGCCAACTGTTATGTAGAAATGTTGTCAAAATTTTGCCTAGAAACTGACCTTAAAAATGACCAAATCCGAATTAGTGACTTGAAAGCCTGAAAATTGACCATTTGGACAGCAGTTAGTGTTTTGACCATAACTCACTCAAAACAGGTCCAATTGACCTAAACTTTTTACCATGAATATTTTAGACATAGATCTACAATTCTTATGAAGACACCAAAGCCCAGAAATGGACAGAACCAAGCCAAATATCTTGCACAAGTTCGGGTACCAAAACTGGCCGAAGTGAAAATGACCTAAAAATGACCTAAGCCTACCATTTTAGTGCATTCTGTGCAGCATTGGTAAATTGACCATATCTTGGTCTACACAACTCAGACTGACCTGAAATTTTGCCCCACGGGCAATAAAACATAGACCTACAAATTTGTAGTTTGGACCAAAACCCAAAACCTGAGGGAACTAGGTCAGCCGGCTAGGTTAAAATAGTGTACCAAAATCCAATAAATTGCAATAAAATGCAATACACTTGAAAATGAATTTGGTAATATATACCAACACTAAAGGGCCATAAAATGTGACATATTGGTAACGTTGGAATTGACTCACTTAGAGTGCATCAAGGCTCAACATTATAGGTTGACTAAAGAAATGAATTGAAGGGAATAGTGCCAAGAAAATTTAGATATTGAACTTTATAGTTGGAAACAAATTCATTGAGTACTGAAACACTTTAAGTTGTGTGTTTCAGTTGATAAGGATATTAAGAAGCATAAAGAACAATGAGTCAAGGCCTAGGAGCGACTCAAATCAGGTTTGTGCACAACCAGTTTTTAACTGATTTTGTTCTGAATATTTCATATCATTAAATGACATATTTTTCTTACGTATTATGTTTAATAAGCATTGGATTTAATTCAATGATTATTGAAATTGTTATAGTATGCATGAATTTAGCATTGTGAAATGGTATTTTCACAACTATTAAGCATTATTGTGGATTGAATAAATTATGTTTTGGAAAATTATGATAGAACATGTTTTGAATTATGATGGGCAATTTGCATGGAAAAATGCAAATGTATGATTTGAATTGTGATGAGCATAAAAATTATTGGATATTGGGATTGACTTTGAATCGAATTGCATTATGATTTATGCTCACTAAAAGGATTGTGATATTATTTTATATCTCACTATCCATGCTTGACTAGGTTATTACCCGTCTCTCTCATTTGTTGAGAAGACAATGGAGTTAGTTGTGTTTCGATTACCATGGTACATGCACAGGCTTAGATTCTCCTCTTATTAGAGGTTAGATCTAAGTTTTTTTTTTTTTTTTTTATGTTATGGCCCTTTCGGAAGATTCATTATTGTGATGTGTATTGTGCACGATGATTCGACCTCCCCGACCATAGGGAGTTAGAATCACCCCAAAGATGACCCTTTCGGATTAGTCTTGCATAGTTAGTGAGATAAAGAATGGTTTTAGAGATAAAGAATGGTTTTTGAGATAAATAATGGTTTTTGAGATAAACAATGGCTTTTGAGATAAAGAATGGTTTTTGAGATAAAGAATGGTTTTTGAATAGTAAAGAATTGTGATTTCAATTATGATTTATGTATAATTGATTTTTATGGAATTACCTTAAATGGTTAGTTATGATTTGATAAATTGAATTTCGTGATCAAAGTCATTTTATACAAATGATTTATATTATTGGCAATGACTATTTTGAGTTTTGGAATTTGATGAGTATCCAGATTTCCAAATTATTTGCTGTAATTTTTATTAAGGTATATTGTACTTGGTTTTAAATTACAGTTGTGCACCACTGAGTTCACCACTCATCGATAGCTTTGTATGCTATAGCAGGTGAAAAGAGCATAGAGCAGTTGAGTAAGCTTCTTTGAAGACACATTCAGATCAGCTCCAGGTTTATCATAGGTATACCCATGTACACAGGTTTTGATGTATGCATGTAATAATATGTATGTAAATTATTTGAACAGTTGTATAAAAACTCTTGTAAAATATTTTGGTATGTAGTTAAATATAAATTATTGTTATATAAATTTTGAGTCTTGTAATCAATGAAATAATTCTTTTATAATGAGATTGATTTATGAGATGAAATGAAGTTTATTGGAGTTGTATTTGAGAAAACATATTGGGAGTGTTTTCCTTTTCAAGTTTGAAGAACTGTTTTCTCAAAACACAGCCGGCACTTTGCCAAAATTTTGAAAAAATTTTATAACACCATATTTTAATCGATGATTTAAATTTCACGAAAATTGTTTTAAAATCCCTTGTAGTATATCTAATAGGTTATCGATAGGCGAAGTACGGTATTTCATTAGGTGTACTACAGGATCATGTTACATCTTACGGGGGAGTAGGGAGTGACATGTTTTGTGGTATTAGAGCAATGGTTTTAAAGTAAATTTTGAACTGTGAATTTGAAATCTTTTTGTCGGTAAATACAACTGCTCAAATGTTTGATACATATAGTACATTTACATCATAAATATGAACTAATGGAGAGGAATCTCCTTGTGTTGGTTGTACAAGAATAGAAAATCCTGTGAAAAGATATAGAAGAGAAGAATGAGACAATAGAATAGTCTGTGATGGCAGAAGTGCAAGTTGAGGCCCCAGCCCCATAAAGTGTCGAAGGCCCGACTGTACCAGTTTTATCGGTACAAATTACTGCACTAATGGCCCAGCAAATGGCCACTTTCTTTTAACAAATGGCTGATAATCTATCAGCCCAAGCACAAGTATAAACCCAACTTGCGAAAGGGTAGTGTGAAATAGAGAAGAGGGAGAAACATATGGGTCAGAGCTCGAGCAGTAATTTAGGGAAGAGAAAAGAATTTGAGTAACCCCGAGCTCAGGGATATGACAGAGGCGGATCATTAGGGCAGAGAACACCAAGATCCAGTCGTCGAACAACCAGAAGCTCCTATTCTGCCCGTTTCTCCTTGTTTGTGGTAAGCTACATGGAGGTATTTGTTGTAAGGCCTCTGGAGCTTGCTACAATTGTGGAAAGCTTGGACGCTTTGTTAGAAATTGTACTAGAGTACCTCGATCTACTCTCAAAAGTTCACAGATAGTCAGTAGAGGTCGAGATAGAAATAGAGTTGGTACTCCTCACAACCATAACATAGTGAATCAACCCGAACATAGTAGCGCATCAGCTAGAGCGTCCACTATGCGCCAAGGGGAAAGAACATAAACTTCGGATGTAGCTGCTGGTAGGTTCTTAAAGAAAAAAAAAATTATTATGTGATCCCAGCACTACTTAGTTGTATGTTAGTGTTAGAACAATATGTTCTGTTGTTATTCCTTTACATGGGAATAAATTTTGATGCAATAGTGATTAGTCCTTTAAGATAAGGAATGTGATAATAAGTGAAATTAGTTTTGGAAGAGTTTATCAGCAAAAAGTATTTTCTAGCACACCATAATTTATAAAGCTAAATGGCAAGCCTACTTAATGTAAGGCAAGAGGACGTAAAAGTAAATTGCAGTAATAGAATTGCTCTAGATGAGGGCAAAGATGTTACTGTTAGTAATTGTTAATGCATATTGTAAACATAATAAGATTCGAATATCAGTAAATTCGAAAAGGATAAAATATAGGAAAGTTTGATCTATGGGAGAGTATCGTAGTAACTATGCAATATTCTTGATGTTTATACTGTAAGTTGTAGATTACAGTACTGACTTGAGATTATTGTGTGGAGTTACGTACTACCCAATAGTACACCAAGATGAGAATAGTTGCCAACGGCATCTGTGTTGGTATAGTTATGCTAGGACAGAATTTTATTATTGGAAATGAGTTTGGAAATCCTACTTAGGGATTTAAAACACAAAAGTTAGAATATCGAAAGGTTATAGTTTAGTACAAAAGAAAGTAAGCTATAGAATATTAATAGATAAAAAGAGTTGTGGAAGTAAAAATTTGAACAGTTGGTTCAGATATAACAAAGAAATGTTACGAATGTGAGTAAGATTGTTGGCTAGAATGGTCAAAGGACCCATGATTAGATAAGTAATTCTAATATGACCGTAATGGTCATTCAAGAAGGGAACATGAATCGAAATATTTGACAGAACGATAGTAAGAAAAGATTAGTGCTGTATAGACAAAGTAAATGTTACATTAGATTGTTAAAAATCTTGCACAAATTTAGAGGAAAGAAGATTATACGATCATATAGAAAGGAGGAAACAAACATGTAAATATTGTAAGATGGCTATTGGGTAAAATTTTGCGGATGAAATTTATTTTAAGACAGGGGGGGGGGGGGAGGGGGGGAGGAGGGAGATTTGTAACACCCTTATGTTCTGTAGTGTGTTCAACTATTTCGGTGACCAGTGTCAGTCTGGATAGCTAGGATGCCTAGAACTACACTTAATTGACAGTGAGGAAGCATAAAATAATGAAATATGTAATGAGAAAAATTTTTAAAAAAAATAAAAGAGATAAAATGTGACTAAGTCAAACGAGCCAAACCCTTAGTGATGGGTAATCGCACTGGGAAGTTACGGCAAGGACCGTTGACTAGCCCTGGATTGCGGAGAACCCAGGAAAATATTTTTGGGACATAATTAAAGGTCTATTGAAGTATAAATTTCATTAGAAATATCAAAGAAAAATTAATTAATTAGTACAAAGAAAAATGAGAAATCGAGAAAACGACAAAACTCGGTGTTACCGAAAAATTGGGAATACAACCCGAATAAGGGCATTTTGGTTATTTGACACCTAGAGTTGACCTTTGACCTCAATGTCCATTAAAAATAAGTAGTATTACACTTTGAAATGTCATGAAAAATAAAAATGCGGTACATTATTTAAATAGTGAAAGAAATGAGGCAAATGTGCAAATTATGAAACTTTAACTAATTAAATCATTAATTTATAGTTAGTGCTTCACTAAGTGGGATTAGTGGACATATAAAACCAAGTAGACAGCATGCAAATTCGCTTTCTTCCTCATTTTTTTCACTTTATCGAATTGCTTTCTCAAGTTCTTCCATGGCCAAATGTTCTTCTAAGCTTCCTACATGGCCATTCATGCATAAGCTCAAATCTACCATGATTCAAGCCATATTTCTTCAAACTCCCTCCATTAAAAGTGGTCTTCACACCATGGGCAATATGTGGGCAGCGAAAAAGAGAGGAAATTCCATGGATTTGTGAAGCTCAAGTTGTGGTTAATGCTTAATCTTTCCATTTACCTTCACTATTCCTTGTGTTGAGCTTTGGGTAAGTTGAATTACTAAGAAAATTTGAGGAAATGATGAGTATTGGTGAATCTTAGTTTTGGCAGCCATGAAAATGCATGGTTAGTGACTTATTCTTATATGTATTTGATGGGAATTAAGGTTGATTAACTCAAATAGAAGTGATAGTAGGTTAATGTCCAAGTATGTGCATGTTAGTGCTTGAATTAAGGCTTTGAAATGGGACCTTGATGCTTTGGAAAACTGCCATGTTTGGTAGCCTATAATATTATGAATTTGTGTGTGTGAATATGAAGTTTATTAATGAAATATGATGGTGTTGAATTATGGGCAGTTTGTATAATTGCCATGGAAGTGTATGTGTAAAATAAGTGTTGATGTACATTGAATTTGGGTGGATGTGAATGTTGGACTTTAATGGTGAATTGTGTGCATTGAGCACTTGAGTGTTCTGCCCAATATGCTTGCTGGAATTGTGTTTAGTATTTGTAGAAGTGCTATGAATAAATAGTGAAGTCATGAGGAATAGGAGGAATGTAAAATTGGAAGTGTAATTGTCTTGCGCAGATTGTGTATGTTGCAGCACCTAAATTAGGTCATAAGTGCAAAACTGTGAACCCAATTGGTATGTGGCCAATGGGGGGTGAAACTAGACACCAAATAGGCCAACTTTCATGTATAAATATTGCCAAAATTCTACCCAAAAACTGACCTTAAAAATGACCAAATCTAGATTAGTGACTTGAAAGCCTAAAAATTGACCATTTGGGCAGCAGTTAGCGTTTTGACCATAACTCACTCAAAACAGGTCCAATTGACCTGGAATTTTTATCATAAATATTTTAGACATACATATACAATTCTTTTGAAGAGACCAAAGCCCAGAAATGGCCAGAACCAAGCCAAATACCTTGCACAAGTTTGGGTACCAAAACTGGCCGAAGTGAAAATGACCTAAAAATGACCTAAGCCTACCATTTTAGTGCATTCTATTCAGCATTGGTAAATTCACCATATCTTGGTCTACACAACTCAGAATGACCTAAAATTTTGCCCCGCGTGCAATAAGACATAGATCTACAAGTTTGTAGTTTGGACCGAAACCCAAAAACTGAGGAAACTAGGTCGTCCGGCTAGGTCAAAATAGTGTACCGAAATCTAATAAATTACAATAAAATGCAATATACTTGAAAATGAATTTGGTAACATATACCAACATTAAAAGGGCCATAAAATGTGACATATCAGTAACATTGGAATTGACTCACTTAGAGTGCATCAAGGGTTAACATTATAGGTTGACTAATGAAATGAATTGAAAGGAATAGTACCAAGAAAATTTAGATATTGGATTTTATGATTGGAAACAAATTCATTGAGTACTGAAACACTTTAAATTGTGTGTTTTAGTTGATAAGGATATTGAGAAGCATAAAGAACATTGAGTCAAGGCCTAAGAGAGACTCAAATCAGGTTTGTGCACAACTAGTTTTTAACTGATTTTGTTTTGAATATATCATATGATTAAATGACATATTTTTCTTATGTATTATGTTTAACAAGCATTGAATTTTATTCAATGATTATTGAAATTGTTATAGTATGCATGAATTTAGCTTTGTGAAATGGTATTTCCACAAGTATTAAGCATTGTTGTGGATTGAATAAATTATGATTTGGAAAATTGTGATAGAACATGTTTTGAATTGTGATGGGTAATTTGCATGGAAAAATGCAAATGTATGATTTGAATTGTGATGAGCATAAAAATTATTGGATATTGGGATTGACTTTGAATCGAATTGTATTGTGATTTATGCTCACTAAAAGGATTGTGATATTGTTTTATATCTCACTATAGATGCTTGACTAGGTTATTACCCGTCTCTCTCATTTGTTGAGAACATAATGGAGTTAGTTGTGTTTTGATTACCATGGTACATGCACAGGCTTAGATTCTCCTCTTATTAGAGGTTAGATTTAAGTTTTTTTTTTTTTTTTTATGTTATCGCCCTTTCGGAAGATTCATTATTGTGATGTGTACTGTGCACGATGATTCGACCTCCCCGACCATAGGGAGTTAGAATCTGATTCGACCTCCCCGACCATAAGGAGTTAGAATCACCCCGAAGATGGCCCTTTCGGATTAGTCTTGCATAGTTAGTGAGATAAAGAATGGTTTTAGAGATAAAGAATGGTTTTTGAAATAAAGAATTGTTTTTGAGATAAAGAATGGCTTTTGAGATAAAGAATGGTTTTTGAGATAAAGAATGGTTTTTGAATAGTAAAGAATTGTGATTTCAATTATGATTTATGTATAATTGATTTTGTTGGAATTACCTTAAATGGTTAGTTATGATTTGATAAATTGAATTTCGTGATCAAAGTCATTTTATACAAATGATTTATATTATTGGCAATGAATTTTTTGAGTTTTGGAATTTGATGAGTATTCAGATTTCCAAATTATTTGCTGTAATTTTTATTAAGGTATATTGTACTATGTTTTAAATTATAGTTGTGCACCACTGAGTTCGCCACTCAGCGATAGCTTTGTATGCTGTCGCAGGTAAAAAGAGCATAGAGCAGTTGAGTAAGCTTCTTTGAAGACACATTCAGATCAGATCCAAGTTTATCATAGGTATACCCATGTATACAGGTTTTGATGTATGCATGTAATAATATATATGTAAATTATTTATGGAAATTATTTGAGCAGTTGTATAAAAACTCTTGTAAAATATTTTGGTATGTAATTAAATGTAAATTATTATGATATAAATTTTGAGTCTTCTAATCGATGAAATAATTCTTTTATAATGAGATTGATTTATGAGATGAAATGAAGTTTATTGGAGTTGTATTTGAGAAAACATATTGGGAGTGTTTTTCTTTTCAAGTTTGAAGAACTGTTTTCTCAAAATACAGCCGGCACTTTGTCGAAATTTTGAAAAAAATTTTATAACACCAGATTTTAATCGATGAATTAAATTTCACTAAAATTGTTTTAAAATCCCTTGTAGTATATCTAATGGGTTATCGGTAGGCGAAGTACGGTAATTCATAAGGTGTACTACGGGATCATGTTACCTCTTACGAGAGAGTAGGGTGTGACATGGACAAGCTAGAGGGACAACATCTGGTGTCCTGAAGACGTATCTCAAAGGAACAAATACACTGCATTGCATCAAGAGGTTAGTGTATTTGTTCTTGATTTAATCTAGGGTTCTAAAATTAATCTAATTAATTCTAAAATCTTAAGTGACAAATACAGATCCAAAAACATATTAAAAGAGCTTTAATTTGTTGTTTATCATTGAAATCAAATAAATAAAAATAAACCATGCATGATGCATGTGACCCTAGGTGAAAATTTTTGAAATTCAATGGTATAAAGTTGTATTTTTCACGCTTTCACCTATTCAATTGGTATCAGAGCCACTATATTTGTCATTTAGATTGTTGATTATATGATTTAATTGTGTGTTTTGATCATGAGATGATTTATCCATTGCTGGTTACAATGGATGTGTGGCGGCATGCTTGAAGAACACCAACATGGTGCGCAAGGTGTTTGGCTTCATGGTTGGTGCAAGGTTTGGCTTTTTAATTCTGCAATTATTGTATGATCTAAGGACTATCCTATGACTAATTAAAGTGTTTAATTAGTAGTTTTAATCATACAATTAAATTTTGATTCAAATCAGAATTTTAAAAATTGGATGTACCTGAGGACATTAAAATTATTTGCATAATTACTGGCTCAATGGGATCAACTTAACTAATGCAAGATAAGTCAATAATAGATATACCTGAGATTTTGAGCATTATGGGCTAGGTAAAGGATTGAACCTCACATGAGATGTGATGGGCAAGGAGTTGCTCACTTATAGTTTATTGTAATTCTAATAATGGATGTACCTGAGGATGATGAATAGAATTATAAGATTTCAATCATACACTAGAAATCCATCCAACTAGGATTTCCATTTTCTACTTTGGAGGTGTAGGATTCGCTAAGTTAGTGGCAGGACTGTTAGTAGTATGCCCTAGAGCATATCATTTAGTATGTATCTTGTACATATTTTTATTAATAAAAGGCATTTCCACTTTTCCGTTTACATAATATATTTATATGCAATAGAAAAGATTCATTGATATTTTGTTAGAAATATTGTTCTTAAGTTGTTAAGAATATGAGTGACAATATTTCTAGCATAAAGTATCATAAATAGGTTTACAATCGAGGATACTTCATAATAAGGACATGACTTATCTAGAAAGATTGTATTCATATTTGTTCCCAAGTTATTTATATGAGATATAAATAAGATGGAATGGCGAGTCTCATGCCATATGACAAACATGATAAGCACTTATAAATGATAAGTAGGCCAAACAGTGACACTTATGACAAGCACATGGAGTTTACTCTTGTCAATGTTTTGTCATAAATCATATCAGTGCATATAATCTTTAGACCTAAGATAGCACAGTTATCTTGTATATAGGTAGTTTGAGTTTGATACTACTTTCATACTTATACTGTGTATGGGTATATGGGCATTTGTTGGCTCCTACTAGTTATATATGGAGGTAGGTGTTAATCAAGATGGAATCTGTTCCTCTAAGTAAATAGAGATAAAATCCTATTTTCATTTAATTGTTCCTGACGTTACAAGTTCCTGGCCAGGACAGATAGATTTATTCAGAAAAAAGTTTCTGATGAGAAAATCTTTTTAATCAAGAACTGGAATTAAAAGAGAATATAATATTAATAGCAAATAGAGTTTGACATAAATCATGACTCCAGCTTGAGTTGGGATTTTGTAACAGAGAGATTCTAGTGCATGGTAACATATGATTATAGGTTCATTTAAAGTAAACCTTATTACTAATTGGGTGGCCATGGCATGCTATGCTAGCTGTCAACCATGGTCTATGAGGTTCATAAAATGATTTTGAGAAATCATTTATGGTAAGAAAGAGTTCTGATGATATTAAGAGTTGATATCATGTCTCATTGCCAATTAGTGATGAGCCTAGTAAGTCACACACATACACAAGTTATCACCTATTTAAATATGATTTAATTAACTAATTAAAGAGTTTAATTAATTAATTAAATAGGTTTGGTTTGCAATTAAATTACAAAGTCCCTAGCATGACTTGAAATCAAATCTAGATTATTGGATGTATAGTATAAGTTAAATTTATATTTAAAGTGTTTAAATATGAATTTAATTAATAAGAAATTAATTAATAGAGATTAATTAATTAATTTACATTGATATAAATTAGAGGAAGAAAAAATAATTATTTTGGGTTAAGAACTCAAAATTAAGACACAGGGGCATTTTGGTCATTTCACAGTGTAACACGTGGCACCATGAGATGGTGACACATGGGATTACACATAAGCTTGCCAAATATTTTTTAATCATATAAGATGATTAAAATCAAGATTAAATATAGGTTTGACACTTGGCACAATGTGATTGGATCACTTAAACCTAGAGCTAATCAAAGAGTGACATGTAGCAAGGGTTTAATGTGTTAACCTAGCTATATAAGTGTTGTTATGAAAAAGAAAAACAACCAGCAGCTACTCCTCTCCTTTGTCATGCCATTTTGAGGCTCTCCATCTATTCTTCTTCATCTCTCATCAATTCAAAGAAATTAGCCATCAATCTCTTGAATTAAGAACACTAGAAATTGTTTCTAGTGTCCTGTTTATATCTCTAATCTCTTAAAAGGCAGGACTTGAATTTCTAATTAATAGAAAAAGCTTTAGAAGCTGTTCAAGGGCTGCCATAGGTGTTCTGGGTGTGGACAAACTAGAGGGACAACATCTGGTTTCCTGAAGACAAATCTCAAAGGCGCAGACACGCTGCAGTGCATCAAGAGGTTAGTATAATCGTTATTGATTTAATCTAGGGTTCTAAAATTAATCTGATTAATTTTTAGAATCTTAAATGGCAAATACAGATCCAACAACATATTAAAAGAGTTTTAATATGTTGTTTATCATTGAAATCAAATAGATAAAAATAAATATTGCATGATGCATGTGACCCTAGGTGAAAATTTTTGAATTCAATGGTATAAACTTGTGCTTTTCACGCTTCCGTTCCTTCAATTGGTATCAGAGCTACTATATTTGCCATTTAGATTGATGTTTATATGATTTAATTGTGTGTTTGATCATGACATCGAAAGTTCATTGCTGGTTGCAAAGCCAAGGTGGCGGCACAAATGATGAACACCATGGTGCGCATGGTTGATGCACCATAATGGTGTACAAAGGTAAATGGATGGTGAATGTGCAATTGTTGCATGATTTAAGATCCATTTTATGTCTAATTAAATTCTTTAATTAGAATTTTTATCACACAATTAAATTATGATTCAAATCAAAATTTTAAAAATTGTTTGAATGTGATTCAAATCTGAATTTTAGAAGTTGTTTGAATGTGATTCAAATCTGAATTTTTAATGTTGTTTGAATCATATTTAAAACTGATTTTTTTTTTTAAATTGATTGAATAAAATTCAGATCTGATTTTTTTAAAAAATGTTTGAATGTGATTAAAATCTAATTTTTTTAAAAATGTTTGAATGTGATTCAAATCTGAATTTTTAAAGTTGTTTGAATGTGATTCAAATCTGAATTTTTAAATTTGTTTGAATGAGATTCAAATCTGAATTTTTAAATTTATTTGAATCATATTCAAATATGGATTTTTAAGTTGAATATGAGATATTCAATTTAATTTAAGTATCTATGTTTTATTTAATTGTTAAATAGTGATATGCATGATGGATGATCATGGACTATAAAAGACCAATGTGATTGGCTTTATTTCTTTTATGTTTCTTTGGGATTGTAAATTAATTAATTTATTTTAATTTATTTTGGGCATGTATTATTAAGTTTGTAATAATTTTTGGATTGTAATTTCATTTATTTAAGTTCTTATAAATTCGCCTTGGTATGCCAAGGATTACTATGTAATATTGGATTGCAAGAAGTTCAAGGAGGTCAAGAGCATTAGTGGGACCAGTGGGAGGAATTCAAGATCAAGTGTTGATTATGTAATCTTTCAGCAACTCTTGTAAAATGAATGAATGAAATGCACCTAGGAATACCCTGATTCAATTCTTGGTGGCTCAGAATTGAATCCCTTAGAAAGTCCATGATCATACCATATTTATTGCTTATCCATGAATGCATGAGATGTATGGGAATGTATACTATTATATGATATATGCATGCTAATTGGATAATGTGCAAAGTGAGACCTTAATAGTAATTAGAATGACGATAAAATCTTCCAAACAAATGATTAAGTTGGAAATGCTATAATTAAAGTAATTATAACATAGGCCCTCCATTGGGACAATTATTTTAAGAAATTTTAAATAGTTGCATAAGATGCAATTAATTTAAGAGATTTTCTTAAGAATAATGGTTAAGCATGAGATGTTGTAAATATGTAAATAGTTTGGTGACCAATATTGGATGTACCCGAGGACATTAAAATTATTGCATAATTACTGGCTCAATGGGATCAACTTAACTAATGCAAGATAAGTCAATGATGGATGTATCTGAGATTTTGAGCATTAGGGGCTAGGTAAAGGATTGAACTTCACATGAGATGTGATGGGCAAGGAGTTGCTCACTTATAGTTTATTGTAATTCCAATAATGGATGTACATGAGGATGATCAATAGAATTATAAGAATTCAATCACCCACTAGAAATCCATCCAACTAGGATTTCCGTTTTCTACTTTGGAAGTGTAGGATTCACTAAGTTAGTGGGAGGACCAATTTGATTAAAAGACCATAATCATTTTGATTAATTACATGATATATTTACTAATTAATCTAGTTATTTTCTGCAGTTAATTTTCTGATAAAAATGAGCACAGAACAACCACCACCATCCAATATCCTTGCAAGCATACTTGATCGCAATAGGTAAACAGGACCTAATCTCTCTGATTGGCTCAGAAATTTGAAACTTGTCCTGAACCTTGAACATATAGGATATGTTCTAGACTCAAATGTTCCTGGTCCCTTACATCCAGAGGCCACACAAGAGGAACATGAAACTCTGGATAAGTGGAAGGAGCATGATATGAGAGCTAAGTGTTACATGCTTGCTTCCATGAGTAATGAGTTACAAAAGCAGCATGAGAACATGTTGAGTGTGAGTGAGATCCTCCTTCACCTACAAGAGTTCTATGGTGAGCACAGTAGAAATGCTAGGTATGAGATATCTAGACAGCTATTCCGTATGAGGATGTCTGAGGGACAGAATATTGGGGATCATGTCCATAAGATGATTCGGCTGATTGAGCAGTTGGAACATCTTGACTTCAACATGGATTTCCAACTACAGACGGATTTGATCCTTTAGTCCCTTCCTGAGTCTTTTGGCAATTTTGTGACAAATTTCCATATGACTCAACAGGAATGCACCTTAGCTGGTTTACTCAACATGCTGGTTATTGCCCAAAAGAATATGCCAGGCAATAAAGGAAAAGTGGTAGCTTTGATTGCATCTTCTTCTGTTGGAAAGTCCAACAAGAAGAAGGGCAATAAGAAAAAGAAACCTCAGATTCCTAGTCCTTCCAAGAAAATAGCTAAACAGAAAAGGAAGACTAAAGCTGATGGAGGCAAAGGAAAGTGTTTCCACTGCCAAAAGGATGGGCACTGGAAAAGGAACTGCCCAGAGTATCTTGCTCTCTGAAGGACAAGAAGGATACACCTTCGGAAGGTATGTCCATATCTTGTTATTTAGATTCTAATGATACTCATAGTTCATCTACAGCTTGGGTTTTAGATACTGGTGCCAGTTCTCACATTTCTAATGATATGCAGGAACTAGCGAATAGTAGCAGCTTGCGTTCTCAAGATATTAGAGTCCGGATTGGCAATGGCTCAACTGTTGAAGTTTTAGCCATAGGATCTAAATCTTTTTACATGTTTGGACATGTTTTGTGTTTGGATAATATTTTATATGTACCTGATGATTTTAAGAACATCATTTCTATATCTAGTTTGACTAGAAATGGCTATGAATTTCAGTTCACATATGATGTTTGCAATATTTATTTTGGAAATAAATATGTTGGTTTGGGTTAAATTAATGATGGTCTTTATTATTTGGATAATAATGACAAACACAAATTGAATGCAAGTGATCTAAAATAATGCAATGCCATGGTGAAAATCAACTCAAGTTCAAAATATATTTGGCACTTAAGGTTATGTCATGTTGCAGAAGATAGGATTGCAAAACTGGAGAAAATGGGGATTCCATCCTCATTGGGCTCTGAGCCTACTCCAACTTGTGAATCTTGCCTTCAGGGCAAAATGACTAGATCACCCTTTGTTGGACAAGGGCTAAGAGCTAAAAGTATTTTGGAGCTAATACATAGTAATGTATGTGGTCCATTTAAAGAAATGGCTAGAGGGGGCTTTATTATTTTATTACCTTTACTGATGATAAATCAAGATTTGGGTATTTGTATTTTATGAAATACAAATATGAATCCTTTGAAAAGTTTAAAGAATTTAAATCTGAAGTAGAAAATCAAACAGGAAAGAGTATTAAAGCTCTTCGATCAGATCGTAGAGGTGAATATTTGAGTACTGAATTTGATGAATACTTGAGAGAGCATGGCATTGTTTCTCAGCTGACTCCTCCAGGAATGACACAGTTGAATGGTGTATCTAAAAGGAGAAATCGTACCCTATTGGATATGGTACGTAGTATGATGAGCTATACTGATATGCCAATCTTCTTTTAGGGATTTGCATTAGAATCAGCTTTGTATATTCTGAATAGGATTCTATTAAAATCAGTTTCTTCCACACCTTATGAGATATGGCATGGAATAAAATCAAATCTTAAGCATGTTAAGATTTGGGGCTGTCTAGCTTATATAAAAAAACTGAACACTGATAAATTGGAGACCAGATCAGAAAAAGGTCGATTTGTTGGATATCCAAAAGGTAGTTTTGGATATTATTTTTATTTGCCTACTTCACAAAAGGTTGTGATAAGTAGAGATGCCACATTTCTTGAACAACAGTTTGTTCAAGAAGGAGGCAAAGGAAGACAAATAGAGTTAGATTTGGAGAATTCTGACCAACCAACAGATCAGATGGATATAGATCCATCTATTCAACCTATACCCGTTTATGAAACATCTACAACTGTTCCTCATAGAACAACCAGGGTATCTCACCCACCAGTGAGATATGGTTTTCTTCATGAAGAAGAACAAGAGTTGTCTACTCATGAAGAAGTAGATCATAGAGATGATCCACTTACCTATGAAGAAGCTATATCAGATATAAACTCTTCAAAATGGATTGATGCTATGAAATACGAGATTGATTCCATGTATAAGAATCAAGTTTGGGATCTTGTTGACCCACCTGAAGGTATTGTACCTATAGGGAACAAATGGGTTTTCAAGAAGAAAATCGGTTCTGATGGAAAGGTAGAAACCTATAAGGCAAGGCTAGTAGCAAAAGGGTTTCGCCAAAGGCAAGGAGTCGACTATGAGGAGACTTTCTCGCCTGTTGCCATGCTTAAATCAATTAGGATTTTATTACCACTAGCTGCATACTATGATTATGAGATTTGGCAGATGGATGTCAAAATAGCTTTTTTCAATGGATACATTGAAGAAAACATTTTCATAGAACAACCTCGGGGTTTTGAATCCCAAGATGGTTCCAAGGTATGCAAGCTAAAGCGATCCATTTATGGGTTGAAACAAGCTTCGAGGAGTTGGAACATCTGCTTTGATGAAGCCATTAAATCCTTTGGTTTTATCAAAAATGAGGATGAGCCATGTGTATATAAGAAGGTTAGTGACAGTGCTATCACTTTCCTTGTCTTATATGCGGATGACATACTGTTGATGGGTAATGACACTGGTATGTTGACAACTATAAAGGTATGGTTGTCCAATACATTGTCCATGAAAGACTTAGGGAAGGCAACCTATATTGTTGGGATTCGCATATATAGAGATAAGGCGAAAAGAATAATTGGTTTATCCCAAAGTCTATGCTTGGAAAAGGTGTTAAAGAGGTTTAACATGCTTGATTCCAAGAGAGGATTGTTACCAATGAGACATGGTATCCACCTTTCTAAAGAGATGTCTCCAAAGACACCTGAAGAAAGAGATAAGATGGCCAGGATTCCATATGCTTCAGTTATTAGATGTTTAATGTATGCAATGTTGTGTACTAGGCCGGATATCGCATATGCTATTAGTTTGACTAGCAGGTATCAATCCAATCTAGGTTTGGAACATTGGATAGCTGTCAAGAATATCCTTAAGTATTTGAGAAGAAATAAGGATTTATTCTTGATTTATGGAGGTGGAGACTTGCAATTGGATGGTTATACTGATTATGATTTCCAATCAGATATTGATGATAGAAAGTCTACCTCTGGATATGGGTTCATTTGTAATGGAGGTGCAGTCAGTTGGAAGAGTTCCAAACAGAGCACGACTGCAGATTCCACTACGGAGGCTGAGTATATTGCTGCATCAGATGCTGCAAAGGAAGCTGTTTGGATAAAGAAGTTCATGACAGAACTTACAGTAGTTCCTTCCATTGAGTCAGCAGTTCCACTACACTGTGACAACAATGGAGCCGTCATACAGGCTAAGGAACCAAGGTCTCACCAGAAATCCAAACACATACAAAGGTGCTACCACATTATCAGAGAAATAGTTGGGTGAGGTGATGTAGCCATGCAGAAAATAGCATCAGCTGAAAATCTAGCTGATCCATTCACTAAGCGTATGTCACAGACTTAGTTAGACCGACATCTTGAGAAGATAGGTGTAAGATATTGTAATGAATGGCTCTAGTACTAGTGGGAGATTGTTAGTAGTATGTCCTAGAGCATATCATTTAGTATGTATCTTGTATATATTTTTATTAATAAAAGGCATTTCCACTTTTTCGTTTACATAATATATTTATGTGTAATAGAAAAGGTCCATTGATATTTTGTTAGAAATATTATTCTTAAGTTGTTAAGAATATGAGTGACAATATTTCTAGCACAAAGTATCATAAATAGGTTCACAATCGAGGATACTTCATAATAAGGACATGACCTATCCAGAAAGATTGTATTCATGTTTGTTCCCAAGTTATTTATATGAGATATAAATAAGATGGAATGGTGAGTCTCATGCCATATAACAAACATGATAGGCACTTATAAATGATAAGTAGGCAGAACCAGTGACACTTATGACAAACACATGGAGTTTACTCTTGTCAATGTTTTGTCATAAATCATATAAGTGCATATAATCTTTAGACCTGAGATAGCACAGTTATCTTGTATATAGGTAGTTTGAGCATGATACTGCTTTCATACTTGTACTGTGTATGGGTATATGGGCATTTGTTGGCTCCTACTAGTTATATATGGAGGTAGGTGTTGATCAAGATGGAATCTGTTCCTCTAAGTAAATAAAGATAAAATCCTATGTTCATTTAATTGTTCTTGATGTTACAAATTCCTGGCCAGGACAGATAGATTTATTCAGAAAAGAATTTCTGATGAGAAAATTTTTTTAAACAAGAACTGGAATTAAAAGAGAACATAATATTCATAACAAATGGAGTTTGACATAAACCATGACTCCAGCTTTAGTTGGGATTTTGTAACAGAGAGATTTTAGTGCATGGTAACATATGATTATAGGTTCATTTAAGGTAAACCTTCTTACTAATTGGGTGGCCATGGCATGCTATGCTAGGTGTTAACCATGGTCTATGAGGTTCATAAAATGATTTAGAGAAATCATTTATGGTAAGAAAGAGTTCTGATGATATTAAGAGTTGATATCATGTCTCATTGCCAATTAGTGATGAGCCTAGTAAGTCACACACATGCACAAGTTATCACCTTTTTAAATATGATTTAATTAATTAATTAAAAAGTTTAATTGATTAATTAAATAGGTTTGGTTTGCAATTAAATTGCAAAGTCCCTAGCATGACTTGAAACCAAATCTAGATTATTGGATGTATAGTATAAGTTAAATTTATATTTAAAGTGTTTAAATATGAATTTAATTAATGAGAAATTAATTAATAGTGATTAATTAATTTATTTATATTTGATATAAATTAGAAGAAGAAAAAATAATTATTTTGGGTTAAGAACTCAAAATTAAGACACAGGGGCATTTTGGTCATTTCATAATGTGACACGTGGCACCATGAGATGGTGACACATGGGATTGCACATAAGCTTGCCAAATGTTTTTTAATCATGTAAGATGATTAAAATCAAGATTAAATATAGGTTTGACACTTGGCACAATGTGATTGGATCACTTATATCTAGAGCTAATCAAAGGGTGACATGTGGCAAGGGTTTAGTGTGTTAACCTAGTTATATAAGTGTTGTTATGAAAAAGAAAAACAATCAGCAGCCACTCCTCTCCTTTGTCACACCATTTTGAGGCTCTCCATCTATTCTTCTTCATCTCTCACCAATTCAAAGAGATTAGCTATCAATCTCTTGAATTAAGAACACTAGTAATTGTTTCTAGTGTCCTTTTTACATCTCTAATCTCTTAAAAGGCAGAACTTGAATTTCTAATTTATAGAAAAAGCTTTAGAAGCTGTTCAAGGGCTGCCATAGGTGTTCTTGGTGTGGACAAACTAGAGGGACAACATCTGGTGTCCTAAAGACAAATCTCAAAGGTGTAGACACGCTGCAGTGCATCAAGCGGTTAGTGTAATCGTTTTTGATTTATTCTAGGGTTTTAAAATTAATCTGATTAATTTTTAAAATCTTAAATGGAAAATATAGATCCAAAAACATATTAAAAGAGTTTTAATATGTTGTTTATCATTGAAATCAAATAGATAAAAATAAATCTTGCATGATGCATGTGACCCTAGGTGAAAATTTTTTAATTCAATGGTATAAACTTGTGTTTTTCACGCTTTCGTTCCTTCAAGGACCAATTTGATTAAAAAATCATAATCATTTTGGTTAATTATTTGATACATTTACTAAATAATCTGGTTATTTTCTGCAGTTAATTTTCTGATAATAATGAGCATAGAACAACCACCACCATCCAATATCCTTGCAAGCATACTTGATCACAATAGGTTGACAGGACCTAATCTCTCTGATTGGCTAAGAAATTTGAAACTTGTCCTGAACCTTGAACTTATAGGATATGTTCTATACTCAAATGTTCTTGGTCCTTTACCTCCAGAGGCCACTCAAGAGGAACATGAAACTTTGGACAAATGGAAGGAGCATGACATGAGAGCTAAGTGTTACATGCTTGCTTCCATGAATAATGAGTTACAGAAGCAGCATGAGAACATGCAGAGTGTGAGTGAGATCCTCCTTCACCTACAAGAGTTATATGGTGAGCACAGCAGGAATGCTAGGTATGAGATATCTAGGCAGCTGTACCGCATGAGGATATCTAAGGGACATAATGTTAGGGATTATGTCCACAAGATGATTCGGCTGATTGAGCAGCTGGAACATCTTGACTTTAACATGGATTTTCAACTACAGATGGATTTGATCTTTCAGTCCCTCCCTGAGACTTTTGGGAATTTGTGACAAATTTCCATATGACTAAACAGGAATGCACCTTAGCTGGTTTACTCAACATGCTGGTTATTGCCCAAAAGAATATGCCAGGCAATAAAGGAAAAGATGTAGCTTTGATTGCATCTTCTTCTACTGGAAAGTCCAATAAGAAGAAGGGCACTAAGAAGAAGAAACCTCAGATTCCTGGTCCTTTCAAGAAAATAGCTAAACAGAAAG
Source organism: Hevea brasiliensis (assembly GCF_030052815.1). Classification (NCBI taxonomy): domain Eukaryota; kingdom Viridiplantae; phylum Streptophyta; class Magnoliopsida; order Malpighiales; family Euphorbiaceae; genus Hevea; species Hevea brasiliensis. The sequence goes on along the minus strand of NC_079494.1, from coordinate 29,612,772 downwards.
GGAAGACAAAAGCTGATGGAGGCAAAGGAAAGTGTTTCCACTGCCAAAAGGATAGGCACTGGAAAAGGAACTGCCCAGAGTATCTTGCTTCTCTGAAGGATAAGAAGGATAAACCTTCGGAAGGTATGTCCATATCTTATTATTTAGATTTTGATGATACTCATATTTCATCTACAGCTTGGGTTTTAGATACTGGTGCCAGTTCTCACATTTCTTATGATTTGCAAGAACTAGCAAATAGTAGCAGCTTGCGTTCCCAAGATGTTAGAGTCCGGATTAGCAATGCCTCAACTATTGAAGCTTTAGCCATAGGATCTAAATCTTTTTACATGTCTGGACATGTTTTGTATTTGGATAATATTTTATATGTACCTGATACTTTTAGGAACATCATTTTTATAAATAGTTTTGTAACACCCCTATGTTCGGTAGTGCGTTCTACTATTCCGGTGACCAGTGTTTGTCTGGATAGCTAGAATGCCTAGAACTACATTTAAATGTTAGTGAGGAGACATAGAGCAATGAAATAAAAGAAAGGAAAATACAAGAAAAACAAAGGAAAAAATAATGGCAATGAAATGAAACTAAGTTAAACGAGCCAGCACTACAGAGATGGGTGACCGCACAGAGAAGTTACGGCACAGGCAATAGCTGACCCTAGGACTGTAGGGAACCCTCAGAATTTAGTTTCAAGACATAATTAAAGACTTATTGAAGTATAAATGTCATTAGAAATATCAAAGAAAAACTAATTAATTAGTACAAAGAAAAATGAGAAATCGAGAAAATGACAAAACTCGGTGTTACTGAAAAATCAAGAATACAACCCGAATAGGGGCATTGTGGTCATTTGACACCTAGAGTTGGCTTTTGACCTAAATGTCAATGAAAAATAAATGGTATTACACTTGGGAAAATCAAATGAAAAGTGGAATTAAAGATTAAATGTAAATTAAGAGAAATTAAGGTTAAAATTACAATTTTTTAAACCTTAGATTATAATATCATTAATCTAGGTTTAGTGGAGCACTAAGTGAATCAATTAATACTTTAAATGAGGGTAGAATCTTCCACTCACTTCATCATCCTCACCAAGCTCTCCCATGATTGAAAATGGTGTCCCAACTTTCCTCCATGGAAACAACCCATGCAAGCTTGAGATCACCTTTATTTCAAGCTAAATTCTTGAACTTCCTTCATTAATCTTTGCCTACACACCTTGGGCAGCAATAAGGGAGTAAGAAAGATAAGTTTTGGTGGAGTTTTGAAGAAGTCCAAAAGAGGTAAGTAGTTATTTTCAATTCTTGTTTCATTAAAAGTGTAACTAAGGTTGTGGGTAGTTGAATTACGGAAGAATATTTTAGGTTTGGTGAATTGTTGGTGACGGATGTAACGATCGGGCTCTAACCACTAGAAGAATTGTCCGCTTTGGCCATAAGCCTCACGGTTTTGTCCCATAGGTGGAATGGAGAACTTTCCAGGAGGTCACCCATCCTAAGATTTCTCTCAAGCAAGCACACTTAACCCTGAAGTTCTTCCAACTGTCCAAGCCATTCCACCAAAAGGTGCCTCTAGTGATTATTTCTCCCATTTTACATATCATTACTTTTTGAATCCAAGGCAATCTCCATGCTTTGCAGATGTGGGATTTCCCTAAAGAACCTTTCTTCCCCCATTTTGGGACTCAGCGTCCTCGCTGAGGTTTGCCCCACCATCGCTCAAGAGGACACTTGAGCGGCTCTGATACCAATTGTAACGATCGGGCTCCAACCACTAGAGGAATTGTCCACTTTGGCCATAAGCCTCACGGTTTTGTCCCATAAGTGGAGTGGAGAACTTCCAAGGAGGTCACCCATCCTAGGATTTCTCTCAAGCGAGCACGCTTAACCCTGGAGTTCTTCCAACTCTCTAGGCCATTCCACCAAAAGGCGCCTCTAGTGATTAGTTTCCCTATTTTATATATCATTACTTTTTGAACCCAATACCATCTCCGTGCTTTGTTGATGTGGGATTTGCCTAAGGGACCTTTCTCCGCGCCCTTTTTTATTTTCCTCTCTTGTTGTTTGTTTTCTTCATTATGTTATAGAACTTGAGCATATCCTGTAAACGAGCTAGCTTCTAGGTTTATGGATGTAATATGATGAATACATTCTGATCTGAAACTCTGGTGGGTCAGCAGAAAGGGAGTTAGGGCCAACGAGGAAGGGGAAAGGGAAATAAAATAAAAGAAGAGAAAGATTACCATGCATATTATTAGTGATGTTTTGACTGTGAATTTCTGTCAGAGTAATGATTTTATATGGGATGTGTAAATTAGTAATTTTCATGATGTGAAGACATGCATGTTAGTCAATGCAAAATGCCCTTCATTTATTTATTCATCAATTTTTACCTTCTAAGTCAAAGGGCTTTTCATTACAAAATTAAGTGGATTTGTTTTGACATTGGTGCAGAGGTCCCTTAAGCAAATCCCACATCGGCAAAGCACAAAGATGGTCTTGGGTTCAAAAAGTAATGATATATAAAATGGGGAAAATAATCACTAGAGGCGCCTTTTGGTGAAATGGCCTAGAGAGTCAGAAGAACTCCAGGGTTAAGCATGCTTGGTTGAGAGAAATCCTAGGATGGGTGACCTCCTGGGAAGTTCTCCATTCCACCTATGGGACAAAATCGTGAGGCTTATGGCCAAAGCGGACAATTCCTCTAGTGTTTGGAGCCCGATCGTTACAATTAGTATCACAACCGCTTGCGTGTCCTCTTAGACGATGGTGGGGCAAACCTCAGCGAGGACGCTGAGTCCCGAAAGGGGGGGAGAAAGGTCTCTTAGGCAAATCCCACATCGACAAAGCACGAAGATGGTATTGGGTTCAAAAAGTAATGATATATAAAATGGGGGAACTAATCACTAGAGGCGCCTTTTGGTGGAATGGCCTGGAGAGTTGGAAGAACTCCAGGGTTAAGCATGCTCGCTTGAGAGAAATCCTAGGATGGGTGACCTCCTGAGAAGTTCTCCATTCCACCTATGGGACAAAACTATGAGGCTTATGGCCAGAGCGGACAATTCCTCTAGTGGTTGGAGCCTGATCGTTACAATGGAGCATTTTGGCAACCATGGAACTTTATCATGTACAGCTTGTCTTTGCGTGTAAATGGTTGCGTGTAAATGGTTGTTGAGATGTTAAATTAAGTGTTTAGATGTATTGGAGCTGATTTTCATGTATAAAGTTTGATTTGTAAGCTTGAAAATTAAAAATGGAAGTTGATGTGTATGTGTAATTTTTGGGCAGCCTCAAAATGGAAATTGGTAAGGTTCAAATTCATGAAATGTTGTTGAAATATTGTACAAATGAATGGTAGCATATATGTGTGTGGAATAATAGTGATAGGTATGTAATTTGATGATGGAACTTTGTGTGATAATTAGAAGTATTTATGTGTATATATTGTTGGGATTGGACTTGTGAATTGTGACTGCATTTGGTGTATTTTGGAAATGGTTATATTCTGTCCAAGTTGACATATAATGTAGAGAATTGAATGGTTTTGGTTAGTGCCAAATGCATAATGGTATGGAGAAGTGAGGAGGTAGTTGGTGAATGTGTGCGGGTTTGGTGTTTGAAAAGCATGTAGAAGGCAGTGTACAAATGGACCAATAACCCTAAATGTGTGATTCCAATTGGTATGAGGCCAATTGGAGGTGAAACTAGGCACAAAATGTGCCAACTTTCATGAAGAAAGCCTACCTAAATTCTGTCAAGAAAGTAACTTGAAAAATGACCAAATCCGGATTAGTGACTTGAAAGCCTGAAAATTGACCATTTGAGCAGCAGTTAGTCTTTGATCATAATTTACTCAAAACAGGCCCAAATGACCTAAAAGTTTTACCATGAATAGTTTAGACATAGATCTACAATTCTTATGAAGACACCAAAGCCAGAAATAGCAAGAACCAAGCCAAATAGCTTGCACAAGTTCAGGTACCAAATCTGGCCGAACCAAAAGTGACCTAAAAATGACCTAAGCCTACCATTTTAGTGCATTCTGTCCAGCATTGGCAAATTGACCATATCTTGGTCTACACAACTCATAATGACCTAAAATTTTAGCCTGCGTGCAATAAGACATGGACCTACAAGTTTGTAGTTTGGACCGGAATCTAAAAACCGAGGGAACTAGGTCGTCCGGCTAGGTCAAAATAATACACCGAAATTAGGTAAATTGCAATAAAATATAATACACTTGGAAATGAAATTGGTAACATATACCAACACTAAAGGGCTATAAAATGTGTCATAATAGTAACATTAAAATTGACTCAGAGTTCATTAAGGGTCAACATTATAGGTTGACTAATGAAATGAATTAAAGGGAATAGTACCAAGAAAATTTAAATATTGGATTTTATTGTTAAAAACAAATTCATTGAGTACTGAACACTTTAAATTGTGTGTTTCAGTTGAAAAGGATATTGAGAAGCATTAGGAACATTGAGTCAGGGCCAAGAGCCATATATCAGAGGTTTGTGCACAATACTTTTTATATTCACTGCTTTTACCAGAAAATTTATTTGGAGAAATGAGTTATGAATAATTTTTTATTGTTTTGGCTTTAGAAATATTATTTGGAAATTATTGTGTTGCCTACTTTGCAAATGGAAATTTTGAGTTAAAATGTGATTTGTGGTTTGTATGAAATATTTAAATATTATGATTTGGAATTGTTTTGATTCACACTTGACATGATAATATTAATTTGTTCCTCCTCCATTTATGGGGTGAGTGTGATTATATTCCTCCCTCTTTGACTTGCTAGTTTGAGGTGAGTGTCGATAAGTACTCACTATCTAGCTAGCTTCCTCCCTCATTGATTTCAATTAGTGGGGTGAGAGTGCCTTGTCGTGGTGTACAACATGGCATGTTCGGAAAATTTGTGTCATGACCTAAGTTGTGTTATTGATCGGCAACTTTGTGTTATTCAATTGTTTGATCGAATTGTGTTATATGAGCTTTGAAAAATTGTGAATTGTTTGGATTGTAAATTGTCAATAAAAGTTTTACATACCACATTTTAAATTGTTATTGTGCACCACTGAGTAAATTTTACTCAGCGATAGCTTTTTCATTATTGTCGCAGGTAGACAGACGGATAGAGCAGCAGAGTAGGCTGCTTGTACCACATTTTGAGATTTCGCCGGGTATATCGAGTATACCATATTGTGTAGTTTTTGTTGTAATGTATGTGCACTGTATGTATATATTGTACTTGGTCTTGAGTAGTTGTAAACTAAAATTGTAAATTATTTTGGCTTGTAAAAATATTATGACATATTTCTTTTATCTCATTTTTTGGGAACACTGGAAAATTGATTGTTGAACTGAGTTGATAATGTTGAGAAAATTATTGTGTTGAATTATTATTAGAGTTTGGGATTGAGCAATTATATTTTTGAAGTGCTTTTTACAGGTTTTTGAAGAATTGTTTTATTCAAAATACAGATGGCACTCTACCAAAAATTTTACATAAATTATTAATACTTCAAATGTGTTTTTTGGTTTCACTTTAGTTAAAAGAATTTTCAACACCTGTCAATAGTGCTCACCACTGTAAAAAGAAGTAAGAAAAGTTTTAAAATCCCTTGTAGTGTATTTAATGGGTTATCAGTAGATAAAGTTCGTAATTTTTTAGGTATAGTATGGGATCATGTTATGCCTTACGGAGGGGTAGGGTGTGACATGTTTTAGTGGTATCAGAGCTAGTTTTTTTTAAAAAAATTTTGTTTTCAATTGTAATTTGAATATTTTTTCTTCATAGTATAACTGCTCAATGTCATTGTTTGATACATATAGTACATTACATTATAAATATGCACTAACAGGAGGAAATCTCCTTGTGTTGGTTGTATAGGAAATAGAAAATCCTGTGAAAAGATATGGAAGAGTTTATCAGAGAAAAGTATTTTCTAACACACCATAAATTATAAAGCTAAATGGCAAGCCTACTTAATGTAAGGCAAGAGGACGTAAAAGTAAGTTGCGATAATAGACTTACTCTAGATGAGGGCAAAGATGTTACAGTTAGTAATTGTCAGTGGATATTGTAATTAGAATAAGTTTCGGATATTAGTGAATTCGAAAAGGATAAAAGATAGGAAAGTTTGATCTATTGGGATGTATCGTAGTAACTATGCAATGTTCTTGATGTTTACACTGTAAGTTGTAGATTACATTACTGACTGGAGATTATTGTGTAGAGCTACATACTATCCGATAGTGTACCAAGATGAGAATAGTTGCCAACGGCGTCTATATTGGTATAGTTATCCCAGGACAAATTTTGTTATTGGAAATGAGTTTGCAAATCCTACTTAGGGATTTATAACTTAAAAGTTAGAATATCGAAAGGTTATAGTTTAGTACAAAAGGAAGTAAGTTAGAGAATATTAATAGACAAAAAGAGTTGTGGAAGTAAAAATTTAAACAGTTGATTCAGATATAACAAAAAAATGTTACGAATATGAGTAAGATTGTTGACTAGAATGGTCGAAGGACCCATGATTAGATAAATAATTTTAACATGACCTCTGTCACACCTTACCTCTCTGTAAGGCATGACATGATCCTGTAGAATACCTAATGAACTACTGATTTCACTTACCGATAACTCATTAAGTACTCTACAAGGGATTTTAAAATAATTTTCTTACTTTTGATAAGTGGTGAGTATTTTCTAATAGGTATTAAAATATTTAATTAAAGTTGAAAACTAGTTAAAATTTTTGGCCCATTTTATTTTTCTGCAAATTTTATAAAAATTTCGGCAGAGTGCCATATGTATTTTGAGAAAATAGTTCTTCAAATACCTGTAAAAAGCACTTCTAATAATTTATCTGAATAATTTCAACAACTCCACAACAATCCCAACCAATTTCTCAAGTTTCAAAATTCAACAATCATCATTTCTCAATTTCTAAAAATTCAGTAATCAATAAAATACTATCAATCAATTTCATTCAAATTAAAATAAAATATTTCCATTCGTTAAAGATAAACTAATTTATATACATCATACTAAAAATTTACATTAGGAAAATCCAAACTAAAATTTATTACAAACTTTATACAAGCTTTATACAAGCTGCTCAAGACCAATTTTACATATCCATACATTTACGTACATTACATACATCAAAATAAATACTTACAGTCAGGGTATAAATTGTACCCGATAACTTCAAAGCAGGTAGCTTCTCTGTCCTCAGCAGCTCACTTTGCTGCTCTTCTAGTCTCTATATCTGCGACAGCAATAACAGTCATCTCTGAGTACTAGGACTCAGTGGTGCACAACATACTAAAATAATCTTTATACAAAGTTTAAATCATATTTATTCAAAATTTGGACTGAACATGAGAATAAAATACAAAACATGAATTATGAGATTTTAATCCAAACAATTTCATTTCAAAGTACCAAAAAACATTTCATAAAACCCACAGTTATATCATGCCATTCCAAACAAATATAATCTCAATAGCCAGAGACTAAGGAGAAGTCACATCACAATGCTAGCTAACTCAAATATATGGATATCCATTCAATTTCTTCTTCTACTGGCACACACCTCAACACTTCAGCCAGAGAAGGAATCAAAATTCGAAACTGATTACCCCCACTAGTCATGCTCGTGAGGTGTTCAAATATATGGTCATGACACTGTGGTTTCAAAACTTATCTTAACAATTTACTAAGTATTGCCATTTCAAATATACACAAATAACTTTTAACAATTTAAATAAAAAACATCATAAAATACTTCATCATAGTAATGTCACAATTCAATATTTCAAATTATTCAAAACAATATGTAGAAGATAATTTACAAAAATTATACGTTGTGCACAAACCTTAAGCGAGTCGCCACTTGGCCTGGACTCGATTCCTCAGGTTCTTTCCTGGCATTCTTTTCCACTAAAACACATAGTTTCATAGTGTTTCAATATCATAACTTAGCATAATTTCAAAAATAAATTTAAATTCACTTTTACCTAGCTTTAATATGCTAAACTCAACGTTCTTTAAATTTTGTGTTTTGGGGTTACTATTCACTATACTATTCAAGTCAATTTGTTGACTTTCTAAGGCTTAATAGGTATGAGAATTCCAACTTCACCCACATACCACATTTTGGTCACTAAATTTGTTGGTTTTTGTTGTTTACTCAAATTCTAAGTCTTTTAGGCAAATTTGCAAATTTTCAGTTTTGGTGTCTTAAGTTGCACTGTTCCATTAGTCATTTTGCTGTTAGAATTTGGCAAAACTTCCTTCATAGAAAATGTTCCCTATTGTCTTAACTTCATTCTTCTTTTTGGATCACTCCAATTAGAGTTTTGTAGCTCAAGTTATAGCCATTTGAATCATGACTGCCGGATTAGACTTAACCCAGATTTCTAGGCAAATTCTGGTTCTGGCAATTTTAGGTCACCAATTTTGGGTGGCCAAATGACTTGGTTAATGGCATAATTTGGGTTTGTGTTCTTCATGAAAGTTTTAGGTCTATATCTCATCTATCTACTAGAAAAATTTCAGATCATTTAGACCTTTCTAGCCCAAGTTATGGCCAAAGATCATTTGGTCATTTTTGTACAAGTCAGACTGAGAAAATCCGGATTTAGTCAATTTGTTCACTATGTTTTGGTCACTTTTTGGGCATGATTCCTAACTGAAAATTGTGTCATTTTGTGTCTACTTTCATTCCCAATTGGTCTCATACTAATTGGACTTGTAAATTGTTAGTTTTGGTCCTTCAAAGGGACCTTGGTCCTGCTGCCTGCAGCATGACCATATTGAATCCGAATTTAACCTCAATTCAAACACTTCCAACACACTTCATTGTTAGTAGTATGCCCTAGAGCATATCATTTAGTATGTATCTTGTATATATTTTTATTAATAAAAGGCATTTCCACTTTTCCGTTTACATAATATATTTATGTGTAATAGAAAAGGTCCATTGATATTTTGTTAGAAATATTATTCTTAAGTTGTTAAGAATATGAGTGACAATATTTCTAGCATAAAGTATCATAAATAGGTTCACAATCGAGGATACTTCATAATAAGGACATGACTTATCCAGAAAGATTATATTCATGTTTGTTCCCAAGTTATTTATATGAGATATAAATAAGATGGAATGGTGAGTCTCATGCCATATGACAAACATGATAGGCACTTATAAATGATAAGTAGGCCGAACCAGTGACACTTATGACAAGCACATGGAGTTTACTCTTGTCAATGTTTTGTCATAAATCATATCAGTACATATAATATTTAGACCTGAGATAGCACAGTTATCTTGTATATAGGTAGTTTGAGTTTGATACTGCTTTCATACTTGTACTGTGTATGGGTATATGGGCATGTGTTGGCTCCTACTAGTTATATATGGAGGTAGGTGTTGATCAAGATGGAATCTGTTCCTCTAAGTAAATAGAGATAAAATCCTATGTTCATTTAATTGTTCTTGATGTTTCAAGTTCCTGGCCAGGACAGATAGATTTATTAAGAAAAGAGTTTCTGATGAGAAAATCTTTTTAATCAAGAACTGGAATTAAAAGAGAACATAATATTCATAGCAAATGGAGTTTGACATAAACCATGACTCCAGCTTGAGTTGGGATTTTGTAACAGAGAGATTCTAGTGCATGGTAACATATGATTATAGGTTCATTTAAGGTAAACCTTATTACTAATTGGGTGGCTATGGCATGCTATGCTAGGTGTTAACCATGGTCTATGAGGTTCATAAAATGATTTAGAGAAATCATTTATGGTAAGAAAGAGTTCTGATGATATTAAGAGTTGATATCATGTCTCATTGCCAATTAGTGATGAGCCTAGTAAGTCACACACATACACAAGTTATCACCTAATTAAATATGATTTAATTAATTAATTAAAGAGTTTAATTGATTAATTAAATAGGTTTGGTTTGCAATTAATTTGCAAAGTCCCTAGCATGACTTGAAACCAAATCTAGATTATTGGATGTATAATATAAGTTAAATTTATATTTAAAGTGTTTAAATATGAATTTAATTAATGAGAAATTAATTAATAGAGATTAATTAATTAATTTATATTTGATATAAATTAATTAGAAGAAGAAAAATAATTATTTTGGGTTGAGAACTCAAAATTAAGACACAGGGGCATTTTGGTCATTTTGCAGTGTAACACGTGGCACCATGAGATGGTGACACATGGCATAACACATAAGCTTGCCAAATGTTTTTTAATCATATAAGATGATTAAAATCAAGATTACATATAGGTTTGACACTTGGCACAATGTGATTGGGTCACTTAAACCTAGAGCTAATCAAAGGGTGACATGTGGCAAGGGTTTAATGTGTTAACCTAGCTATTTAAGTGTTGTTATGAGAAAATAAAATACAACCAGCAGCCACACTCCTTGGTCACGCCATTTTGCAGCCCTCCCTCTATTCTTCTTCATCTCTCATCAATTCAAAGAGATTAGCCATCAATCTCTTGAATTAAGAACACTAGAAATTGTTTCTAGTGTCCTGTTTACATCTCTAATCTCTTAAAAGGCAAAACTTGAATTTCTAATTAATAGAAAAGGCTTTAGAAGCTGTTCAAGGGCTGCTATAGGTGTTCTTGGTGTGGACAAGCTAGAGGGACAACATCTGGTGTCCTGAAGCCGAATCTCAAAGGCGCAGACACTGCAAAGGCATCAAGAGGTTAGTGTAATCGTTCTTGATTTAATCTAGGGTTCTAAAATTAATCTGATTAATTTTAAAATCTTAAATGGCAAATACAGATCCAAAAAACATATTAAAAGAGTTTTAATATATTGTTTATCATTGAAATCAAATAGATAAAAATAAATCTTGCATGATGCATGTGACCCTAGGTGAAAATTTTTGAATTCAATGGTATAAACTTGTGTTTTTCACGCTTCCGTTCCTTCAATTGGTATTAGAGCCACTATATTTGCCATTTAGATTGTTTATTATATGATTTAATTGTGTGATTTGATCATGAGATGATTGATCCATTGCTGGTTGGATCAAGAGGTGTGGCGGCATGCTTGATGAACTCCTACATGGTGCGCATGGCTTTGGAAGATCATGGTGCGCATAGTTGTTATTAAATTCTGCAATTGTTGCATGATGAAAGGTTCATCATATGACTAATTAAAATGTTTAATTAGGTTTTTTAATCACACAATTAAATTATGATTCAAATCAGAATTTTAAAAAATTGTTTGAATGTGATTCAAATCTGAATTTTAAAAGTTGTTTGAATGTGATTCAAATCTGAATTTTTAAAGTTGTTTGAATCATATTTAAATCTGATTTTTTAAAATTAATTGAATAAAATTTAGATCTGATTTTTTTTAAAATGTTTGAATGTGATTCAAATGTGATTTTTTAAAAAATGTTTGAATGTGATTCAAATCTGAATTTTTGAAGTTGTTTGAATGTGATTCAAATATGAATTTTTAAATTTGTTTGAATGAGATTCAAATCTGAATTTTTAAATTTATTTGAATCATATTCAAATCTGGATTTTTAAGTTGAATATGAGATATTCAATTTAATTTAAGTATGTATGTTTTATTTAATTGTTAAATAGTGATATGCATGATGGATGATCATGGACTATAAAAGACCAATGTGATTGGATTTATTTCTTTTATGTTTCTTTGGGATTGTAAATTAATTAATTTATTTTAATTTATTTTGGGCATGTATTATTAAGTTTGTAATAATTTTTGGGTTGTAAATTCATTTATTTAAGTTCTTGTAAATTCGCCTTGGTATGCCAAGGATTACTATGTAATATTGGATTGCAAGAAGTTCAAGGAGGTCAAGAGCAATGGTGGGACCAGTGGGAGGAATTCAAGATCAAGTGTTGATTATGTACTCCTTCAGCAACTCTTGTAAAATGAATGAATGAAATGCACCTAGGAATGCCCTGATTCAATTCTTGGTGGCTCAGAATTGAATCCCGTAGAAAGTCCATGATCATACCATATTTACTACTTATCCATGAATGCATGAGATGTATGGGAATGTATGCAATTATATGATATATGCATGCTAAATGGATAATGTGCAAAGTGAGACCTTAATAGTAAATAGAATGACCATAAAATCTTCCAAACAAATGATTAAATTGGAAATGCTATAATTAAAGTAATTATAACATAGGCCCTCCATTGGGGCAATTATTTTAAGAAATTTTAAATAGTTGCATGAGATGCAATTAATTTAAGAGATTTTCTTAAGAATAATTGTTAAGCATGAGATGTTGTAAATATGTAAATGGTTTGGTGGCCAATATTGGATGTACCTGAGGACATTAAAATTATTTACATAATTACTGGCTCAATGGGATCAACTTAACTAATGCAAGATAAGTCAATAATGGATGTACCTGAGAATTTGAGCATGAGGGGCTAGGTAAAGGATTGAACCTCACATGAGATGTGATGGGCAAGGAGTTGTAATTCCAATAATGGATGTATCTGAAGATGATCAATAGAATTATAAGAATTCAATCACCCACTAGAAATCCATCCAACTAGGATTTCCGTTTTCTACTTTGGAAGTGTAGGATTCGCTAAGTTAGTGGGATGACCAATTTGATTAAAAGACCATAATCATTTTGGTTAATTACATGATACATTTACTAATTAATCTGCTTATTTTCTGCAGTTAATTTTCTGATAAAAATGATCACAAAATAACCACCACCATCCAATATCCTTGCAAGCATACTTGATCACAATAGGTTGACAGGACCAAATCTGTCTGATTAGCTAAGAAATTTGAAGCTTGTCCTGAACCTTGAACATATAGGATATGTTCTAGATTCAAATGTTCCTGGTCCCTTACCTCCAGAGGCCACACAAGAGGAACATAATACTTTGGACAAGTGGAAGGAGCATGATATGAGAGCTAAGTGTTACATGCTTGCTTCCATGAGTAATGAGTTACAGAAGCAACATGAGAACATGCAGAGTGCGAGTGAGATCCTCCTTCACCTACAAGAGTTGTATGGTGAGCACGGCAGGAATGCTAGGTATGAGATATCTAGATAGCTATTCCGTATGAGGATGTCTGAGGGACAGAATGTTGGGGATCATGTCCACAAGATGATTCGGCTGATTGAGCAGTTGGAACATCTTGACTTCAACATGGATTTCCAACTACAGACGAATTTGATCCTTCAGTCCCTTCCTGAGTCTTTTGGGAATTTTGTGACAAATTTCCATATGACTAAACAGGAATGCACCTTAGCTGGTTTACTCAACATGCTAGTTATTGCCCAAAAGAATATGCCAGGCAATAAAGGGAAAGAGGTAGCTTTGGTTGCATCTTCTTCTGCTGGAAAGTCCAACAAGAAGAAGGGTAATAAGAAAAAGAAACCTCAGATTCTTGGTCCTTCCAAGAAAATAGCTAAACAGAAAGGGAAGACCAAAGCTGACAAAGGCAAAGGAAAGTGTTTCCACTGCCAACAGGAAAGTGTTTCCATTGCCAGTAAGAAAGTGTTTCCACTGGCCAGAGTATAGCAATCTAAATGAATACAATGCCATGGTGAAAACCAACTCAAGTTCAAAATATATTTGGCACTTAAGGTTACGTCATGTTGCAGAAGATAGGATTGCAAAATTGTAGAAAATGGGGATTCTATCCTCATTGGGCTCTGAGCCTACTCCAACTTGTGAATCTTGCCTTCATGGTAAAATGACTAGATCACCCTTTGTTGGACAAGGGCTAAGAGCTGAAAATATTTTGGAGCTAATACATAGTGATGTATGTAGTCCATTTAAAGAAATGGCTAGAGGGGGTTTTCATTATTTTATTACCTTTACTGATGATAAATCAAGGTTTGGGTATTTGTATTTGTTGAAATACAAACATGAATCTTTTGAAAAGTTCAAAGAATTTAAATCTGAAGTAGAAAATCAAACAGGAAAGAATATTAAAGCTCTTCGATCAGATCGTGGAGGTGAATATTTGAGTACTGAATTTGATGAATACTTGAGAGAGCATGGCATTGTTTCTTAGCTGACTCCTCCAGGAACGCCACAGCTGAATGGTGTATCAAAAAGGAGAAATCGTACCCTATTGGATATGGTACGTAGTATGATGAGCTATACTGATATGCCAATCTTCTTTTGGGGATTTGCATTAGAATCAGCTTTGTATATTCTGAATAGGATTCCATCAAAATCAGTTTCTTCCACACCTTATGAGATATGGCATGGAAGAAAACCAAGTCTTAAGCATGTTAAGATTTGGGGTTGTCCAGCTTATATCAAAAGGCTGAACACTGATAAATTGGAGACCAGATCAGAAAAAGGTCGATTTGTTGGATATCCAAAAGATAGTTTTGGATATTATTTTTATTTGCCTACTTCACAAAAGGTTATAATAAGTAGAGATGCCACATTTCTTGAACAACAGTTTGTTCAAGAAGGAGGCAAAGGAAGGCAAATAGAGTTAGAATTGGAGAATTCTGACCAACCAACAGATCAGATGGATATAGATCCATCTAGTCAACCAATACCCGTTGATGAAACATCTACAGCTGTTCCTCGTAGAACAACCAGGGTATCTCACCCACTAGTGAGATATGGTTTTCTTCATGAAGAAGAATAAGAGTTGTCTACTCATGAAGAAGTAGATCATGGAGATGATCCACTTACCTATGAAGAAGCTATATCAGATATAGACTCTTCAAAATGGATTGATGCTATGAAATCCGAGATTGATTTCATGTATAAGAATCAAGTTTGGGATCTTGTTGACCCACCTAAAGGTATTATACCTATAGGGAACAAATGGGTTTTCAAGAAGAAAATTGGTTCTGATGGAAAGGTAGAGACCTATAAGGCAAGGCTAGTAGCGAAAGGGTTTCGCCAAAGGCAAGGAATCGACTATGAGGAGACTTTCTCGCCTGTTGCCATGCTTAAATCAATTAGGATTTTATTTGCAATAGCTGCATACTATGATTATGAGATTTGGCATATGGATGTCAAAATAGCTTTTCTCAATGGATACATTGAAGAAAACATTTTCATGGAACAACCTAAGGGATTTGAATCCCAAGATGGTTCCAAGGTATGCAAGCTAAAGCGATCCATTTATGGGTTGAATCAAGCTTCGAGGAGTTGGAACATCCGTTTTGATGAAGCCATTAAATTCTTTGGTTTTATCAAAAATGAGGATGAGCCATGTGTATATAAGAAGGTTAGTGACAGTGGTATCACTTTCCTTGTCTTATATGTGGATGACATACTGTTGATGGGTAATGACGCAGGTATGTTGACGACTATAAAGGAATGGTTGTCAAATACATTCTCCATGAAAGACTTAGGGGAGGCAACCTATATTCCTGGGATTCGCATCTATAGAGATAAAGCAAAAAGAATAATTGGTTTATCCCAAACTCTATACTTGGAAAAGGTGTTAAAGAGGTTTAACATGCTTGATTCGAAGAGAGGATTGTTACCAGTGAGACGTGGTATCCATCTTTCTAAAGAGATGTCTCCAAAGACACCTGAAGAAAGAGATAAGATGGCCAGGATTCCATATGCTTCGGCTATTGGAAGTATAATGTATGCAATGTTGTGTACTAGGCCGGATATCGCATATCTTTGTTAGTTTGACTAGCGGTATCAATCCAATCCAGTTTGGAACATGGATAGTCACAAGAATATTCTTAAGTACTTGAGAAGAACTAAGGATTTATTCTTGATTTATGGAGTGGAGACTTGCAATTGGATGGTTATCTTGATTACGATTTTCAATCGGATATCGATGATAGAAAGTCTACCTCTAGATATGTGTTCATTTGTAATGGAGGTGCGATCGGTTGGAAGAGTTCCAAGCGAGCAAGACTGCAGATTCTACTACAGAGGTCGAGTATATTCTTTGCATCGAGATCTTTGCAAAGGAAGCTGTTTGGATAAAGAAGTTCGTGACAGAACTTACAGTAGTTCCTTCCATTGAGTCAGCAAATCCACTACACTGTGACAATAATGGAGCAGTCATACAGGCTAAGGAACCAAGGTCTCACCAGAAATCCAAACACATAGAAAGGCGCTACCGCATTATCAGAGAAATAGTTGGGCGAGGCGATGTAGCCATACAGAAAATAGCATCAGCTGAAAATCTAGCTGATCCATGCACTAAGCCTTTGTCACAAGCTCAGTTAGACTGACATCTTGAGAAGATGGGTCTAAGGTATTGTAATGAATGGCTCTAGTGCTAGTGGGAGATTGTTAGTAGTATGCCCTAGAGCATATCATTTAGTATGTATCTTGTATATATTTTTATTAATAAAAGGCATTTCCACTTTTCCGTTTACATAATATATTTATGTGTAATAGAAAAGGTCCATTGATATTTTGTTAGAAATATTAATTTTAAGTTGTTAAGAATATGAGTGACAATATTTCTAGCACAAAGTTTCATAAATAGGTTCACAATCGAGGATACTTCATAATAAGGACATGACTTATCCAGAAAGATTGTATTCATGTTTGTTCCCAAGTTATTTATATGAGATATAAATAAGATGGAGTGGTGAGTCTCATGCCATATGACAAACACGATAGGCACTTATAAATGATAAGTAGGCCGAACCAGTGACACTTATGACAAGCACATGGAGTTTACTCTTGTCAATGTTTTGTCATAAATCATATCAGTGCATATAATCTTTAGACCTGAGAGAGCACAGTTATCTTGTATATAGGTAGTTTGAGTTTGATACTGCTTTCATACTTGTACTGTGTATGGGTATATGGGCATGTGTTGGCTCCTACTAGTTATATATGGAGGTAGGTGTTGATCAAGATGGAATCTGTTCCTCTAAGTAAATAGAGATAAAATCCTATGTTCATTTAATTGTTCTTGATGTTTCAAGTTCCTGGCCAGGACAGATAGATTTATTAAGAAAAGAGTTTCTGATGAGAAAATCTTTTTAATCAAGAACTGGAATTAAAAGAGAACATAATATTCATAGCAAATAGAGTTTGACATAAACCATGACTCCAGCTTGAGTTGGGATTTTGTAACAGACAGATTCTAGTGCATGGTAACATATGATTATAGGTTCATTTAAGGTAAACCTTATTACTAATTGGGTGGCTATGGCATGCTATGCTAGGTGTTAACCATGGTCTATGAGGTTCATAAAATGATTTAGAGAAATCATTTATGGTAAGAAAGAGTTCTGATGATATTAAGAGTTGATATCATGTCTCATTGCCAATTAGTGATGAGCCTAGTAAGTCACACACATACACAAGTTATCACCTAATTAAATATGATTTAATTAATTAATTAAAGAGTTTAATTGATTAATTAAATAGGTTTGGTTTGCAATTAGTTTGCAAAGTCCCTAGCATGACTTGAAACCAAATCTAGATTATTGGATGTATAATATAAGTTAAATTTATATTTAAAGTGTTTAAATATGAATTTAATTAATGAAAAATTAATTAATAGAGATTAATTAATTAATTTATATTTGATATAAATTAATTAGAAGAAGAAAAATAATTATTTTGGGTTGAGAACTCAAAATTAAGACACAGGGGCATTTTGGTCATTTTGCAGTGTGACACGTGGCACCATGAGATGGTGACACATGGAATAGCACATAAGTTTGCCAAATATTTTTTAATCATGTAAGATGATTAAAATCAAGATTACATATAGGTTTGACACTTGGCACAATGTGATTGGGTCACTTAAACCTAGAGCTAATCAAAGGGTGACATGTGGCAAGGGTTTAATGTGTTAACCTAGCTATTTAAGTGTTGTTATGAGAAAATAAAATACAACCAGCAGCCACACTCCTTGGTCACGCCATTTTGCAGCTCTCCCTCTATTCTTCTTCATCTCTCATCAATTCAAAGAGATTAGCCATCAATCTCTTGAATTAAGAACATTAGAAATTGTTTCTAGTGTCCTGTTTACATCTCTAATCTCTTAAAAGGCAAAACTTGAATTTCTAATGAATAGAAAAGGCTTCAGAAGCTGTTCAAGGGCTGCCATAGGTGTTCTTGGTGTGGACAAGCTAGAGGGACAACATCTGGTGTCCTGAAGACGAATCTCAAAGTCGCAGACACGCTGCAGTGCATCAAGAGGTTAGTGTAATCGTTCT
The DNA here is from genome assembly GCF_030052815.1 of Hevea brasiliensis. NCBI lineage: Eukaryota > Viridiplantae > Streptophyta > Magnoliopsida > Malpighiales > Euphorbiaceae > Hevea > Hevea brasiliensis. Next base: position 29,594,559 of record NC_079494.1, on the reverse strand, counting down.
TGATTTAATCTAGGGTTCTAAAATTAATCTGATTAATTTTAAAATATTAAATGGCAAATACAGATCCAAAAAACATATTAAAAGAGTTTTAATATATTATTTATCATAGAAATCAAATAGATAAAAATAAATCTTGCATGATGCATGTGACCCTAGGTGAAAATTTTTGAATTCAATGGTATAAACTTGTGTTTTTCACGCTTCCATTCCTTCATTCATTTGGTCACAAATGGCCATTTCCCACTTCAAACTAGGTCAAATACATCATTTCACCATTTCTCCAAATTTTTTACTCTTAAACCCTAAGTGTCCAAAACCCTAACTCAATAAATTGTTGCATTTAACCAATTCAATACCTATATACATGCTTCTTCAACCCAATCAAGATCGCATACACTTTTAAGTCCATCAAATTTATGCATACACACATCAAAAACCTAGTTGACTGAAATTGAGGTTTGGTCCCTCATAATTATTTTTATTTCATTTCTTTAGTTTCTAAGTTCATTTAAGTAACTAAACATGCATTTAAATAGAAAATTAAAAGTTAAAATATTAACCTTAGGTGAAGTCTTTGATCTTCACTTTTTCCTCCAATTTCTCACTTTTTTTTGCTCAATTCTTTCTTTCTAGGGTAATTTAGAAGTTTTCTAGGGTTCAAGGTTAAAATTTATGGGAGAGATTCAAGTTACTCAAGTTTTAATAACTCATCAATGGTGGAAAGCTATGGAGTTTAGAGAGAAAAGAGGTTCGGCTAGCTTGATGATAGAGGAAGGAAAATGAATTTTGTTTCTTTAATTTGTATATTTATCTTCTAATTGACTTAGTCAAATTATCAAGTAAATAAAAATTATTTATGACCTCATGTATGATGTCACCATGATGATGTCGTAATCCTTCATTAAATTTGTTTTCTTTTCCTTTTGTTTTTCCATAACTTCATCAATTTAATTATATAATTCAATATTTTCTTTTCCCTAATTTTATTTAACAGTTAGGTCAGGAGTCAGCTCTCGGGGTCAATTAAACAAATTGCCCCTCGCCGGTTCAATGCATTTGCAAATAATTTAATATTTCTTCCGGATCCCTGACCTAATTATTTGACTGGCTTAACAATTCTTTTTCATGATTTTCTATTTTCCACTGTGTTTGTAATGGTCCTAAGGACCGCGGCGTCACATTTTACGGTTCGAAAATTGAGTTTAAATCGACTTTGCAATCCTTCCCGAGAAGGTCATCCATCGCTATGACTCTCGGCTCGTTTAACTTCTTATGTTCTGTTTTTCTTATTTATACTTAACTAATTGACAATTACTAATTATTTGTGTTTATGACTTATCTAGTTGTCTTAAGTGTTGTTTTAATCCCCTTAATTGTCTGGACCGACTCTGATCACCAGAACAGTGAAATATACCAGGCTATACAAATAGGAGTGTTACAACCTCAATGGTCTTTCAAAAAGGGAACATGAATCGAAATATTAGATGGAACGATAGTAAGAAAAGATTAGTGCAATATAAACAAAGTAAATATTATATTAGATTGTTAAAAGTTTTACATAAATTCAAAGGAAAGAAGATTATACGATCATATAGAAAGGAGAAAATAAATGTGTAAATATTTTAAGACAGCCATTGGGTAAAATTTCGCGGACGAAATTTATTTTAAGGGGGGGAGAATTCTAACACCCCTATGTTCGATAGTGCATTATATTGTTCCAGTGACCAGTGTTTGTCCGGACAGCTAGGATGCCTAGAACTACACTTAAATGTTAGTGAGGAGACATAGAATAATGAAATAGAGGAAAGGAAAATACAAGAAAAACAAAGGAAAAATAATGGCAATGAAATGAAACTAAGTTACACGAGCCAGCATTGCAGCGATGGGTGACCGCACGGGGAAGTTACAGCACAGGCAATAGCCGACCCCAGGACTGCAGGGAACCCTCAGAATTTAGTTTCGAGACATAATTAAAGACTTATTGAAGTATAAATGTCATTAGAAATATCAAAGAAAAATTAATTAATTAATACAAAGAAAAACGAGAAATCGAGAAAACAACAAAACTCGGTATTACTGAAAAATTGAGAATACAACCGGAATAGGGGCATTGTGATCATTTGACACCTAGATTTGGATTTTGACCTAAATTTCACTGAAAAATAAATGGTATTACATTTGGAAAAATCAAATGAAAAGTGGAATTAAAGATAAAATGTAAATTAAGAGAAATTAAGGTTAAAATTACAATTTTTTAAACCTTAGATTATAATATCATTAATCTAGGTTTAGTGGAGCACTAACTGCATACATTAATACTTAAAATGAGGGTAGAATCTTCCACTCACTTCATTATCCTCACCCTCTCCCATGGCTGAAAATGGTGTCCCAACTTTCCTCCATAGAAACCACCCATGCAAGCTTGAGATCACCTTCATTTCAAGCTAAATTCTTGAACTTCCTTCATTAGTCTTTGCCTACACACCATGGGCAGCAATAAGGGAGCAAGAAAGATAAGTTTTGGTGGAGTTTTGAGGAAGTCCAAAAGAGGTAAGTGGTTATTTTCAATTCTTATTTCATTAAAAGTGTAACTAAGGTTGTGGGTAGTTGAATTATGGAAGAATTTTTTAGGTTTGATGAATTGTTGGTGATGGAGCATTTTGGCAGCCATGGAACTTCATCATGTACAGCTTGTCTTTGCATGTAAATGGTTGTTGAGATGTTAAATTAAGTATTTAAATGTATTGAAACTGGTTTTCATGTATAAAGTTTGATTTATAAGCTTGAAAAGTAAAAATGGAAGTTGATGTGTATGTGTAATTTTTAGGTAGCCTCAAAATGGAAATTAGTAAGGTTCAAATTCATGAAATGTTTTTGAAATATTTTGCAAAAGAATGGCAGAATATATGTGTGTGGAATAGTAGTGATAGGTATGTAGTTTGATGATGGAAGTTTGTGTGATAATTAGAAGTATTTATGTGTATATATTATTGGGATTGAACTTGTGAATTGTGACTGCATTTGGTGCATTTTGGAAGTGGTTATATTCTGTCCAAGTTGACCTATAATGTAGAGAATTGAATGGTTTTGGTTAGTGCCAAATGCAGAATGGTATGGAGAAGTGAGGAGGTAGTTGGTGAATGTGTGTTGGTTTGGGGTTTGGAAAACATGTAGAAGGCAGTGTGCAAATAGACCTATAACCCTATGTGTGTGACTCCAATTGGTATGAGACCAATTGAAGGTGAAACTAGGCACAAAATGTGCCAACTTTCATGAAGAAAGCCTACCTAAAATCTATCCATAAAGTAACTTGAAAAATGACCAAATCTGAATTAGTGACTTGAAAGTCTGAAAATTGACCATTTGGTCAGCAGTTAGTATTTTGACCATAACGTACTCAAAATAGGTGCAAATGACCTAAAATTTTTACCATGAATAGCTTAGACATAGATCTACAATTCTTATGAGGAAACCAAAGCTCAGAAATGTCCAAAACCAAGCCAAATAGCTTGCACAATTTTAGGTACCAAAACTGGTCGAACCAAAAGTTACCTAAAAATGACCTAAGCCTACCATTTTAGTGCATTCTGTCCAGCATTGGTAAATTGACCATATCTCTACACAACTCAGAATGACCTGAAATTTTGGTCCGCGTGCAATAAGACATAGACCTACAAGTTTGTAGTTTGGACCGGAACCCGAAAAACTTGGGAACTAGGTCGTCCGGCTAGGTTAAATTAGTATACCGAAATCCAGTAAATTGCAATAAAATGCAATACACTTGGAAATGAAATTGGCAACATATACCAATACTAAAGGCCTATAAAATGTGACATATTGGTAACATTAGAATTGACTCACTTAGAGTGCATCAAGGGTCAACATTATAGGTTAACTAGCGAAATGAATTGAAGGGAATAGTACCAAGAAAATTTAAATATTGGATTTTATTATTAGAAACAAATTCATTGAGTACTGAAACACTTTAAATTGTATGTTTCAGTTGAAAATGATATTGAGAAGCATAAGGAACACTGAGTCAGGGCCAAGAGGCATATATCAGAGGTTTGTACACAATGCTTTTTATATTCACTGCTTTTACCAGAAAATTTATTTATAGAAATGAGTTATGAATAATTTTTTATTGTTTTGGCTTTGGAAATATTATTTGGAAATTATTGTGTTGCCTACTTTGCAAATGGAAATTTTGAGTTAAAATGTGATTTTTGGTTTGTATGAAATATTTAAATATTGTGATTTGGAATTGTTTTGATTCACACTTAGCATGACAATATTACTATGTTCCTCCTCCATTTACGGGGTGTGTGTAATTATATTCCTCCCTCTTTGACTTGCCAGTCTCAGGTGAGTGTGGATGAGTACTCATTATCTAGCTAGCTTCCTCCCTCATTGATTTTGATTAGTATGGTGAGTGTGCCTTTTCGTGGTGTACAACACGGCACATTCGGAAAATTTGTGTCATGACCTAAGTTGTCTTATTGATTGGTAACACTGTGTTATTTAATTGTTTGATCACATTGTGTTATATGAGCTTTGAAAAATTGTGAATTGTTTGGATTGTAAATTGTCAATAAAAGTTTTACATTGCACATTTTAAATAGTTATTGTGCACCACTGAGTAAATTTTACTAAGCGATAGCTTTTTCATTGCTGTCACAGGTAGATAGATGGACAGAGCAGCAAAGTAGGCTGCTTGTATCACATTTTGAGATTTCGCCGGGTATATCTAGTATAACATATTGTGTAGTTTTTATTGTAATGTATATGCACTGTATGTATATATTGTACTTGGTCTTGAGCAGCTGTAAACTAAAATTGTAAATTATTTTGGCTTGTAAAAATATTGTGACATATTTCTTTTATCTCATCTTTTGGGAACACTGGAAAATTGATTGTTGAACTGAGTTGATAATGTTGAGAAAATTATTGTGTTGAATTGTTATTAGAGTTTGGGATTGAGGAATTATATATTTTAAGTGCATTTTACAGGTTTTTAAAGAACTATTTTAATCAAAATACAGATGGCACTTTGCCAAAATTTTTACATAAATTATTAATACTTCAAATGTGTTATTTGGTTTCACTTCAGTTAAAAGAATTTTTAACACCTGTCAATAGTGCTCACCACTGTAAAAGGAAGTAAGAAAAGTTTTAAAATCCCTTGTAGTGTATCTAATGGGTTATCAGTAGACGAAGTTAGTAATTCTTTAGGTATACTACGGGATCATGTTATGCCTTACGGAGGGGTAGGGTGTGAAAAATTTGACTAGAGATGCCTATGAATTTCAATTCACAGGTGATGTTTGCAATATTTATTTTGGAAATAAATATGTTAGTTCGGATTATATGAATGATGGACTTTATTATTTGGATAATAATGACAAACACAAAATGAATGCAAGTGATCTAAATGAATGCAATGCCATGGTAAAAACTAACTCAAGTTCAAAATAAATTTGGCACTTAATGTTATGTCATGTTGCAGAAGATAGGATTGCAAAATTGGAGAAAATGGGGATTCTATCCTCATTGGGCTCTGAGCCTACTCCAACTTATGAATCTTGCCTTTAGGGCAAAATGACTAGATCACCCTTTGTTGGACAAGGGTTAAGGACTGAAAATATTTTAGAGCTAATACATAGTGATTTATGTGGTCAATTTAAGGAAATGGCTAGAGGCGGTTTTCATTATTTTATTACCTTTACTGATGATAAATCAAGGTTTGGGTATTTGTATATGATGAAATACAAACATGAATCCTTTGAAAAGTTCAAATAATTTAAATCTGAGGTAGAAAATCAAACAGGAAAGAGTATTAAAGCTCTTCGATCAGATCGTGGAGTTGAATATTTGAGTACTGAATTTGATGAATACTTGAGAGAGCACGGCATTGTTTCCCAACTGACTCCTCCAGGAACGCCATAGCAGAATGGTGTATCTGAAAGGAGAAATCGTACCCTATTGGATATGGTACGTAGTATGATAAGCTATATTGATATGCCAATCTCCTTTTGGGGATTTGCATTAGAATCAGCTTTGTATATTTTGAATAGGATTCCATCAAAATCAGTTTCTTTCACACCTTATGAGATATGGCATGGAAGAAAACCAGGTCTTAAGCATGTTAAGATTTGGGGTTGTCCAGCTTTTGTCAAAAAGCTAAACCTTGATAAACTGGAAACCAGATTAGAAACAGGTTGATTTATTGGATATCCAAAAGATAGTTTTAGATATTATTTTTATTTGCCTACTTCACAAAAAGGTTGTGATAAGTAGAGATGCCACATTTCTTAAACAACAGTTTGTTCAAGAAGGAGGCAAAGGAAGGCAAATAGAGTTGGAATTGGAGAATTCTGACCAACCAATAGATCAGATGGATATAGATCCATCTACTCAACCTACACCCATTGATGAAACATCTACAACTGTTCCTTGTAGAACAACCAGGGTATCTCACCCACCAGTGAGATATGGTTTCCTTCATGAAAAAGAACAAGAGTTGTCTACTCATGAAGAAGTAGATCATGGAGATGATCCACTTACCTATGAAGAAGCTATATCAGATATAGACTCTTCAAAATGGATTGATGCTATGAAAGCCGAAATTGATTTCATGTATAAGGATCAAGTTTGGGATCTTGTTGACCCACCTGAAGGTATTGTACCCATCGGGAACCAATGGGTTTTCAAGAAGAAAATTGGTTATGATGGAAAGGTAGAGACCTATAAGGCAAGGCTAGTAACGAAAGGGTTTCGCTAAAGGCAAGGAATCGACTATGAGGAGACTTTCTCGCCTGTTACCATGCTTAAATCAATTAGGATTCTATTAGAAATAGCTGCATACTATGATTATGAGATTTGGCAGATGGATGTCAAAACAGCCTTTCTTAATGGATACATTGAAGAAAACATTTTCATAGAACAATCTAGGGGTTTGAATCCCAAGATGGTTCTAAGGTATGCAAGCTAAAGCGATCCATTTATGGGTTGAAGCAAGCTTCGAGGAGTTGGAACATCCATTTTGATGAAGCCATTAAATCATTTGGTTTTATCAAAAATGAGGATGAGCCATGTGTATATAAGAAGGTTAGTAACAGTGCTATAACTTTCCTTGTCTTATATGTGGATGTTATACTGTTGATGGGTAATAACACAGGTATGTTGACAACTGTAAAGGTATAATTGTCAAATACATTCTCCATGAAAGACTTAGGGGAGGCAACGTATATTCTTGGGATTCGCATCTATAGAGATAGAACGAAAAGAATAATTGGTTTGTCCCAAAGTCTATACTTGGAAAAGGTGTTAAAGAGGTTTAACATGCTTGATTCGAAGAGAGGATTGTTACCAGTGAGACATGGTATCCATCTTTCTAAAGTGATGTCTCCAAAAACACCTGAAGAAAGAGATAAAATGGCCAGGATTCCATATGCTTTGACTATTGGAAGTTTAATGTATGCAATGTTGTATACTAGGCCAGATATTGCATATGCTGTTAGTTTGACTAGCAGGTATCAATCCAATCCAAGTTTGGAACACTGGATAGCTGTCAAGAATATCCTCAAGCACTTGAGAAGAATTAAGGATTTATTCTTGATCTATGGAGGTGGAGACTTGCAATTGGATGGTTATACTGATTATGATTTCTAATCAAATATCGATGATAGAAAGTCTACCTCTAGATATATGTTCATTTGTAATGGAGGTGCAGTCAGTTAGAAGAGTTCCAAACAGAGCACGACTGCAGATTCCACTACCGAGGCTGAGTATATTACTGCATCAGATACTGTAAAGGAAGCTGTTTGGATAAAGAAGTTCGTGACAGAACTTACAGTAGTTCCTTCCATTGAGTCAGTAGTTCCACTACATTGTGATAATAATGGAGCAGTCATACAAGCTAAGAAACCAAGGTCTCACAAAAAATCCAAACACATATAAAGGCGCTACCACATTATCAGAGAAATAGTTGGGCAAGGCGATGTAGCCATGCAGAAAATAGCATCAGCTAAAAATCCAGTTGATCCATTCACTAAGCCTAAGTTACAGACTCAGCTACATCGACATCTTGAGAAGATGGTTCTAAGATACTGTAATGAATGACTTTAGTGCTAGTGGGAGATTGTTAGTAGTATGCCCTAGAGAATATCATTTAGTTTGTATCTTGTACATGTTTTTATTATTAAAAGGAATTTCTACTTTTCCGTTTACATAATATATTTATGTGTAATAGAGAGGTCCATTGATATTTTGTTAGAAATTCTATTCTTAAGTTGTTAAAAATATGAGTGACAGTATTTCTAGCACAAATTATCATAAATAGGTTCACAATCGAGGATACTTCATAATAAGGACATGACTTATCCAGAAAGATTGTATTCATATTTATTCCCAAGTTATTTATATGAGATACAATTAAGATGAAATGGTGAGTCTCATGCCATATAACAAACATGATAGGCACTTATACATGATAAGTAGGCTGAACCAGTGACACTTATGACAAGCACATGGAGTTTACTCTTATTAATGCATTGTCATAAATCATATCAGTGCATATAATCTTTAGACCTGAGATAGCACAGTTATCTTGTATATAGGTGGCTTGAGTTTGATACTGCTTTCATACTTATACTGTGTATGGGTATATGGGCATGTGTTGGCTTCTACTAGTTATATATGGAGGTAGGTGTTGATCAAGATGGAATCTATTCCTCTAAGTAAATAGAGATAAAATCCTATGTTCATTTAATTGTTCTTGATATTTAAAGTTCTTGGCCAGGACAGATAGATTTATTCAGAAAGAGTTTCTGATGAGAAAATCTTTTAATCAAGAACTGGAATTAAAAGAGAACATAATATTCATAGCAAATGGGGTTTGGCATAAACCATGACTCCAACTTGAGTTGGGATTTTGTAACAGAGAGATTCTAGTGCATGGTAACATATGATTATAGGTTCATTTAAGGTAAACCTTATTACTGATTGGGTGGCCATGGCATGCTATTCTAGGTGTTAACCATGGTCTATGAGGTGCATAAAATGATTTAGAGAAATCATTTATGGTAAGAAAGAGTTCTGATGATATTAAGAGTTAATATTATGTCTCATTGCCAATTAGTGATGAGCCTAGTAAGTCACACACATACACAAGTTATCACCTATTTAAATATGATTTAATTAATTAATTAAAGAGTTGAATTGATTAATTAAATAGGTTTGATTTGCAATTAGATTGCAAAGTACCTAGCATGACTTGAAACCAAATCTAGGTTATTGGATGTATAGTGTAAGTTAAATTTATATTTAAAGTGTTTAAATATGAATATAATTAATGATAAATTAATTAATAAAGATTAATTAATTAATTTATATTTGATATAAATTGGTTAGAAGAAGAGAAATAATTATTTTGGGCTGAGAACTCAAAATTAAGACACAGGGGCATTTTGGTCATTTCACAGGGTGATATGTGACACCATGAGATGGTGACACATGGCACTACAGATAAGCTTGCCAAATGTCTATTAATTGTGTAAGATGATTAAAATTAAGATTAAATATAGGTTTGACACTTGGCACAATGTGATTGGGTCAATTAAACCTAGAACCAATCAGAGGGTGACATGTGGCAAGGGTTTTATGTATTGGCCTACCTATATAAGTGTTGTTATGAAAAGAGAAAAAACAACCAACAGCTATTTTCTTTAGTGCCGCCACCCAAGAAGGTCTCCCTCATCTCTCATCTATTCTATGAGATTAACAAACAATCTCTTGAATTAAAAATACTAGAAAATGTTTCTAGTGTCCTGTTTACAACTTTAATCTCTTAAAAAGGCAAAACTTGATTTTCTAATTAATAGAAAAACCTTTAGAAGCTGTTCAAGGGCTGCCATAGGTGTTCATGGTGTGGACAAGGCAGAGGGACAACATCTGGTGTCCTGAAGACTCATCTCAAAGGCATAAATATATTGCAGTGTATCAAGAGACTAGTGTATATGTTTTTGATTTAATCTAGGGTTCTAAAATTAATTTGATTAATTCTAAAATCTTAAATGGCAAATACAGATCCGAAAAACATATTAAAAGAGTTTTAATATGTTGTTTATCATTGAAATCAAATAGATAAAAATAAATCTTGCATAATGCATGTGACCCTAGGTGAAAATTTTTGAAATTCAATGGTATAAACTTGTGTTTCTCACGCTTCCGCTCCTTCACATTAATCAATACAAAACCCTAATTCTCAAAGTCAAGGTCAACAATATATACTTACAAACAATTAGTTAATACTTGAAATTTTCATTAACAAGTTACAATACACTCCCACTAATCTATTAATACCATAATTCAACAATAAAATTCATGAATTACTAATCCCTTAAGTACCTTAAAGCTGCTACAATTAAGCTCGAATGTCCAAAGTCTCTAACACTTATTCAAACCCCAAATTCAATTATCATTTTAAACATACACATGCCCATAAGCTCTAATTCATCTATTTACTTAAATCAACATGTCTAACCATCAATTACAAGTAGAATTAACCAACTTCCCATGGACTTCCTTGGCTGCTAAATCTAAATCCCCACAAATACTCATCCAATTCTTTCAATTTCTCCATTATTCAACTTATCACAACATCAACTCAAAGTTTAATTAAGCAAGGGAGGAAAAATAAGCACTAACATTTGTTTGGAGCTTGCTAAACCTTGAAATTTTCTCTTTTTCTTGCTGCCTAAAGCTTTCCCATGGTGTGTAGACTAAGTTTAATGAAGAACAATTGTAGAAATTACGGCTTAATGATGGAAAGAGAAAGCTTCATGCATGGTGCGGCCATTGAGAATTTTTGGGTTCCATTTTCAGCAAAGAAGAAGATGAAAGTGGCTGAATTTTTGGCATTTTAATACTTATATGTTAGCGAGACATTCCACTAATCTCCACTAAGTTCCACTAAGTATAGTTTAAACATTATAATAATCCAAGGTTCTCATAATTATAATAATGCCCTCATATTTCTTTAAATTACATTATGTGTAATATTTCTTATATTCATGACATTTTTAAGATTTAATACTACTTATTTTTAATAGACATTTAGGTCAAAAGTCAACTCGAGGTGTCAAATGAGAAAAATGCTCCTACTCAGGTTATATTTCGAATTTTTCGATACTACTGATTAACTATTTGTACCGCCGATTTCTTTAATTTTCCTTTTTTTTTATATTGACTCACTCATTTTCTTTGACATTTCCAATGTCAATTACACCTTAGTAGACCTTTAATTTGGTCCCGAAAATTTTTCCCTGGGTTTTCCGCAGTCCAGGGCTAGTCAACGGTCCTCGCCGTAACATCCCAGTGCGGTCACCTATCGCTACGGGTTCGGCTCGTTTAACTTAGTCACATTTTATCTCTTTTATTTTTCCTTAATTTTTCTCATCACATATTTCATTATTTTATGCTTCCTCACTGCCATTATAGTGTAGTTCCAGACATTCTGACTTTCCGGAGTAGACATTAGTTGTCAGAACAGTAGGATGTACGAACTAAAAAAATAAGGGTGTTGCAACTCTTCCCCTCTAAAAAGGAATTTCATTCTCGAAATTCATCGAATTTAAACAACTGAGCTTATCGTTATCTTATAATTCTATTCACTTTCCCATCATTGTTTTCTTTTGCCTTTATTATATCTACTCATGAAAGTCTATTATTCATTAGTTTTCTGATTTCTCATACTGGAATCCTTATTGGTCATTCAGTCTCTTTTACCAATTCCAACTCTATTAAATTACCCTTTGTCTAGGTATTATGCATTTATCTCATACAAGACCTTATACCTTGGTATCTTAATGCTTATTTAATAAATATCACTACACACAAACTCCATCAATGGAAGGTATCTATTCTTGCTTCCAGAGGGAATAGCACTACAACTTCTAAATATATTTTCAAATACCTAAATCATTCTTTTCTAACAAAAATATCAAAATAATTATAAGACTCTATATCAATGTCTAGATATCTTTACCCAACTCAGTTCAATGTACTGGTGTTCCGCACTTTTTCCCTTACAGTGTTTCATAGGGTGCTGTTTGTATGCTAGCTTGACACTTATTATTGTATACAAATTCTGTTAGTGTGAGGTATCTGTCCCATCTCCCCTCGGATTCAATGACACAAGTTCTCAGTATATTCTTGAGGGCTTATCACATATTATAGGTTATTATTATCATTTTATTTCATTGTTTATAAGAACTTAATGAGTTTCAGAATTTACCTGAATTACTCGTTTCGACTGTCCATCCGTCTGAGGATGATAAGTCGTATTGATATCTCTAAGCTTATAGCAATTACTGTGGTACAGGTAGTTCACATTAATGTAACTGAGTCACTGACTCTAGCTACCTTACAAGTGTAGTCTTTTGATAGGCTAGTTCTGAAGTTTTAAATTTCTGATTAAAATTTTCACATTTATTTCTCGTAATAGTACTCTATTCAGGCGTAACTGTATCAATTTATAGATTACTTACAAATATTCTTATTTTATTGTACCACGAGGAAACATGTAGCTCTATACAATAATCCCATGTTGGTACTGTAATCTATAACTTACAATACAAAGATAGAGAACATTACTTAGTCACTATGTTATAACATCATGAACTAAGTTTTCTACTTCTTTTTCTAATTCCCTCTATGAATCTGAGTCCATATCTTAACTTTGAATAATTAAAAGTAAACAGATCTGTATTAGTGTCACCTTGACTCTTACGAATGCAATGCATATATGCACACTAGTTCTTTCTACTTATCTGTGCCTAGGAATGCCTAAACCGTGCTCTGATACCACTAAATATAACACCCCTCACCCGTCTACATTGTAGCTGAGCAAGGTGTGTCGCACGGAGTGCCGGAGCACCTGATCTTATCTGATTTCATTACAGTTCTTAATTTATATATTAAAAAACTTTATCTAAGGTTTAGGTTATTTTTTACTTTTATCAAAATTTAACTAATTTGGAAATTTCAAAAATTTTAATGACAATCCAGCAGAGTGGACTAACAGTTCTTCTAAACCTGCCAAAAATAATTTCAATATATATGCTCAAATTCACAACTCAGAATCAATCTCAAAATTTCTCATACTCAATCTCAATCAGAATCATCATGATCAGATACTTAACTCATATATTAGAATTCTTACATTTCATTAACTTACATAATTTGCCAACTAATTACATAAGTTTGTCAAGTATAGGATATACAAATAATTTATAATATACTTAGAATGAACAAAATTCATAACATGTGTAATATGAGCCCTATCCACATGCATTACTGAGGAGGTGACAACCTTGAACTATTCTGAAACTTCTACAAATCTGGACTCCAAAATCTCAGTCGAAGCACCTACACGAGGAAAACAGTTCCATCACGCTAAGCATTTCTGCTTAGTAGTGCAATAGTATAACAAGAAATACTATATATAAATAAAGAAAGAAAGAAATCATAATTCGGATACTCAGGAATCAATTTAATTTTGTATGATATTTTTAGTATCAACTATCTTATATACTAGTTTGATCTTCTTTGGAAGCACTAAGTTATAACCTTTCAGTAATAATGCCTAGCATATAAATTATTCTAATTGTATTGTATTTTAAGTCTCTATGGTTTTGCAAATTGTATTTTTGTTATGTTTCTATTGCTAATCTCTTTTACTCATTTCATTCAATACTTAACTTAATTGTACTGAAATTTCATTATACTTAACTTAACTTAACTGCCTGAATTGAATAATGTTTTAATTGACTGCCCGTGTAGCCTATACACTGACCAAACTGGATAAACAGATATACTAGCACTGGGTATCTAGTACCTCGGGCCGTCACACCATCGGTCACAAAGTATCTCTCGATGTGCAAACAATGTGGCTAAAAAGCCATATAATCAATCAGTAAGGCAACAAGCCAAGTATAATAACATAATCCATATAGCCATAGGATATTAAAATCACAGTGTCGCATAATAAGCCATAAAACACAATATAGTGTAAAGCCATTTACAGAATAGCTGTCAGAACCCTATTGGCAAGTCAACCGATCCAAACTAGTCAACTTGGCAAAATAGGGCATATTACAATGTTACATATTCAATTCTTTATTCTTAGGGTTTATAAGTCTTGATGCCTTTCACTAGTCAACAAAATTGTTAACCTTTTTATGCATAATGGATAGATTGATTCTAGTATCAACATTTCATAATTATTCAGTAGATCATCAGACAGATCACATTTCATATCAATTGTTCTGAAGTACCATTATGCTCAAAGCATTTTTCCTGTCTCTGATAATAAGGACTAATGTCCCATTCATACATTTATGTGATTTATTAAGTCATTATGTTTCTTATTCAGATTACTAGTTAAACATAAACATTTACTTTTTCACACTGAACAGATATGTTGGTTCTAGTTGCACTAGGATTCCTAATTTTGAGTTTATACTTGTTGACATTGATTTCCAAACTCAATTCAAGGCTAATTATATGTGATTCCAAATTTTCAGATTTCATGGCCAATAGTTACTGTTCCATTGGGTCAGGCTATAGGGTGAAATTAACAAAATTCTCTTCATCAAATTGTTTCTTATTATGTCTTCTTTAATTCCCTTTTCGAATTACTCCATTTTGCGTTATATAACTCAAGTTATGGTCAATTAACCATAACTAGGTCAAATATGAATTTTGGTTCCCTTAGTAGTCATTTTGATTCTGGAATTTACTAATTTATTTGAATTGCTTATAATGATATTTAGGCCTAGTGTACTTCATAGGATTTGTTGCCCTATGTCTTATATTCATTTAGAAATTTTACTTGTAATTTTTCAAGTCTTATAGAATTATTTATAGTCAAATTGTTGACTTGGACTCAAAGGTCCTATATTGGTATGGTCCTCAATTAGGTTAATGTCCTTGACCTTAAATTCTGGCCTTATATATTTATAATCTGAGGAAGTGGCCTAAAATAAAGTTTTAGGTCTCTTTCTTAGCTTTCCAGATTGGTATGGATCATTACGTTGGGAGACTTCTTGTGGGAGATATACCTATTTGAATTTTCTGGACTTAATGGTCAATTGTACCAATTCCATATTTAGTGTGTCAAATTAATCAACTTAATTGGCCTAGTTCCCTTGATTTTTGGGTTCTGGTCAAAATTTTAATATTTTAGGTTTGTCTTATTGAACTTTTGGCACTGATTTTAGGACATTCTGAGCTGTATAGACCAAGATATGGTCAATTTACTAAAGCTAGACAGATTGCATTTTCAATGCAACTTTAGGTCATTTTTAGGTTAAGTTCAATTCTGGCAGGTTTGGTACCCTAAATTGGGCAAGCAATTTGACTTGGTTCTAGTCATTTTTGGGCTTTGGTGTCTGCATAAGAGTTGTAGCTCTATGTTTAATCTTTCCATTGATATAAAGTTTAGGTCATTTGGGCCTGTTTTGAGTGAGTTATGGTCAAATGAGTGACTACTGTTCATTTGGTCAAATTCTGGGCTGTAATGGTTCTGGACAGCTTTGTTACCTCAACTTGTGCAAGCAATTTGACTTAGTAAATGACATTTCTGGGCTCTGTATTTTCACCAAAGTTGTAGCTCTATGTCTAAGCTTTCCAACGGTATAGATTTCAGGTCATTTGGAGTTATGTAGACCAAGATATGGTCATTTTACTATGGCTGGTCAAGTTGCACTTATATTGCACTATTAGGTCATTTTTAAGTCGAAGTCAATTTGACCAGTTTTTGTAACCCAACTTGGGTAATCAATTTGACTTGCTTAATGGCATTTTTGGGCTTGGTAGTCTCTACCAAAGTTGCAGCCCTATGTATAAGCTTTCCAATGATATAAATTTCAGGTCATTTAGACCTGTTTTGAGTGAGTTATGGCCAAAATACTGGCTACTATTCATATGGTCAAAATTTTTGGGTTTCAAGTTACCAATCTGGATTAGGTCACGAAATTGGTCATTTTTTGGACAGAATTTTGGCAAGTTTTCTACATGAAAGTTGGTCCAATTTAGGTCTAGTTTTACCTCCAATTGGCCTCAAGCCAATTGGGGTCACACAAGGTCAATTATGGCCTAATTTATACACTGCCTTCATCAATCACACAACCTGCACACAAATTGCACTTCCAATGTTTAATCCTCCTTATCTCAAACTACAATAAAACATTCATAGCACTTCTAATCTCATTCATCAAGTCTTAAATTGGTCAATTCCCAATAGTTTACTCAAGTCCTCATTAATCAATACAGAACCCAAATTCACAAAGTCAAGGTCAATAATATATACTTGCAAACAATTAGTTAATACTTGAAATTTCCACTAACAACTTACAATACACTCCCACTAATCTATCAATACCATAATTCAACAATAAAATTCATGAATTACCAATCCCTTAAGTACCTCAAGGCTTCCACATTGAAGCTCAATTGTCCAAAGTCTCTAACACTTATTCAAACCCCTAATTCAATTATCATTTTAAACATACACATGCCCATAAGCTCTAATTCATTTATTTACTTAAATCAACATGTCTAACCATCATTTACAAGTAGAATTAACCAACTTCCCATGGCCTTCCTAGCTACTGAATTTAAATCCCCTCAAATACTCATCAAATTCTTTCAATTTCCCCACAATTCAACTAATCACAACATCAACTCAAAGTTTAATTAAGCAAAGGAGGAAAAATAAGCACTAACCTTTGTTTGGAGCTTGCTAATCCTTGAAATTTTCTCTTTTTCTTGCTGTCTAAAGCTTTCTCATGGTGTGTAGACTAAGTTTAATGAAGAAAAATTACAGAAATTATGGCTTGATGATGGAGAGAGAAAGCTTCATGCATGGTGCGGCCATAGAGAATTTTGGGGTTCCATTTTCGGCAAAGAAGAAGAATGGGGAAGAAGAAGATGAAAGTGGCTGAATTTTTGGCATTTTATGTACTTGTATGTTAGTGGGACATTCCACTAATCTCCACTAAGTTCCACTAAGTATAGTTTAAACATTATTATAATCCAAGGTTCTCATAATTGCAATAATGCCCTCATATTTTTTTAAATTACATTATGTGTAATATTTCTTATTTTCATGGCATTTTCAAGATTTAATACTACTTATTTTTTATAGAAATTTAGGTCAAAAGTCAAGTCGGGGTGTCAAATGATCAAAATGCCCCTATTCGAGTTATATTTCGGATTTTTCAATACTATCGATTAACTCCTTGTACCGACGATTTCTTTAATTTTCTTTTTTCTTTATATTGACTCACTAAATTTATTTTGACATTTCCAATGTCAATTACACCTTAGTAGACCTTTAATTTTATTCCAAAAATATTTCCCCTGGTTTTTCGCTGTCCAAGGCTAGTCAACGGTCCTTGCCGTAACTTTCCGATGCAGTCACCCATTGCTACGGGTTCGACTCGTTTAACTTAGTCACATTTTATCTCTTTTATTTTTCTTTAATTTTTCTCATCACATATTTCATTATTTTATGCTTCCTCATTGTCATTACAGTGTAGTTTCAGACATTTCGACTTTCTAGGGCAAACATTAGCTGTTGGAACAGTAGGATGTACAGACTATGAAAATGAGGGTGTTACAAGTGCCCGTAGATTTGGGCCATCTTCTACTACTACAGAAGGATCTATTTAGAGTTCTACTACTAGAGGTTCACAAACTTCTAGAGGTTCACAACCAGTTAGTAGAGGGAGGGGGCAGAGATCAGGGCAGCACTTCAGGTAGTCAGGGTACAGTAAACTAGTCAAAACAAGGTAGTGCTCCGGCCAGAGTCTACACGATGGGACAGAGGGAAGAAGCTGAGACTTTTAACATTGTAGCTGGTACATTCTCTACCTCTGATCAAGAAGTATTTCTATTGTTTCACCCAGGTTCTACCCATTCCTATGTTAGTGTTAGCATTATTAGTTCTCTTATTGTTCCATGTGTCAAAATGAATTTTGAGTTGTTAGTAACAAGTCCATTGGGGAAAGAGGTCAGAGTCAATAGAATGTATAGAGATTATCCTTTGGTGATCCAAGGACATGTTTTTTTATTAGATTTGATTGAAATGCCCTTCAGAGATTATGATATCATCTTGGGCATGGATTGGTTAGCCATGCATCACGCTATGATTGACTGTAGACTGAAGACAGACACTTTTGGTCTCCCTCTGTACGGTGAAGTGGTAATACACAGGGAGAGGCTGTTATTGCCATCAAACATCATTTCGGCTGCACTAGCCAGAAAAATGATCAGAAAAGGATGAGAAGCATACTTGGCACATGTGATAGACACCTAAGTAGAGAGTCCAACATTGAGGGACATCCCTATAGTATGTGACTTTCCTGATGTGTTCCCTGATGAGTTGCCAGGATTACCTCCGGAAAGAGAGGTGCAGTTTGAGATTGATGTAATGCCTGGTGTGGACCCAATCTCGATAACACCATACAGAATGGCACCAGTAGAATTGAAAGAGTTGAAGGTGCAGTTGCAAGAATTGCTTGACAAGGGCTATATTCACCCTAGTGTGTCACCTTAGGGAGTGCCAGTGTTATTTGTTAAGAAGAAAGATGGCACTCTCTGCTTATGTATTGATTATCGACAGTTGAATAAGGTGACAATAAAGAATAGATATCCATTGCCCCGCATTAATGACTTGTTTGATCAGTTAAGGGGTACAGCTGTGTTATCCAAAATTGACCTGAGATCGGGTTATTATCAGTTGAAGGTGTAAGAGCAAAGTATCCCTAAAACTACTTTTAAAACTCGATATAGCCATTATGAGTTCCTGGTCACGCCATATTGGTTAACCAATGCTCCAGCTACATTTATGTATCTGATGAACACTATCTTCAGACCATACTTAGATCAGTTTGTGGTGGTGTTTATTGATGACATCTTGGTCTACTCCAGGAGTGCAGAGCAGCATGATAGACATTTACGGAGTGTACTGCAGACCTTAAGGGAGAAATAGGTATATGCCAAATTATCAAAGTTTGAATTTTGGCTGAAGGAAATATCCTTCTTGGGGCACATAGTATCGGCAGAGGGCATTAAGATAGATTCCAACAAGATTGAAGCTATCCTTAATTGGAAGCCACCCAAGAATGTCACAGAAATTCGTAGTTTTCTAGTTTTAGCCGGATACTACCATCGATTTGTGAAGGGGTTTTCCATGTTAGCTTCTCCACTGACCAAGCTACTTCGAAAAGATGTGAAATTTCAGTGGACAGATAAATGTCAATAGAGTTTTGATGAGTTAAAGAAATGTTTGACTAAAGTTTCAGTCTTGACTTTACCTACACCGGGTAAAGAATATATAGTTTATAGTGATGTATCTCACAATAGGTTAGGTTGTGTACTGATGCAAGATCGAATTGTTATTGCACATGCATCACGCCAGCTGAAACAGCATGAGAGGAATTATCCAACACATGACTTAGAGCTTGTAGCTATTGTATTTGCTCTTAAGATCTGGAGGCACTACTTATATGGGGAGAAGTCTTACATCTACATAGATCATAAGAGTTTGAAGTATTTAGGCACCCAGAAAGAGCTGAATTTGAGACAGAGGAGATGGTTAGAATTGATTAAAGACTATGATTGTCTGATAGACTATTAGCCAGGAAAAGCTAATGTGGTGGCTGATGCCTTAAGTCGTAAGACTATGGCAAGTCTAAGAGTTTCTTCTTTGTCCATGGTGCATGAATTGAAAGTACTGCAAGCTAGCTTAGAAGTAAATGATGAGGGACAGATAGTAGTTGCATGGCATGTACAGCCAGTATTGATTGATCAGATCAGAATGGCTATGTCACACCCTACTCCTCCCTAAGGCATAACATGATCCCGTAGTATACCTAATGAATTACCATATTTTGCCTACCGGTAACCCATTAAATATATTACAAGGGATTTTAAAATAATTTCTATTCATTTTTAAGTTGGTGGGTAAATTTTTTTCACAAATATTAAAACTTTTAACCGACATTAAGTCATAAATCAAATTTTTGGATATTTAAAACTATCGCAATTTTTACAAAAATTTCAGCAGAGTACCGGCTGTATTTTGAGAAAATAGTTCTTAAAAACCTGAAAAGAAACACACTTCCAATATTTTTACTCAACCATAACTCCAATACAAATCCATTTCATCTCACAATCTCATACAAGATGCTCAACTCAAAATCAACCGCAATTCAAAGCATCTCATTTCAAAATAAAGAATAATTTATCATTCACAATTTACAAAAAGAATTAATTATTTACATTAATCACAAAACTTAGAGATAAGTTTGAACACTATAATAATATGCATTTTAATTACATGCCCAAAATAATATTACAAAAGTTCTTGTACAACTGCTCAAATAAATAACATACATATAATTACATGCATACATCAAAATCTATGTACAAGGGTATACCTATGATATACCCGGAGCTAATCCAAATGTGTCTTTAAGGCGCAGCTATAGGAAATCTCACTCGGCTACTCTATCTTTACTTTTACCTGTGACAACATACAAAGCTATCGCTGAGTGGTGAACTCAGTGGTGCACAACCATAATTTAAACATAATATATAATACCTTACCAAAATTTTAGCAAAGAATTTGGGAATCTTGAAATTCAATAAAAATTCTAAAAATCAAAATATTCATTGCTGATAAAATAAATCATTTGTTAAAATGACTCTGCTCAAGAATTTCAATTTATCAAATCATAACTGAATATTTAAAGTAATTCCAATACTTTATGGAAACAAATCTTAATTTTAATAAAATCAATTATGCATAAATCCCATTTGAAATTACAATTCTTACTTTTCAAACCCATTCTTTGTCTCACTAACTATGCAACACTAATCCATAAGGGCCATCTTCGGGGCGATTCTAACTCCCTATGGTCGGGGAGGTCCAATCAAGATTCTAACTCCCTATGGTCGAGGAGGTCGAATCATCGTGCACAGTACACAACACAATAATGAAACTTCCAAAAGGGCCAACGAAAAACTTAGATCTAACCTCTAATAAGCGGAGAATCTAAGCCTGTGCACATGCCATGGTATTCAAAACAAAACAAAGCTAACTCCATTGTCTCCTCAACAAATGAGAGAGATGGGTAATAACCTAGTCAAGCATCTATAGTGAGATATAAAACACATCATGAATCTCTTTGTCCTTTTTGTGAGCATAAATCACAATACAATTTAATTTAAAGCCAATTCCAATATCCAATAATTATTTTTATGCCCATTACAATTCAAAACATATTTAATCCATTTCCCATGTTAAGTATAAACCAATTTTCAAATCAAATTTTCCATGTAAACCATGTAAATATATTTCAATCAAAAATTTTCCAAAGCTAGTTTCATTCAATTCATAACAAAATAAGATCATAATTAATTTCATTTTTTCAAAACTAAACTCAGTCATACTATAACACAATTCAATAATCATTGAAATAAATTCAATAATTGGTAAACATAATACATAAAGAAACTAAAATTATTTAATCAAATAAAGTATGCAAAACATGAACAATTTAAAACTAGTTGTGCATAAACCTCTTTATTGACTAGTTTACTTCAAATTTTGGTTTTTCCTTGAAGATCCCTTTCCAGTCTCTTTTTCAACTGAAACACATAGTTTACAGTGTTTCAATACCATATCTCATAATAAATCTATTAATTTATTTCATGCCCACTTAGTTGTAGCCTTAAACTTGCTTAAATTGGTATCCTTCGAATTTTGTATTTTGGGGTTACTATTTATTGCACTATTTAAGTCAAAATGTTGACTTTTTCCTACTAAATAGGTTTATTAATTCTAATTGCACTCATATACCACATTTTGGGTCATGTTTTTGTTGGCATTGACCACCAAAATCAATTCAAAGTCTATTAGGGTTAAAGCTCAAATTTTCAATTTTGGATTACTTTGTTTTTACTGTTCCATTGGTCTAGCTGTAGTGGGAATTTGGCTAAATATCCTTCATCAAAGTTGTTCCTTATTGTCTTATCATTAATTCCCTTTTTGAATCACTCTATTTTGAGTTTTGTAGCTTAAGTTATGGACATTTTCCTAAGGTTAGCCAGATTGGTATCTACCTAGAATTCTGGGCAGGTTTTTGGTTTTGGCAGTTTTGGGCAACCAAATTTGGGTGGCAAAATAACTTGGTTATGGGCAGAATTTGGGTTGGTGTTCTTCATAAAAATTGTAGTGCTATGTCATAGCTTTCTAATGGTTCAAAAATTAGGTCATTTGAACCTTCCTAGACCAAGTTATGGTCACTGTTCATTTGATCATTTCTATACAGTGGCAGTGTGCCAATTTCCGGTTTGACCTAATTGTTCACTAACTTAGAGTCACTTTCTGGGAATGGTTTCTGCATGAAAAATATGTTATTATGTGTCTATTCTCATCTCCAATTAGCCTCACGCCAATTGGAATGATAGAATTATAGCTTTGGTCCCCTAAGTGGACCGAGGTCAGGCTGTCCAGAATTGGACCCCTACCTATCCGAATTTCGTTTTATTTCTAACCATTCAAAGACATCGTAATTTGTCTCAATTGACCATTTTGAGTCTCATTTAGGTCAAAATACATCAATTTACTGATTTCTCAAATTTCCTCCCAAAACCCTAAGGGTCAAGAACCCTAATTATTCCAAATGTTTTAATTCATTCAATTCACACATATAATTCACCTATCCATCATCAATTCACCAAGAATTTTAGTTTAATTGAACTAAGCACCATCACATCCCACTTATCCCAAGCATCACCAAAATTCTCCAATGGTCTACCATGCTTGATTTTTTGTTAAATTTTCTCACAATTTCTAAACTAATTTATACACATAAACAAAATTCTAAAGAGAAATTAGATGGTTAATCACTAGCCTTTTTTGTGTAGTTATAAATCTTCAATTCTCTTCAACTTTTCCTTCAATTTACATCTCCGAGCTTATTTTCAACACTCAAACATAAGATTTACCTAAAGAAATTAGGGTAATTATGGTGGAATTTAGGGTTTAGAAAGCTTGCAAATAAGCTTTCATGGTAGAAAATTAGAGAGAGGGACATGATAGAGAGTGGTGGCGGCAAGGAATGAAGATGAAAACCCCAAATTAATTTCTTTTATTTGTTATTTTGTATATTTATCTCTAATATTGACTTGGTCAAATTAGTAAATAAAAAGAGAAATTAATTATGAGGTCACGTAGGTAATGTCACCAAGATGTAATAAACATTTTTCTTTTCTTTTTCTTTTCCTTTCTTTTTCTCCATACTTCTTTAATTTAAATCTATATTTCATAATTTCCATTTCTCAGATTTTATTGAACAGTTAGGTCATTAGTCACCTCTAGGGGTGAATTCACCAATTTGCCCATCGCCGGACTTATCCGGTTTACCAATAATTCTATATTTCTTCCAGAATCCTGATCTAGTTATTTGATATGGTTCTCTACCTTTTTCTGTGATTTTCACATTTCCCCTAGCTTCACAATTTTTCCTAGGACTGCAGTGTCACGATGTCCCGTACGAAACATGTCACACCCTACTCCTCCGTAAGGCATAACATGAACCCGTAGTATACCTAACGAATTACAGTACTTCAACTACCGGTAACCCATTAAATATACTATAAGGGATTTTAAAATAATTTCTATTCATTTTTAAGCTGGTGGGTAAATTTTTTCACAAATATTAAAACTTTTAACCGACATTAAGTCATAAATCAAATTTTTGGATATTTAAAACTACCGTAATTTTTACAAAAATTTCAGCAGAGTACCGACTGTATTTTGGGAAAATAGTTCTTCAAAACCTGAAAAGAAATACACTTTCAATATTTTTACTCAACCATAACTCCAATACAAATCCATTTCATCTCACAATCTCATACAAGATGCTCAACTCAAAATCAACCGCAATTCAAAGCATCTCATTTCAAAATAAAGAATAATTTATCATTCACAATTTACAAAAAGAATTAATTATTTACATTAATCACAAAACTTAGAGATAAGTTTTAACATTATAATAATTTGCATTTTAATTACATGCCCAAAATAATATTATAAAAGTTCTTGTACAACTGCTCAAATAAATAACATACATATAATTACATGCATACATCAAAATCTATGTACAAGGGTATACCTATGATATACCCGGAGCTAATCCAAATGTGTCTTTAAGGCGCAGCTATAGGAAATCTCACTCGGCTACTATATCTTTACTTTTACCTGTAACAACATACAAAGCTATCGCTGAGTGGTGAACTCAGTGGTGCACAACCATAATTTAAACATAATATATAATACCTTACCAAAATTTTAGCAAAGAATTTGGGAATTTTGAAATTCAATAAAAATTCTAAAAATCAAAATATTCATTGCTGATAAAATAAATCATTTGTTAAAATGACTCTGCTCAAGAATTTTAATTTATCAAATCATAACTGAATATTTAAAGTAATTCCAGTACTTTATGGAAACAAATCTTAATTTTAATAAAATCAATTATGCATAAATCCCATTTGAAATTACAATTCTTACTTTTCAAACCCATTCTTTGTCTCACTAACTATGCAAGACTAATCCGTAAGGGCCATCTTCAGGGCGATTCTAACTCCCTATGGTTGGGGAGGTCGAATCGAGATTCTAACTCCCTATGGTCGAGGAGGTCGAATCATCGTGCACAGTACACAACACAATAATGAAACTTCCAAAAGGGCCAACGAAAAACTTAGATCTAACCTCTAATAAGTGGAGAATCTAAGCCTGTGCACATACCATGGTATTCAAAACAAAACAAAGCTAACTCCATTGTCTCCTCAACAAATGAGAGAGATGGGTAATAACCTAGTCAAGCATCTATAGTGAGATATAAAATAGATCATGAATCTCTTTGTCCTTTTTGTGAGCATAAATCACAATACAATTTAATTCAAAGCCAATTCCAATATCCAATAATTCTTTTTATGCCCATTAAAATTCAAAACATATTTAATCCATTTCCCATGTTAAGTATAAACCAATTTTCAAATCAAATTTTCCATGTAAACCATGTAAATATATTTCAATCAAAAATTTTCCAAAGCTAGTTTCATTCAATTCATAACAAAATAAGATCATAATTAATTTCATTTTTTCAAAACTAAACTCAGTCATACTATAACACAATTCAATAATCATTGAAATAAATTCAATAATTGGTAAACATAATACATAAAGAAACTAAAATTATTTAATCAAATAAAGTATGCAAAACATGAATAATTTAAAACTAGTTGTGCATAAACCTCTTTGTTGACTAGTTTACTTCAAATTTTGGTTTTTCCTTGAAGATCCCTTTCCAATCTCTTTTTTAACTGAAACACATAGTTTACAGTGTTTCAATACCATATCTCATAATAAATCTATTAATTTATTTCATGCCCACTTAGTTGTAGCCTTAAACTTGCTTAAATTGGTATCCTTCGAATTTTGTATTTTGGGGTTACTATTTATTGCACTATTTAAGTCAAAATGTTGACTTTTCCTACTAAATAGGTTTATTAATTCTAATTGCACTCATATACCACATTTTGGGTCATGTTTTTGTTGGCATTGACCACCAAATTCAATTCAAAGTCTATTAGGGTTAAAGCTCAAATTTTCAATTTTGGATTACTTTGTTTTACTGTTCCATTGGTCTAGCTGTAGTGGGAATTTGGCTAAATATCCTTCATCAAAGTTGTTCCTTATTGTCTTATCATTAATTCCCTTTTTGAATCACTCTATTTGGAGTTTTGTAGCTTAAGTTATGGACATTTTCCTAAGGCTAGCCAGATTGGTATCTACCTAGAATTCTGGGCAGGTTTTTGGTTTTGGCAGTTTTGGGCAACCAAATTTGGGTGGCAAAATAACTTGGTTATGGGCAGAATTTGGGTTGGTGTTCTTCATAAAAATTGTAGTGCTATGTCATAGCTTTCCAAGGGTTCAAAAATCAGGTCATTTGAACCTTCCTAGACCAAGTTATGGTCACTGTTCATTTGATCATTTCTATACAGTGGCAGTGTGCCAATTTCCGGTTTGACCTAATTGTTCACTAACTTAGAGTCACTTTCTGGGAATGGTTTCTGCATGAAAAATATGTTATTATGTGTCTATTTTCATCTCCAATTAGCCTCATGCCAATTGGAATGACAGAATTATAGCTTTGGTCCCCTAAGTGGACCTAGGTCAGGCTGTCCAGAATTAGACCCCTACCTATCCGAATTTAGTTTTACTTCTAACCATTCAAAGACATCGTAATTTGTCTCAATTGACCATTTTGAGTCTCATTTAGGTCAAAATACATCAATTTACTGATTTCTCAAATTTCCTCCCAAAACCCTAAGGGTCAAGAACCCTAATTTTTCCAAATGTTTTAATTCATTTAATTCACACATATAATTCACCTATCCATCATCAATTCACCAAGAATTTATGTTTAATTGAACTAAGCGCCATCACATCCTACTTATCCCAAGCATCACCAAAATTCTCCAATGGTCTACCATGCTTGATTTTTTGTTAAATTTTCTCACAATTTCTAAACTAATTTATACACATAAACAAAATTCTAAAGAGAAATTAGATGGTTAATCACTAGCCTTTTTTTGTGTAGTTATAAATCTTCAATTCTCTTCAACTTTTCCTTCAATTTACATCTCCGAGCTTATTTTCAACACTCAAACATAAGATTTAACTAAAGAAATTAGGGTAATTATGGTGGAATTTAGGGTTTAGAAAGCTTGCAAATAAGCTTTCATGGTAGAAAATTAGAGAGAGGGACATGATAGAGAGTGGTGGCGGCAAGGAATGAAGATGAAAACCCCAAATTAAATTCTTTTATTTGTTAATTTGTATATTTATCTCTAATATTGACTTGGTCAAATTAGTAAATAAAAAGAGAAATTAATTATGAGGTCACGTAGGTAATGTCACCAAGATGTAATAAACATTTTTCTTTTCTTTTTCTTTTCCTTTCTTTTTCTCCATACTTCTTTATTTTAAATCTATATTTCATAATTTACATTTCTCAGATTTTATTGAACAGTTAGGTCATTAGTCACCTTAGGGGTGAATTCACCAATTTGCCCCTCCCCGGACTTATCCGGTTTACCAATAATTCTATATTTCTTCCAGAATCCTAATCTAGTTATTTGATATGGTTCTCTACCTTTTTCTGTGATTTTCACATTTCCCCTAGCTTCACAAATTTTCCTAGGACTGCAGTGTCACGATGTCCCGTACGAAACATGTCATACCCTACTCCTCCGTAAGGCATAACATGATCCCGTAGTATACCTAACGAATTACCGTACTTCAACTACCGGTAACCCATTAAATATACTATAAGGGATTTTAAAATAATTTCTATTCATTTTTAAGCTGGTGGGTAAATTTTTTCACAAATATTAAAACTTTTAATTGACATTAAGTCATAAATCAAATTTTTGGATATTTAAAACTACCGTAATTTTTACAAAAATTTCAGCAGAGTACCGACTGTATTTTGGGAAAATAGTTCTTCAAAACCTGAAAAGAAATACACTTTCAATATTTTTACTCAACCATAACTCCAATACAAATCCATTTCATCTCACAATCTCATACAAGAATCTCAACTCAAAATCAACCGCAATTCGAAGCATCTCATTTCAAAATAAAGAATAATTTATCATTCACAATTTACAAAAAGAATAAATTATTTACATTAATCACAAAACTCAGAGATAAGTTTGAACATTAAAATAATTTACATTTTAATTACATACCCAAAATAATATTATAAAAGTTCTTATACAACTGCTCAAATAAATTACAAAGGTATACCAATGATATACCCAGAGCTAATCCGAATGTGTCTTCAGGGCACAGCTATAGGAAATCTCCCTTGGCTGCTCTATTTTTACTTTCACATACGACAGCATACAAAGCTATCACTGAGTGGTGAACTCAGTGGTGCACAACCATAATTTAAAACATAATATACAGTACCTTACCAAAATTTTAGCAAAGAAATTGGGAATCTTGAAATTCAATCAAAATCCCAAAAATCAAAATATTTATTGCCAATAAAATAAATCATTTGTTAAAATGACTCTGCTCAGCAATTTCAATTTACCAAATCATAATTGAACATTTAAAGTAATTGAAGTAATTTATGGAAACAAATCTTAATTTCAATAAAATCAATCATGCATAAATCCCATTTGAAATTACAATTCTTACTTTTCAAACCCATTCTTTATCTTACTATCTATGCAAGACTAATCTGTAAGGGCTATCTTCGGGGTGATTCTTGCTTCTTATGGTCGGGGAGGTCGAATCGAGATTCTAACTCCCTATGGTCAGAGAGGTTGAATTATCGTGCACAGTACACAACACAATAACGAAACTTCCGAAAGGGCCAACGAAAAACTTAGATCTAACATCTAAAAAGAGGAGAATCTAAGCTTGTGCACATACCATGGTATTCAAAACAAAACAAAGTTAACTCCATTGTCTCCTCAACAAATGAGAGAGATGGGTAATAAGTTTGTCAAGCATCTATAGTGAGATATAAAACACATCATGAATCTCTTTGTCCTTTTTGTGAGCAAAAATCATAATATAATTCAATTCGAAGCCAATTTCAATATCCAATAATTTTTTTTATGCTTATTACAATTCAAAACACATTTAATCCATTTCCCATGTTAAGTATAAACTATTTTTCAAATCAAATTTTCCATGTAAACCATTTACACATATTTCAATCAAAGTTTTTTCGAAGCCAGTTTCATTCAATTCATAACAAAATAAGTTAATAATTAATTTCATTTTTTCAAAACTAAACTCATTCATACCATAACACATTTCAATAATCATTGAAATAAATTCAATAATTGGTAAACATAATACATAAAGAAACTAAAATTATTTAATCAAATAAGATATGCAAAACATGAACAATTTAAAACTAGTTATGCATAAACCTCTTTGTTGACTAGCTTGCTCCAAATTTCGGTTTTTCCTTGAAGATCCCTTTCCAGTCTCTTTTTCAACTAAAGCACATAGTTTACAGTGTTTTAGTTTTATATCTCATAATAATTCCATTAATTTATTTCATGCCTACTTAGTTGTAGCCTTATATTTGCTTAAATTGATATCCTTTGAATTTTGTATTTTTGGGTTACTATTCATTGTACTATTTAAGTCAAAATATTGACTTTTTCCTACTAAATAGGTTTATTAATTCTAATTGCACTCATATACAACATTTTGGGTCATGTTTTTGTTGGCATTGATTGCCAAATTCAAGTCAAAGTCTATTAGGGTTAAATCTCAAAATTTCTGTTTTGGGTTATTTGATTGTACTGTTCCATTGGTCTGCCTACAGTGGGAATTTGGCTAAGTGTCCTTCATCAAAGTTGTTTCTTATTGCCTTATCATTAATTCCCTTTTTAAATCACTCCATTTGGAGTTTTGTAACTTAAGTTATGGCCATTTTCCTAAGCCTGGCATGATTGGTATCTACCCAGAATTCTGGGTAGGTTTTTGGTTCTGGCAGTTATGGGCAACCAATGTTGGGTGCAAACTGACTTAGTTATGGGCAGAATTTGGGTTACTGTTCTCCATGAAAATTGTAGTTCTATTTCATAGCTTTCTAATGGTTTAAAAATCAGGTCATTTGGACCTTCATAGACCAAGTTATGATCAAATGACCAAACACTGTTCATTTGATCATTTCTGTACAGTGGCAGTGTGCCAATTCTAGGTTTGATGTAATTGTTCACTAACTTAGAGTCACTTTCTGGGCATGGTTTCTACATGAAACATGTGTCATTATGTGTCTATTTTCATCTCCAATTGGCCTCACACCAATTGGAGTGGCAGAATTATAGTTTTGGTCCCCTAAGTAGACCTAGGTCAGGCTGTCTAGAATTGGACCCCTACCTATCCGAATTTGGTTTTACTTCTAACCATTCAAACACATCGTAATTTGTCTCAATTGACCATTTTGTGTCTCATTTAGGTCAAAATACATCAATTTACCAATTTCTTAAATTTCCTCCCAAAACCCTAAGGGTCAAGAACTCTAATTTTTCTAAATGTTTTAATTCATTCAATTCACACATACAATTCACCTATCCATCATCAATTCACTAAGAATTTAAGTTTAATTGAATGAAGCACCATCACATCCTACTTATCCCAAGCATGACTAGAATTCCCCAATGGTCCACCATGCTTGATTTTTTGTTAAATTTTCCCACAATTTATAAACTAATTCATACACATAAACAAAATTCTAAAGAGAAATTAGGTGGTTAATTACTAACCTTTTTTGTGTAGTTTTAAATCTTCAATTCTCTTCAACTTTTCCTTCAATTTACATCTCCAAGCTTCTTTTCAACACTCAAACATAAGATTTAACTAAAGAAAATAGGGTAATTATGGTGGAATTTAGGGTTTAGAAAGCATGCAAATAAGCTTTCATGGTGAAAAATTAGAGAGAGGGACATGAGAGAGAGTGGTGGTGGTAAGGAATGAAGATGAAGACCCCAAATTAATTTCTTTTATTTGTTATTTTGCATATTTATCTCTAATATTGACTTGGTCAAATTAGTAAATAAAAAGGGAAATTAATTATGAGGTCATGTAGGTGATGTCACCATGATGTAATAATCCTTTTTCTTTTCTTTTTCTTTTCCTTTCTTTTTCCCCATACTTATTTAATTTAAATCTATATTTCACAATTTTCATTTCTCAGATTTTATTAGACAATTAGGTCATGAGTCTCCTTAAGGGGTGAATTGACCAATTTGCCCCTTGCCGGACTAATCCAGTTGACCAATAATTATGTGTTTCATTCGAAACCCTGATTTAATTATTTGATATGGTTCTCTACCTTTTTCTGTAATTTTTACATTTCCCCTAGCTTCGCAATTTTTCCTAGGATTGCAGTGTCATGGTGTCCCGGTGTCCCGTATGAATTTAGGGTTACAGTTGACTTCGCAGTCACTTCCCAGTGTGGTCACTCATCCCCGTTTCCCTCTGCATACTTAACTTTTTATGCTTGTTTTCTTTATTTATATTTTTCTTTCTTATAATTGTTATTTATTTTTATCTATGACTTTTCTGGATGTCACAGATATAGCTCCAGATGTCTTGACTATCCGGACAAACATCAGGCATCGGAACAGTAGATTGTACAGAAGTGTCCAATGTGAGGGCGTTACAGGTTACTTAGAATGATGAAAGGTATTAGAAACTACTGAAAGAAGTTCGGCAGGGCAAGAAACCTAAATTCTCAGTGTGAAATGATGGTCTATTGCTATACCAGGGTAGAATGTGTATTCTTAATGACATTGACTTGAGACAGATCATTATGAAGGAAGCACATGAGTCTCCTTTTGCTATGCACCCTAGTGGCACTAAAAAGTACAGAGGATTAAATGAGCATTATTGGTGGATGGGTATAAAAAGGGATGTAGCTAATTTTGTCTCCAAATGCCTAACTTGTCAACAAGTGAAGGCAGAGCATCAAGTACCAGCTAGTTTGTTACATCCATTACCAATACCAGAATGGAAATGGGAATGAATAACTATGGATTTTGTGATGGGACTTCTGAGGACACAGAAAAGCCATGATGCAGTATGGGTTATAGTGGACAGATTGATTAAGTCTGCTCATTTTCTGCCAGTCCAGATGGTCTATAGTTTAGAGAGATTGGCCAAATTGTACATAGATGAGATTGTAAGGCTACATGGAGTGCCAGCATTGATTATATCCGACAGAGATCCTAGGTTCACTTTTAGATTCTGGGGTAGTCTTCAGAGAGCCCTAGGAACTAGATCAAACTTTAGCACGGCATTCTACCCACAGACATATGGCCAGTTTGAGAGGGTAATTCAGATATTGGAAGATATGCTATGGGCTTGTGTAATTGAGTTGGAGGGTAGTTGGGACACACACTTGCCTTTGATTGAGTTCGCTTATAACAACAGCTATCAATCAAGCATAGGGATGCCTCCATATGAAGCTCTGTATGGCAGAAAGTGCAGGACTTCTTTGTGTTGGTATGAAGTGGATGAAAGAAAATTAGTTGGCCCATAAATTGTTCAACAGACAGAGGAGAAAATCAAACTGATCAGAAATCGACTCAAGGCTGCATTAGACCATCAGAAGTCCTACATCGATATGAAGAGGAGAGATATTGAATATGCAGCGAGTGATAAAGTATTCCTCAAGGTTTCCCCTTGGAGAAAAATTATGAGATTTGGCAAAAACAGAAAACTTAGTCCTCGCTTTATTAGACCATATGAGGTTCTAGAAAGAGTGGGTTCTTTAACATACTGTTTGGCACTACCTCCAGAGTTAGAGAAAATACACAATGTCTTTCATGTATCCATGTCGAGGAGGTATAGATCCGACCCATCTCATGTGTTATCAGTAGAAGAAATTGAGGTGAATCCAGACCTTTCAAATGAGGAAAAACCCATAGAGATTCTAATATATGAGGTGAAGCAGCTGAGAAATAAGCAGATACCACTGGTAAAAGTGTTGTGGAACCATCACTCAGGCCAGGAGGCTACTTGGGAATGAGAAGAGGACATGAAGAAACAACACCCATAGTTGTTCAGAGACTAATACAGGTAAAATTTCGAGACAAAATTTATTTTATGGGGGGGGGGGGGAATTGTAACACCCCTATATGCATAGCTTAGTATATTTCATTATTCTGGTGATCGGTGTCAATCCGGACAATTAAGAAGATTAGAACCACATTTAAGACACTTAAAAAAAAACCTTGAATGAAAATAAATAGTGATTGCCAGATAGTTAAGTATAAATAAGAAAAACAGAGCATAAAAGGTTAAATGAGCCGAGGGTCAGAGCGATGGGTGATCTTACCGGGAAGTGACTGCGAGGTCAGTCCTAACCGTAATTTTGAACTAAAAAATATGACACCGTGGTCCTAAGGACTATAGCGAAGGCAGTGAAAAATAGAAAATCATAGAAAAGAGTTGATAAGTAGGTCAAATAATTAGGTCAGAGTTTCAAAAGAAACACTAGGTTATTTGCAAACAAGATCAATCCGGCAAGGAGCCAAATTTGTCAGTTCACCCCTAGAGGTGACTCCTGACCTAACTGTCTAATAAAATCAGAGAAATAAATATTTCAGAATATAAAATTTATTTAAAGAAGAATGGAAAAATAAAGGAAAAAGAAAAAGAAAAGAAGAATGAAAATGACATCACTCACATGACCTCACACATGAAATCATAATTAGATTTTACTTAAATAAAATTTGGCCAAGTCAATTTAAGACATAAAAACCAAAAATTGGAAATTTTTTTTTTTTTTTTTATCTTCTTCCCACAACCCTTGCCGTTCCCACTCTCTTCCCTCTCTCTGTAAAACCTCCATTAAAGATTTATCCAAGCTTTTAATTCCACAAGTCAACCCTAAATTCCCCAAAAATCCCCCATAAACCTTGCTATTTCTACTTGTAAAGAATATTGATAAAGAAAATTTGAAAGAAAATGAAGAGAATTGGAAGATTGAAATCCAAAGTCAGGGTTAGTGTTCTAACTCTTCAATTCCCCTTTAATTTTATGTTTATGTGTGTGAAATAAACTTAGAATTGTTGAAAGAAATGAAAACAAGTCAAGTGTGTGGGTTACATGTGGAATTCGGCCAGCTTATAGGGGGACTGAAATTGTTTGAGTTTGATGAAGTTTAAGTGATGTAGAAGTGTAATTATGTAGATTAAGGATATACACTTTGATTTCATTAAGTGAATGAAATTAATAAATTAGGGTTCTTGAACTTTTAAATTTGAGGGAAAAATTGGAGGAAATGGTCAATTGATGCAAATGACCTTAATTGAGATTAGAAATGGTCAATTGGGACCATTTGTGATGTGTTGGAATTGGTAGAATTGAAATACAATTCGAATTGGTTAGGAGTCCCAATCTGGCAGTTTGACCTAGGTCCTTTTCGGGGACCAAAACTGAAATTTTACCAATCCAATTGGTATGAGGCCAATTGCGAATGAAATTAGACACATAATGACACATTTTTTATTGAGAAACTATGCTCAGAAAATGACATTAAGATAGTGAATAATTAGGTCAAATCCTGGTATTGTGCACTGCCACTATACAAAAATGATCAAATGAACAATGTTTGTTCATTTGGCCATAACTTGGGCTAGATAGGTTTAAATGACCTAATTTTTGTGGCATTGGAAAAGTATGATATAGAACTACAACTTTCATGAAGAACATCAACCCAAATTCTGCCCATAACCAAGTCATTTTGCCACCCAAAGTTAGTTGTCAAAAACTGCCAGAACCAATAAAGTGCCCAGAAATTCTGGGTAACACCAATCCGGGCAGCCTTAGTTAAATAGCCATATCTTGGGATACATAACTCGAAATGGAGTGATTCAAAAAGGGAATTAAAGATAAAACAATAAGGAACAACTTGTATGAAGAACACTTAGCCAAATTCCTACAGTAACTAGACCAATGGAACAGTGCAAAACAGGGCACTAAAACTGAAAAATGGCAATTTCTCTTAGGAGAGTTATAAATTGAAATGGCAACCTAAACCAACAAATTAGGCACCCAAAATGTGGTATGTGGGTGTAATTGGAATCCAAAAATGTATTAAGCATAAGAAAGTCGACATTTTGATATTAACCCCGAAATGCGAATTTTAAAGAACGTGATTTAAGCATATTAGGGCTAGAATTTAGTAGACTTGAATTTAGTTATTGGATTTATTATAAGTTGTGATATTGAAACACTGTAAATTTGTGTGTTTCATTTGAAAAGAATACTGAGAAGGGAAAGGAAACATCGAGTCAAGGCTAAAAGGCGACTCGTACGAGGTTTGTGCACAACATAGAAATTTCTGTAAATTTTCTTCTATCTATTGTTTTGAATGAATTGTGATATTAAATTGTGACTTATTTGTATTGAAATTATTATTGAAAGGAACAATACGCTTTTGATCTAAACTGTTGGAAAAATAAATTGTGTGTATTTGAATTACAAAGTAATGTTTAGAAAATTGTTAAGATAGTTTTGAAACCACAGTGTCATGACTAAACATCTGAATGCCTCACTAACTTGACTAGTGGGAGGAATTAGTTTTATATTCCCTCTCTGGCTGAAGTGTTGAGGTGTGTGCCAGTAAAGAAAGAAATTTGAATGGGTACCAATAGATTTGAGCTAGCTAGCCTTGGTATTCCTCATAAGGCTTTAGCTATTGAGATGAAAAATATATAGATGGCATGATATGACTGTGTTAATTTATAAAAATTATTTTGTAACTTCAAAAGTGAAAAATGTCTTTGACAGAAATTTTAAATTGTGTTCGTATCTATTTATTAATTTCAGTACCGTATTTGGATTAATTGTGATTTAATATATGGATAAATTAGTATTTTTGTTATGTTGTGCACCACTAAGTAATTGTACTAAGCGATGGCTTTTCGTTGCTATTGCAGGTAGAGAGACTGGTAAAGTAGCCAAGTAAGCTGCTAAGGACTGAAAGTACTTCACTTTTGGATTTTTATCGAGTATTAAATTATACCCTTTGTACATATTTATTTTGATGTATATGACTGTATGTATATGTTGTAAATTAGTCTTGAGCAGTTGTACAGAACTTGTAATAATATTATTTTAAATTTTTTGATGTAAATTTAGACTGATGAATGTAAATCAATTTTTCTTTAATGGAATGTAAATGAAATTATTCAATATTATTTTTAAAAATATTTGAGTTGAGATTTATGAATTGTGCAAATTTGCATTGAATTGTGGAGATGGAGCAAATTTGTGCTGAATTGAGTTGTATTGGTGGTTGATTTTGATGAAGTGAAATATTTGGAAGTGTTATCTATATGTCAAAATTTTTGGTTTTCTTAAATACAGCCGGCATTCTGCCGAAATTTTTCCAAAATTTGCAAAAAAATAAAAATGGACAAAAATTTTACTAATACTTGTTAGTAATGCTCACCACTTTTAAAAAGCAAGAAAATTATTTTAAAATCCCTTGTAGTGTATTTAATGGGTTATCGGTAGACGGAGTTGGTAATTCATTAGGTATGCTACGGGATCATGTTATGCCTTACAGAGGGGTAAGGTGTGATAAGTTTTCTATGAATGATGAGGACCTGTTGTTATATCAGGGCATAATGTGCATTCTTGATAATGTTGAATTGAGACAGATCATTTTAAAGGAAGCACATGATTCACCTTTTGCTATGCACCCTGGTGGAACCAAAATGTACAGAAGCGTGAAAGAGGAGCACTATTGATGGAGGGGAATGAAGAAGGACATTGTAGAATATGTTGCCAAATGCCTAACTTGTTAGCAAGTAAAGGCAGAACACCAAGTGCCAGCAGGGTTGCTATAGCCATTGCCAATTCTCAAGTGGAAATGGCAAAGAACACTATGGAGTTCATGACAGGACTTCTGTTAGTAGTATGCCCTAGAGCATATCATTTAGTATGTATCTTGTACATGTTTTATTAATAAAAGGCATTTCCACTTTTTTGTTTACATAATATATTTATGTGTAATAAAAAAGGTCCATTAATGTTTTGTTAGAAATTTTATTCTTAAGTTATTAAGAATATGAGTGATAGTATTTCTAGTACAAAGTATCGTAAATAGGTTCACAATTGAGGATACTTCACCATAAGGACATGACTTATCTAGAAATATTGTATTCATCTTTGTTCCCAAGTTATTTATATGAGATATAAATAAAATGGAATGGTGAGTCTCATGCCATATGACAAACATGATAGGCACTTATACATGATAAGTAGGCCGAACCAGTGACACTTATGACAAGCACATGGAGTTTACTCTTGTCAATGTATTGTCATAAATCATATCAGTTCATATAATCTTTAGACCTGAGATATCATAGTTATCTTGTATATAGGTGATTTGAGTTTGATACTGCTTTCATACTTGTACTATGTACGAGTATATGGGCATGTGTTGGCTCCTACTAGTTATTCATCAAGATGAAATCTGTTCCTCTAAGTAAATAGGGATAAAATCCTATGTTTATTTAATTGTTCTTGATGTTTCAAGTTCCTAGCTAGGACAGATAGATTTAATCATAAATTGATAAGAAAAATCTTTTTAATCAAGAACTAGAATTAAAAGAGAACATAATATTCATAGCAAATGGGGTTTGAAATAAACCATGACTCTAGCTTGAATTGGGATTTTGTAACAGAGAGATTCTAGTGCATGGTAACATATGATTATAGGTTCATTTAAGGTAAACCTTATTACTAATTGTGTGGCCATGGTATGCTATGCTAGGTGTTAACCATGGTCTATGAGGTGCATAAAATGGTTTAGAGAAATCATTTATGGTAAGAAAGAGTTCTGATGATATTAAGAGTTGATATCATATCTCATTGCCAATTAGTGATGAGCCTAGTAAGTCACACACATACACAAGTAATCACCAAATTAAATATGATTTAATTAATTAATTAAAGATTTTAATTGATTAATTAAATAGGTTTGGTTTGCAATTAGATTGCAAAGTCCCTAGCATAGCTTGAAACCAAATCTAGGTTATTGGATGTATAGTATAAGTTAAATTTATATTTAAAGTGTTTAAATTTGAATTTAATTAATAAGAAATTAATTAATAGAGATTAATTAATTAATTTATATTTGATAAGAATTGATTAGAAGAAGAGAAATAATTATTTTGGATTGAGAACTCAAAATTAAGACCCTGGGGCATTTTGGTCATTTCATAGGGTGACATGTGGCACCATGAGATGGTGACACATGGCATTACACATAAGCTTGCCAAATCTCTTTTAATCATGTAAGATGATTAAAATTATGATTAAATATAGGTTTGACACTTGGCACATTGTGATTGGGTCAATTAAACCTAGAACCAGTCAGAAGGTGACATGTGGCAAGGGTTTTAAGTGATGACCTAGCTATATAAGTGTTGTTATGAAAAAAAAAATTACAACCAGCTGCTACTCCTCTTTGTGCTGCCACCCAAAGGCTCCTCTCCCTTCTCATCTTCTTCATCTCTCATCAATTCCAAGAGATTAGCAAATAATCTCTTGAATTAAAAATACTAAAAATTGTTTCTAGTATCCTATTTACATCTTTAATCTCTTAAAAGGAAAAACTTGATTTTCTAATTCATAGAAAAAGCTTTACAAGCTGTTCAAGGGCTGCCATAGGTGAACTTGGTGTGGACAAGCTAGAGGGAGGACATCTGGTATCCTAAAGACGCATCCCAAAGGTGCAAATACGCTGCAGTTCATCAAGAGCTTAGTGTATTTGTTCTTGATCTAATCTAGGGTTTTAAAATTAATTTGATTAATTCTAAAATCTTAAATGGCAAATACAAATCCAAAAACATATTAAAAGAGTTTTAATATGCTGTTTATCATTGAAATCAAATAGTTTAAAATAAATCTTGCATGATGCATGTGACCCTAGGTGAAACTTTTTGAATTCAATGATATAAACTTGTGTTTTTCATGCTTCCGCTCCTTCAGCTTCCACATATAGAAAAGAATCATAATGTAGTTTGAGTTATTACTGATAGATTGGCCAAGTCTAAAGATGGATTGTAGTATGGAAAGATTGGCTAAATTGTACATTGATGAAGTGGTGAGGTTGTATGGAGTGCCAGCGTCTATTAAATGAGATAGAGATCTAAGGTTCACTTCTAAATTCTGGGGTAGTCTCCAAAAAGCCCTAATAAGTCTCCAAAAAGCCCTAAGAATTAGATTGAATTTTAGCACAACATTCCATCTGTAACATCCTCACTTTAGCTAGTCCGTACAGTCTACTGTTCCAGTGACCAATGTCGGTCGGGGTAGCTAGAATGTTTGAAATTATAAATAGACTATAGTGAGCAGTTATAATGAAACTAAATAATACTCATAAAAATCAAGTAAAAATTTTAGAAACTAAATACACTACGATTAAACGAGCCGAAACCCAAGGGATGAGTAACCCGAAGGGGAAGTGACGGTGAAGGCTGTTAGCAAACCTAGACCCAGGGAAAAAATTATAAAATAATTATTGGGACTCCAGAGAAGGGTCATTGAGGTTCTTATGGCATTAGAATGCTAAGAAAATGCTTAGAAAAATTTTTCAATCGGTACAGACAATTTTGGCTCATTAGGCCAAATGGAGGACATTTTGGTCATTTTGTCTTCAGAGATGATTTTTAGCCAACGTGTCCAGTTAAATAAATAATTTATATAATATAAAATATAAATAAATATTGTTAAAAATTTAATTGAAATTAAATAGACAAGAAATGGAGAGAAAATGAAAGAAAATAGAATTATGACATCATCATGATGTCATTAAAATTCTCCCAACCAATCCAATGTTGACACATGGCATAAACTTACTTAAAAGAGACCAAATGGGCTGAAAAAAATGAAAAAAAAAAAATCAAAACTCTCTTCTTCTTATTCTTCTTGCCGTC
The DNA here is from genome assembly GCF_030052815.1 of Hevea brasiliensis. Lineage (NCBI taxonomy): Eukaryota > Viridiplantae > Streptophyta > Magnoliopsida > Malpighiales > Euphorbiaceae > Hevea > Hevea brasiliensis. The sequence goes on along the minus strand of NC_079494.1, from coordinate 29,554,917 downwards.
ACCCCTCCTCCATTGCTAACCATCAACAAGCTTTTCAAAGCTTGATTTCACTAGCTTTTGTCCCACTAAATCCTATACTCCCAACACAAAAAAGTGTTCTTACACCTTGGAGAGTCTTTTGGGAGCAAAAGCTAGTAATCAAGACATTATGGTCACAAATCCACTAGGCCACAGTGTGGTAGTGAATAAGGTGTATAAAGGTTGCCCATTGAGGATTTAGGGGTATGAATTCTCGATAGACCTAATTGAATTGCCCTTCCACGGGTTTGACGTGATTTTGGGAATGGATTGGTTGTCACGTCATCAGGCAATAGTTGATTGTAAATTTAAGAGGATTTCTCTGAAAACTTCTGAGGGTAATAAGATCACTATTATGGGTGAAAGGACAGATTTCCTGTCCAATGTTATCTTAGCCACAGTTGCGAGAAGATTGATGAGAAAAGGTTGTGAAGCTTACCTAGCACATGTGGTTGATACTAGGTAGGTTAAGCCAAACCTGTGTGATATACCCACAGTAAGAGACTTCCCAGATGTATTTCCTGAAGAGTTGCCTAGTTTAACACTGGAAAGGGAAGTCGAGTTTGCTATTGAGGTAATGCTGGGTACAACACCAATTTCTATTGGTCCTTATAGGGTGGCACCCACTGAATTGAAGGAGTTGAAAATTCAATTGCAGGAGTTACTCGATAAGGGGTTCATACGCCCCAGTGTGTCACCATGGGGAGCTCCGGTGCTGTTTGTGAAGAAGAAAGATGGAACCTTGAGATTGTGTATTGATTACCGGTAGTTGAACAAAGTAACTGTGAAGAATAACTATCCATTGCCCAAAATTGACGATCTGTTTGATCAGTTGAAGGGAGCCGGTGTATTTTCAAAAATTGATCTCAGATCAGGGTATCATCAGTTGAGGGTAAAGGATGCAAATGTGTCAAAAACTGCATTTAGAACCTAGTATGGGCACTATGAATTTTTAGTGATGCCGTTTGCGTTAACAAATGCACCAGCAGCATTTATGGACCTTATAAACCGTATATTCCATCCATACTTAGATCGGTTTGTAGTGGTCTTTATTGATGATATTCTGGTGTATTCAAAGACCAGGAAAGAACATGATGAATATTTGAGGATTGTTCTGCAAATCCTGCGAGAAAATAAGCTGTATGCTAAGCTGTCCAAGTGTGACTTCTGGATGAGTGAAATCTCCATTCTTGGACACATAGTATTAGCTGAGGGGATTAGAGTGGATACCAAAAAGATAGAAGCAGTGATGGAATGGAAGCCTCCTAGAAATACAACTGAGGTCAGAAGTTTCTTGGGGCTAACTGGGCACTACAGAAGATTTGTGAAGGGGTTCTCTCTTATAGCTGCTCCAATGACCAAGTTGTTGCACAAGAATGTGAAATTTGGCTGGAACGACAAGTGCTAAGCCAATTTTGAGAGGCTGAAGGCTATGTTGACAGAAGCACCAGTGTTAACACAGCCAGTGTCGGGAAAAGACTTTGTGGTCTACAGTGATACCTCGCATAATGGGCTAGGGTGTGTATTGATACAAGAAGGGAAAGTGGTCGCCTATGCTTCCAGCCAGTTAAGGCTACATGAACAGAACTACCCTACTCATGACCTGGAGTTAGCAGCAATTATCTTCGCAGTGAAGATATGGAGGCATTACTTATATGGTGAAAAATGCTACATCTATACAGACCATAAGAGTCTAAAATATTTGCCAACCCAGAAGGAGCTCAATCTTAGACAGAGGCGATGGATTGAGTTCTTAAAGGACTATGATTGTGTGATAGATTATCATCCTGGGAAGGCAAATGTAGTTGCTGATGCTTTAAGCAGGAAGTCCATCATAGCTTTAAGATCACTAAATGCCTGTCTGTCCTTAGCTCAAGATGGAGCTATTTTGGCCGAGTTACAAGTAAGGCCAAACCTGCTACAGCAAACACAAGATGGGCAGAAGGCAGATGAAAAATTAATGGCCATTGTGGGTAAAATTCCAGAGGGAAAGGAAACTAATTATGAGGTGAAAGTAGATGGGTGTCTGTATTACAGAGAAAGAGTGTATGTACCAAATGATGGGGAATTGAAGGCTAGTATTATGAGAGAAGCACACACTAGTGTTTATGTAATGCACCCGGGAAGCATAAAAATGTATAATAATTTGAAGCATCATTATTGGTGGCCTGGTATGAAGAAGGAAATAGCTGATTATGTGACTAAGTGTTTGACATGTCAGCAAGTTAAAGCAGAACATCAAGTTCCATCAGCATTGCTATGGCCTATAAGCATACCTGAATGGAAATGGGACTGGGTCACTATGGATTTTGTTAGTGGTTTACCTCGCACCAAGAAGAGCATGATGCAGTATGGGTGACAGTGGATAGATTGACGAAGTCAGCACATTTTCTGCTATTTAGGACTGACTACTCATTGGCAAAGCTAGCAGAATTGTGTATCAGTGAGATAGTTAGACAGCATGGAATCCCACTTTCCATCATATCTGATTGAGACCCAAGGTTTACATCGAGATTCTGGAAAAAGTTGCACGAAGCCTTGGGCACACAACTTTGCTTTAGCACGGCTTTTCATTCCCAGACGGATGGACAGTCAGAATGAGTAATCCATGTAAACCTAGAAACTAATTAAATTTTCACAATTAATAAATTGAAATGATAGTAATAATGTGAATTATGTGATAGATCCTGGAGGATATGCTAGGGAGTTGTGTCATTGAGTTTGAGGGGAGTTGGGATAGATACCTCCCACTGGCTGAATTCGCATATAACAATAGCTACCAAGCTAGCATTCAAATGGCTCCGTATGAAGCACTGTATGGGAGGAAATGTAGAACCCCAGTGTGTTGGACTGAATTGGGCGAAGATAAGCTGGTAGGACAAGACTGGTGAAACAGACTGAGGAGAGAGTGAAGATAATTAAAGCTAACCTGAAGAGTTGCCTGGTTTGCCCTAGAAAGGGAAGTCGAGTTTGCTATTGAGGTAATGCGGGTACAACACCAATTTCTATTAGTCCTTATAGGATGGCACCCACTGAATTGAAGGAGTTGAAAATTCAATTGCAGGAGTTACTCGATAAGGGATTCATACGCCCCAGTGTGTCACCATGGGGAGCTCCGGTGTTGTTTGTGAAGAAGAAAGATGGAACCTTGAGATTGTGTATTGATTACCGGTAGTTGAACAAAGTAACTATGAAGAATAAATATCCATTGCCCAAAATTGACAATTTGTTTGATCAGTTGACGGGAGCCGATGTATTTTCAAAAATTGATCTCAGATCAGGATATCATCAGTTGAGGGTAAAGGATGCAGATGTGTTAAAAACTGCATTTAGAACCCGGTATGGGCACTATGAATTTTTAGTGATTCCGTTTGGGTTAACAAATGCACCAACAGCATTTATGGACCTTATGAACCGTATCTTCCATCCATACTTAGATCGGTTTGTAGTGGTCTTTATTGATGATATTCTGGTGTATTCCAAGACCAGGGAAGAACATGATGAACATTTGAGGATTGTTCTACAAATCCTGCGAGAAAAGAAGCTGTATGCTAAGCTGTCCATGTGTGACTTCTAGATGAGTGAAATCTCCTTTCTTGGGCACATAGTATTAGCTAAGGGGATTAGAGTGGTTCCCAAAAAGATAGAAGCAGTGATGGAATGGAAGCCTCCTAGAAATACAACTGAGGTCAGAAGTTTCTTGGGGCTAACTGGGTACTATAGAAGATTTGTGAAGGGGTTCACTCTTATAGCTGCTCCAATGACCAAGTTGTTGCACAAGAATGTGAAATTTGGCTGGAACGACAAGTGCCATGCCAGTTTGGAGAGGCTGAAGGCTATGTTGACAGAAGCACCAGTGTTAACAAAGCCAGTGTTGAGAAAAGACTTTGTGGTCTACAGTGATGCCTCGCATAATGGGCTAGGGTGTGTATTAATACAAGAGGGGAAAGTGGTCGCCTATGCTTCCAGCCAGTTAAGGCTACATGAACAGAACTACCCTGCTCATGACCTGGAGTTAGCAGCAATTATCTTCGCAATGAAAATATGGAGGCATTACTTATATGGTGAAAAATGCTACATCTATACAGACTATAAGAGTCTAAAATATTTACCAACCCAGAAGGAGCTCAATCTTAGACAGAGGCGATGGATTGAGTTCTTAAAGGACTATGATTGTGTGATAGATTATCATCCTGGGAAGGCAAATGTAGTTGCTGATGCTTTAAGCAGGAAGTCCATCATAGCTTTAAGATCACTAAATGCCTGTCTGTCCTTAGCTCAAGATGGAGCTATTTTGGCCGAGTTACAAGTAAGGCCAAACCTGCTACAGGAAACACAAGATGGGCAAAGGGCAGATGAAAAATTAATGGCCATTGTGGGTAAAATTCCAGAGGGAAAGGAAACTAATTATGAGGTGAAAGTAGATGGGTGTCTGTATTACAGAGAAAGAGTATGTGTACCGGATGATGGGGAATTGAATGCTAGTATTCTGAGAGAAGCACACACTAGTGTTTATGTAATGCACCCGGGAAGCACAAAAATGTATAATAATTTGAAGCATCATTATTGGTGGCCTGGTATGAAGAAGGATATAGTTGACTATGTGACTAAGTGTTTGACATGTTAGCAAGTTAAAGCAGAACATCAAGTTCCATCAGGATTACTATGGCCTATAAGCATACCTAAATGGAAATGGGACTAGGTCACTATGGATTTTGTTAGTGGTCTACCTCTCAGCAAGAAGAGCTTGATGCAGTATGGGTGACAGTGGATAGATTGATGAAGTCAGCACATTTTCTGCTAGTTAGGACTGACTACTCATTGGCGAAGCTAGCAGAATTGTGTATTTGTGAGATTGTTAGACAGCATGGAATCCAACTTTCCATCATATCTTATCGAGACCCAAGGTTTACATCGAGATTCTGGAAAAAGTTGCAAGAAGCCTTAGGCACACAACTTTGCTTTAGTACGGCTTTTCATTCCCAGACGGATGGACTGTCAGAATGAGTAATCCAGGTAAACCTAGAAACTAATTAAATTTTCACAATTAATAAATTGAAATGATAGTAACAATGTGAATTATGTGATAAATCCTAGAGGATATGCTAAGGAGTTGTGTCATTGAGTTTGAGGGGAGTTGGGATAGATACCTCCCACTGGCTGAATTTGCATTTAACAATAGCTACCAAGCTAACATTCAAATGGCTCCGTATGAAGCACTGTATGGGAGGAAATGTAGAACCCAAGTGTGTTGGACTGAATTGGGCGAAGATAAGCTGGTAGGACCAGACTGGTGAAACAGACTGAGGAGAGAGTGAAGATAATTAAAGCTAACCTGAAGAGTTGCCTGGTTTACCCCCAGAAAGGGAAGTCGAGTTTGCTATTGAGGTAATGCCGGGTACAACACCAATTTGTATTGGTCCTTATAGGATGGCACCCACTGAATTGATGGAGTTGAAAATTCAATTGCAACAGTTACTCGATAAGGGGTTCATCCGCCCCAATGTGTCAACATGGGGATCTCCGGTGCTGTTTGTGGAGAAGAAGAATGGAACCTTGAGATTGTGTATTGATTATCGGTAGTTGAACAAAGTAACTGTGAAGAATAAATATCCATTGCCCAAAATTGACCATCTGTTTGTTCAGTTGAAGGGAGCTGGTGTATTTTCAAAAATTGATCTTAGATCAGGGTATCACCAGTTAAGGGTAAAGGATGCAGATGTGTCAAAAACTGTATTCAGAACCTGGTATGGGCACTATGAATTTTTAGTGATGCCTTTTGGGCTAACAAATGCGCCAGCAGCATTTATGGACCTTATGAACCGTATCTTCCATCCATACTTAGGTCAGTTTGTAATGGTCTTTATTGATGATATTCTGGTGTACTCCAAGACTAGGGAAGAACATGATGAACATTTGAGGATTGTTCTGCAAACCCTGCGAGAAAAGAAGCTATATGCTAAGCTGTACAAGTGTGACTTCTGGATGAGTGAAATCTTCTTTCTTGGACACATTGTATCAGCTGAGGGGATTAGAGTGGATCCCAAAAAGATAGAAGCAGTGATGGAATGGAAGCCTCCTAGATATACAACTGAGGTCAGAAGTTTCTTGGGGCTAACTAGGCACTACAGAAGATTTGTGAAGGGGTTCTCTCTTATAGCTGCTCCAATGACCAAGTTGTTGCACAAGAATGTGAAATTTGGCTGGAACGATAAGTGCCAAGCCAGTTTTGAGAGGCTGAAGGCTATGTTGACAGAAGCACCAGTGTTAACACAGCCAATGTCGGGAAAAGACTTTGTGGTCTACAGTGATGTCTCACATAATGGGCTAGGGTGTGTATTGATGCAAGAGGGGAAAGTGGTCGCCTATGCTTCCAGGCAGCTAAGGCCACATGAACAGAACTACCCTACTCATGACCTAGAGTTAGTAGCAATTATCTTCGCACTGAAGATATGGAGGCATTACTTATATGGTGAAAAAATGCTACATCTATACAGACCACAAGAGTCTAAAATATTTGCTAACCTAGAAGAAGCTCAATCTTAGACAGAGGCAATGGATTGAGTTCTTAAAGGACTACGATTGTGTGATAGATTATCATCCTAAGAAGGCAAATGTAGTTGCCGATGCTTTAAGCAGGAAGTCCATCATAGCTTTAAGATCACTAAATGCCTGTCTATCCTTAGCTCAAGATGGAGCTATTTTGGCTGAGTTACAAGTAAGGCCAAACCTGCCACAGCAAGTACAAGATGGGAAGAGGGCAGATAAAAAATTAATGGCCATTGTGGGTAAAATTCCAGAGGGAAAGGAAACTAATTATGAGGTGAAAGCAGATGACAGAGAAAGAGTGTGTGTACCAGATGATGGGGAATTGAAGGCTAGTATTCTGAGAGAAGCACACACTAGTGTTTATGCTGTGCACCGGGAAAGCACAAAAATGTATAATAATTTGAAGCATCATTATTGGTGGCCTGGTATGAAGAAGGATATAGCTGACTATGTGACTAAGTGTTCGACATGTCAGCAAGTTAAAGCAGAACATCAAGTTCCATCAAGATTGCTATGGCCTATAAGCATACCTGAATGGAAATGGGACTGCGTTACTATGGATTTTGTTAGTGGTTTACCTCTCACCAAGAAGAGCATGATGCAGTATGGGTGATAGTGGATAGATTGACGAAGTCAGCACATTTTTTGCTAGTTAGGACTGACTACTCATTGGCGAAGCTAGCAGAATTGTGTATCAGTGAGATAGTTAGACAGCATGGAATCCCACTTTCCATCATATCTGATCGAGACCCAAGTTTTACATCGAGATTCTGGAAAAAGTTGCAAGAAGCCTTAGGCACAAAACTTTGCTTTAGCATGGCTTTTTCATTCCCAGATGGATGGACAGTAAAAATGAGTAATCCAGGTAAACCTAGAAGCTAATTAAATTTTCACAATTAATAAATTGAAATGATAGTAACAATGTGAATTATGTGATAGATCCTAGAGGATATTCTAAGGAGTTGTGTCATTGAGTTTGAGGGGAGTTGGGATAGATACCTCCCACTGGCTGAATTCGCATATAACAATAGCTACCAAGCTAGCATTCAAATGGCTCCGTATGAAGCACTGTATGGGAGGAAATGTATAACCCCAGTGTGTTGGATTGAATTGGGCGAAGATAAGCTGGTAGGACCAGACTGGTGAAACAGACAGAGGAGAAAGTGAAGATAATTAAAGCTAACCCGAAGAGTTGCCTGGTTTACCCCCAGAAAGGGAAGTCGAGTTTCCTATTGAGGTAATGCCGTTTACAACACCAATTTATATTGGTCCTTATAGGATGGCACCCATTGAATTGAAGGAGTTGAAAATTCAATTGCAAGAGTTACTCGATAAGGGATTCATACGCCCCAGTGTGTCACCATGAGGATCTCCGGTGCTGTTTCTGAAGAAGAAGAATGGAACCTTGAGATTGTGTATTGATTATCGGTAGTTGAACAAAGTAACTGTGAAGAATAAATATCCATTGCCCAAAATTGACGATCTGTTTGATCAGTTAAAGGGAGCCGGTGTATTTTCAAAAATTGATCTTAGATCAGGGTATCATCAGTTGAGGGTAAAGGATGTAGACGTGTCAAAAACTACATTCAGAACCCGGTATGGGCACTATGAATTTTTAGTGATGCCATTTGGGTTAACAAATGCACCAGCAGCATTTATGGACCTTATGAACCGTATCTTCCATCCATACTTAGGTCAGTTTGTAGTGGTCTTTATTGATGATATTCTGGTGTATTCCAAGGCCAGGGAAGAACATGATGAACATTTGAGGATTGTTCTTCAAACCCTGCGAGAAAAGAAGCTATATGCTAAGCTGTCCAATTGTGACTTCTGGATGAGTGAAATGTCCTTTCTTAAACACATAGTATCAGCTGAGGGGATTAGAGTTGATCCCAAAAAGATAGAAGCAGTGATGGAATGGAAGCCTCCTAGAAATACAACTGAGGTTAGAAGTTTCTTGGGGCTAACTGGGTACTGCAGAAGATTTGTGAAGGGGTTCTCTCTTATAGCTGCTCCAATGACCAAGTTGTTGCACAAGAATGTGAAATTTGGCTGGAACGACAAGTGCCAAGCCAGTTTTGAGAGGTTGAAGGCTATGTTGACAAAAGCACTAGTGTTAACACAGCTAATGTCGGGAAAAGACTTTGTGGTCTACAGTGATGTCTCGCATAATGGGCTAGGGTGTGTTTTGATGCAAGAGGGGAAAGTGGTCGCCTATGCTTTTAGGCAGCTAAGGCCACATGAACAGAACTAACCTACTCATGACTTAGAGTTAGTAGCAATTATCTTCGCACTGAAGATATGGAGGCATTACTTATATGGTGAAAAATGCTACATCTATGCAGACCACAAGGGTTTAAAATATTTGCTAACCTAGAAGAAGCTCAATCTTAGACAGAGGCGATGTATTGAGTTCTTAAAGGACTATGATTGTGTGACAGATTATCATCCTGAGAAGGCAAATGTAGTTGCCGATGCTTTAAGCAGGAAGTCCATCATAGCTTTAAGATCACTAAATGCCTGTCTATCCTTAGCTCAAGATGGAGCTATTTTGGCCGAGTTACAAGTAAGGCCAAACCTTCCACAGCAAGTACAAGATGGGGAGAGGGCAGATAAAAATTTAATGGCCATTGTGGGTAAAATTCCAGAGGGAAAGGAAACTAAATAGGAGGTGAAAGCAGATGACAGAGAAAGAGTGTGTGTACCAGATGATGGGGAATTGAAGGCTAGTATTCTGAGAGAAGCACACACTAGTGTTTATGCTGTGCACCGGGAAAGTACAAAAATGTATAATAATTTGAAGCATCATTATTGGTGGCCTGGTATGAAGAAGGATATAGCTGACTATGTGACTAAGTGTTCGACATGTCAGCAAGTTAAAGCAGAACATCAAGTTCCATCAGGATTGCTATGGCCTATAAGCATACCTGAATGGAAATGGGACTGCGTTACTATGGATTTTGTTCGTGGTCTACCTCTCACCAAGTAGAGCATGATGCAGTATGGGTGATAGTGGATAGATTGACGAAGTCAGCACATTTTCTGCTAGTTAGGACTGACTACTCATTGGATAAGCTAGCAAAATTGTGTATCAGTGAGATAGATAGACAGCATGGAATCCCACTTTCCATCATATCTGATCGAGACCCAAGTTTTACATCGAGATTCTGGAAAAAGTTGCAAGAAGCCTTAGGCATATAACTTTGCTTTAGCATGGCTTTTTCATTCCCAGATGGATGGACAGTAAAAATGAGTAATCCAGGTAAACCTAGAAGCTAATTAAATTTTCACAATTAATAAATTGAAATGATAGTAACAATGTGAATTATGTGATAGATCCTAGAGGATATTCTAAGGAGTTGTGTCATTGAGTTTGAGGGGAGTTGGGATAGATACCTCCCACTGGCTGAATTCGCATATAACAATAGCTACCAAGCTAGCATTCAAATGGCTCCGTACGAAGCACTGTATGGGAGGAAATGTATAACCCCAGTGTGTTGGACTGAATTGGGCGAAGATAAGCTGGTAGGGCCAGACTGGTGAAACAGACAGAGGAGAAAGTGAAGATAATTAAAGCTAACCTGAAGAGTTGCCTGGTTTACCACCAGAAACGGAAGTCAAGTTTCCTATTGAGGTAATGCCGGGTACAACACCAATTTCTATTGGTCCTTATAGGATGGCACCCATTGAATTGAAGGAGTTGAAAATTCAATTGCAAGAGTTACTCGATAAGGGGTTCATACGCCCCAGTGTGTCACCATGAGGATCTCCGGTGCTGTTTCTGAAGAAGAAGAATGGAACCTTGAGATTGTGTATTGATTATCGGTAGTTGAACAAAGTAACTGTGAAGAATAAATATCCATTGCCCAAAATTGACGATATGTTTGATCAGTTGAAGGGAGCCGGTTTATTTTCAAAAATTGATCTCAGATCAGGGTATCATCAGTTGAGGGTAAAGGATGCAGATGTGTCAAAAACTGCATTCAGAACCCGGTATGGGCACTATGAATTTTTAGTGATGCCATTTGGGTTAACAAATGCACCAGCAGCATTTATGGACCTTATGAACCGTATCTTACATCCATACTTAGGTCAGTTTGTAGTGGTCTTTATTGATGATATTTTGGTGTATTCCAAGGCCAGGGAAGAACATGATGAACATTTGAGGATTGTTCTACAAACCCTGCGAGAAAAGAAGCTGTATGCTAAGCTGTCCAAGTGTGAGTTTTGGATGAGTGAAATCTCCTTTCTTGGACACATAGTATCAGCTGAGGGGATTAGAGTGGATCCCCAAAAGATAGAAGCAGTGATGGAATGGAAGCCTCCTAGAAATACAACTGAGGTCAGAAGTTTCTTGGGGCTAACTAGGTACTACAGAAGATTTGTGAAGGGGTTCTCTCTTATAGCTGCTCCAATGACCAAGTTGTTGCACAAGAATGTGAAATTTGGCTGGAACGACAAGTGCCAAGCCAGTTTTGAGAGGCTGAAGGCTATGTTGACAGAAGCACTAGTGTTAACACAGCCAATGTCGGGAAAAGACTTTGTGGTCTACAGTGATGTCTTGCATAATGGGCGAGGGTGTGCATTGATGCAAGAGGGGAAAGTGGTCGCCTATGCTTCCAGGCAGCTAAGGCCACATGAACAGAACTACCCTACTCATGACATAGAGTTAGTAGCAATTATCTTTGCACTGAAGATATGGAGGCATTACTTATATGGTGAAAAATGCTACATCTATACAGACCACAAGAGTCTAAAATATTTGCTAACCTAGATGAAGCTCAATCTTAGACAGAGGCGATGGATTGAGTTCTTAAAGGACTATGATTGTGTGATAGATTATCATCCTGAGAAGGCAAATGTAGTTGCCGATGCTTTAAGCAGGAAGTCCATCATAGCTTTAAGATCACTAAATGCCTGTCTATCCTTAGCTCAAGATGGAGCTATTTTGGCCGAGTTACAAGTAAGGCCAAACCTTCCACAGCAAGTACAAGATGGGGAGAGGGCAGATAAAAATTTAATGGCCATTGTGGGTAAAATTACAGAGGGAAAGGAAACTAATTATGAGGTGAAAGCAGATGACAGAGAAAGAGTGTGTGTACCAGATGATGGGGAATTGAAGGCTAGTATTCTGAGAGAAGCACACACTAGTGTTTATTCTATGCACCGGGAAAGCATAAAAATGTATAATAATTTGAAGCATCATTATTGGTGGCCTGGTATGAAGAAGGATATAGCTGACTATGTGATTAAGTGTTTGACATGTCAGCAAGTTAAAGCAGAACATCAAGTTCCATCAAGATTACCACAGTCTATAAGCATACCTGAATGGAAATGGGACCGGGACACTATGGATTTTATTAGTGGTCTACCTCTCACCAAGAAGAAGCATGATGCAGTATGGGTGATGGTGGATAGATTGACGAAGTCAGCACATTTTATGCCAGTTAGGACTGACTACTCATTGGAGAAGCTAGCAGAATTATATATCAGTGAGATAGTTAGACTGCATGGAATCCCACTTTCCATCATATCTGATCGAGACCCAAGGTTTGCATCGAGATTCTGGAAAAAGTTGCAAGAAGCTTTGGGCACACAACTCTACTTTAGCACGGCTTTTCATCCCCAAACAGATGGACAGTCAGAACGAGTAATCTAGGTAAACCTAGAAACTAATTAAATTTTCGCAATTAATAAATTGAAATGATAGTAACAATGTGAATTATGTGATAGATCCTGGAGGATATGCTAAGGAGTTGTGTCATTGATTTTGAGGGGAGTTGGGATAGATACCTCCCACTGGCAGAATTCGCATATAACAATAGCTACCAAGCTAGCATTCAAATGGCTCCGTATGAAGCACTATATGGGAGGAAATGTAGAACCCTAGTGTGTTGGACTGAATTGGGCGAAGATAAGCTGGGAGGACCAAACCTGGTGAAACAGACTAACGAGAAAGTGAAGATAATTAAAGCTAACCTGAAGGTTGCCTCAGATAGACAGAAATCTTATGCCGACTTGAAGAGAAAAGAGATAGAGTACGCAGTTGGCGATAAAGTGTTTCTCAAAGTGTCACCGTGGAAGAAAGTATTGAGGTTTGGGATAAAGGGTAAGTTAAGCCCTAGGTTCATTGGCCCATATGAAGTCATTGAACGTGTGGGACCAGTGGCCTATCAGCTAGGTTTACCACCAGAACTGGATAAAATTCATAATGTATTCCATGTTTCTATTGCTGAGAAGATATCACTCAGGCCCTTCACATGTCATTTCCATGGAAGAGATTGAAATCCAACCGGACTTGACATATACAGAAGAACCTATATAGATCCTAGCTCAGGAAATGAAGGAAATGAGAAATAAACAAATTCCACTGGTGAAAGTGCTTTGGAGGCGCCACAACACTGAAGAGACAACTTGGGAAAGTGAAGAGATGATGAGGCAACAGTTTCCTCAACTATTTGCATAACTTTAGCTAGTCTATACAGTCTACTGTTTCGGTGACCAATGTCGGTCCGAGCAGCTAGAATGTTTGAAATTATAAATAGACTATAGTGAGGAGTTATAATGAAACTAAATAATGCTCATAAAAATCAAGGAAAAATTTTAGAAACCAAATACATTAAGGTTAAACGAGTCGAAACCCCAGGGATGAGTAACCCGAAGGAGAAGTGACGGTGAAGGCCGTTAACAACCCTAGACCATGGGGAAAAGTTATAAAATAATTATTGGGACTCCAGAGAAGGGTCATTGAGGTTCTTATGCCATTAGAATGCTAAGAAAATGCTTAGAAAATTTTTTCAATCGGTATAGGCAATTTTGGCTCGTTAAGCCAAACGGAGGGCATTTTGATTATTTCGTCCTCAGAGATAATTTTTGGCCAACATGTCCAGTTAAATAAATAATTTATATAACATAAAATATGAATAAATATTGTTAAAAATTTAATTGAAATTAAATAGATAAGAAATGGAGAGAAAATGAAAGAAAATGGAATTATGACATTATCATGATGTCATTAAAATTCTCCCAACCAATTCAATGTTGACACATGGCATAAACTTATTTAAAAGAGACCAAATTGGCTGAAAAAAATGAAAAAAAAAAATCTAAACTCTCTTTTTCTTCTTCTTCTTGCCGTCACCCCTCCTCCATAGCTAACCATAAACTAGCTTTTCAAAGCTTGATTTCACTAGCTTTTGTCCCACTAAATCCTATACTCCCAACACAAAAAAGTGTTCTTACACCTTAGAGAGTCTTTTGGGAGCAAAAAGAAAAGGAAAGGAAGAACTCTAGCAAGTGGGAGATCTCACTACATTAGAGGTATGTGACCTAACCTTGGATTTCACTTTAAATTTATGATTAAGGACTATGAATGAGTGCAAATGACAAAGAAATTGATGAAATACCATTTGTATGCCACCCCTAAATTTCAGCAGCCTTGGTTGGTGTATGCTTGTGATGAGTTTTATGGAGCTAACATGCTAGTATCGCTGCCCTTAATATGCATCTTGTAAATGGAGTGATGAAATGCAATGATAATGCATGATTTATAATGTTTGAGTTAGGGTTTGGGGTGAAAAATGAGACTTTGATCATGTGATGATGAAAGTAGGTTTTAATGGTCAATTAGTGACCATTTGGTTCTGTTTAAATAAAAAATGAAGTGAATGGTGAAATGGAATTAGAGTTTGGTGTGGCTGCCCTTGGTGACCTGCAAGACTGGGCATGAGTCCAGCAGATTTGGGAAGCAATAACTAGAATTGTAGAGGTTCAATTAGTGTAAGGCCAATTGGACATGAAACTAGACACATAATGTCACAACTTTGGTGAAGAAACCATGCCCAGAAAACCAAACCAAGTTGACCAAAAGATTGCCCTAATCTGGGTGACCTGCATTCTGCTTGGGCAAAATGATCAAATGAATAGTATTGAGTCATTTGCCCATAACTTAGCGTAGAAAAGTCCAATTGACCTGAAATTTTACCAACAATAAGATGAGATATAGAACAACAACTTTCATGAAGAAACCTAACCCAAATTATGACCATATCATATTCAAAAAGTGACTTAAAGTCACTGCTCCTAACACTGTAGATTTGGTCAGTCTGGAAATTCTAGAAAAATTTCAATCCGGCCAGTTGTGGTTTTTGGGCCATAACATAAGCTACAAAATCCAAATGGAGTGATTCAAAAAAAGAAATGCAACTAAACAAAAAAAGGAACAACTTTCATGTTGATCATTTTGCCAAATTCCCACTGAAAAATGACTAAAGGAATAGTAAACCTAAAGCTTGAAAACTGAAAATTTTGTCCCATTAACATTAAGCTTAGAAATGGTATTGGTAACCAATACCAACAAATTTAGAATGCATAATGTGGTATGTTGGGAGTATTAGAACCAATGTACCTATTGTCTATGCAAAAGTTAACATTTTGTTGACTAATGAATGGAATAGTAACACTAAACCTTAAATTTCAAAAATTGTGAAACTTAAAAGTGCAAAATGCCCTAGTATACCTAGCAAGATTGGTTTGGATAGGTTGGCATGCCAATAGGGTTCTGTTAGCAGTACTGCATATGGCTTCATGCCATTCTGTGTTTCATGGCTTCCCATGCCATTCTATGATATAATAGCCTTTGACTATGTTATTTGAGTTATTACACTCGGGTTTTATCCCTGATAATTATTACAGCTTATTAGCTATTTTGTTGCACACCGGGAGACACAATGTGACCGATGGTGTGATGGTCCGAGGTACTTAGTACCTAGTGCCAGTTTACCCGTTTATCCAATCCAGTCAACTAGTATGGGTTACTCAGGCAATGATAATAAGCCTTACCAAATTTTAATCGAATAATACTGCAAATAATATCAGAAATTAAGTCTACCCAAAAATGTAAACATACATTCTGCATACTTATTTTTATTTTATTTTATTTTATATTGTCACCACTTAGCAGAATTGCTTAGCGCGTCGCTTTTGCCACGCACAAGTACTGGAGACCTAGCTGGGGAGCCCAGCAGACATCGCAGGTGAGCTTTGAGTCGCATCCGAGTCCATAGTCACCTCACATCTGCAGTGCACATGGTAGGACATTAGGACTTTGGGGTAGCATTTTGTATTTTGTATTTTGTATTAGTTTTGGATTATAACTAAAAACTCTTGTAATTATGTAATAATGTAAATATATGAAATTTCATGTTACTGAAATTTTCTATATAATGTATGTTGATAAATGAAATGTGGAGAAATATTTATAAATGCACTTCAAGTGATGAAGTGAACAGAAAAGTTCTGAAAATAGTATTGAGATTTTGAGATTGATTTGAAATGTGTGTAATGGAGTTTTTGGATTTGGGAAATTATATTGGAAGTGTTTTTAAATAGGTTCAGAAGAACTATTTTTCCAATTTACAGCCGGCACTCTGCCGGATTTTCTATAAAAATTTCAGAAAAATTCAAATTTTTCAAAAATTGTAAATAAATGAATTAAAAGGGATAAATTGTAACTAAAATATGAATTGGTGCTCCAGCACACTGAGTGGAATAACTTGCTTGGCTACACTGTAGACAGGTAAGGGGTGTCACACCATCCATAGATAGATGGCCAGTCTGAAAGGATCATTCAGATTTTGGAGGATATGCTTCGGGCTTGTGTGATTGAGTTTAAAGACAGTTGGGATACACATTTTCCTTTGGTTGAATTTGCCTACAACAACAGTTATCAGTCAAGCATTGGGATGCCTCCATACGAAGCTTTGTATGGCAGGAAGTATAGAATTCCCTTATGTTAGGATGAAGTAGGTGAGAGAAAGTTGATTGACCCAGAGATTGTACAGCAGACTGAAAAGAAAACTAAGCTTATTAGAAACAGACTAGCGGCATCAGACAGACAGAAGTCCTATATAGATTTGAAGAGATGGGACATTGAGTATTATGTGGGTGACAAGGTGTTCCTAAAAGTTTCCTCATGGAAGAAGATAATGAGATTTGGCAGAAAGGGAAAACTAAGTTCTTGCTTCATCAGGCTATATGAGGTTCTGGAAAAAAGGTTCTGTTGGCATATAGACTTACATTGCCTCCAGAGTTTGAGAAGATCCACAATGTTTTTCATGTCTCCATATTGAGGAGGAACAGATCAGACCCATCCCATGTCTTGCCAGTAGAGCAAATTAAAGTGAGTCTAGACCTAACCTATGATGAAGAACCCATAAAGATCTTGACACATGAGGTAAGACAGCTGAGGAACAAGCAAATACCTCTAGTGAAAGTATTGTGGAACCATCATTCAGGCCAAGAAGCTACATGGGAACGTGAGGAGGACATGAGGAGGCAATACCCACAACTATTCAGAGATCGAGTCTAGGTAAATTTTGAGGATGAAATTTTATATTTAAGGAGGGGAGAATTGTAACACCCCGAACCTCTGAGCTCTGAATAGTACCATTTTTTATTTGTGAATAATACTATTTAAAGCTACCTTGAGGACTAAAAATAAAGGGAAAAATTATTGAGTTAGACACAACAAAAATTTAAATGAACAAGAAACCTAAGGAACCATTGGGTATTATGAAAAAGATGGACTATAACCCGATGAGGGGCATTTTGGTCAATTCACTCCAAGAATTGATTTTTGACAAAAATGTCAATTAAATTAAGTGAAATTAAGGTATTGATTTATGAAGAAAATTTTGAGGAAAAGTTGAATTATAAATATGAAAAGAAAAGAAAAGAAAAGAAAAGAAATTTTTAATTTTTTTATTACAATTATGACATAAGCATGACATAATTAAAATTAGGAATTAAATAAATTAAATTAGGGATAAATATATAAAGGAGACAAATCTTCTTCCCATTTTCCCATTCTTGGTTGAAACTCTCTCTCTCCCTCTCTCTTTCTCCCTTTTTCTTCAATCTTCCACCATTGATGCCCTTCCAAGCTTTTGATTTCCTTCAATTTCCTCCATAAATCTCATAGCCACTAGGACAAAAACTTGATCTTGGACATAGATAAGAAGATTGAAAGCAAATGATTGAAGAAATTTGGAAGAAGGGAAGTTGTCAATTGAGGTAAACTCTCTTCCAAGCTTAATCGCATGTATAATTACTTGAATTAAGTTTAGTAATGGGGAATATGCTTAAGAAATTGAAGAAATCTTGCATGTGTAGGAAGGGATGATTTTCGACCAACTTGGGGAAATCCATGGTTTTGATGTGTTAGATTTAAATTGAACATGAATTCTAACTTAAATAAGGTAGTATGTGAGATTTGTGAATGGAAATTGACGGGATTTGCATGAATTAGAAAATGGAAGATTAGGGTTCAATGAAAATTAGCGTTTTTGTGCTATAAAGTATTATTAAGGTGTTTGATTAAAAATTTACCTTGAATCTTAGTGTAGATAAATTTATATGCCTACTATGAGTGTGAAATTGCATGGAATGACATGGATTAGAGAAAATGTGCATTTAGGGTTTTGAAAAATTGGCGCTTTTATGCTAGAGAGTGCCATTGATATGTTTAATTTTAAACTATGGCCAGTTGTTATGAATTGAATGTGGTTTGATGTTGGTTGGTGGAAAGAATTAATGGGACAGGAAAGGGGTGAGTGTGCTAGAATTCTAGACACTGGAGTCTAGCACACTTAAATGCTCATAAGTTGAGCTACATAACTATAATTGGTGTGAAACCAATTGAAAATGAAACATAATACATAGGGCTAAAACTTTCATGAATAATACTTGCCTAGAAAATGACCATAAGTCACCCTAAATGAGCCTTGAATCCGAATGTGGAAATTCTAAACTTGCCAGAATGAGCATGTGAACAATATTTTTAAAATTGTCATAACTCACTTTAGAAAACTCTAATTTAGGTGATTCTTGAACTGATGGAAACCTGAAACATAGTAGAACATTTCATATGAAGAACTTAAGGCAAATTATGAACTTAATCAAATTGCTGAGCAAAATTGGGTCAACAAATCTACCTAAGCCTAGACCAACCTAGAAATTCTAGAAAATGGCTATCCGACCAGTTTATGGCAAAATTGGCATAACTTGGGCTAAAAAATTGCAAATGCAGTGATTCTAAAGCCAAAATTCTTACAACACATAGAACTACAACTTTTGTGTTTTGACCAAAACCTAGATCTTAGGGCAACTTAGGGAAACTGCTAGAGCAAATAGGAATGCATAAGCTGGATTTGTTGCAATTAAGCTAGATGGCCTTATGACCCCAGCATGGTTATCAAGTCATAACTTTCTCTAAAAAACTCCAATTAGAGTGATTCAAAATGATTTTGAAACCTAAGACAGAGACCTACAATATTGTTTTAGGACCTAGATCAAATTATGAACATAAGAGGCCTAGATGTTAGACAAAAAATTGGGTAAAATTTTAAAAACATGGAATCTGCAGGGTTGCCCGCGTGAATAGCAATTAGTAATTTGATCACAACTAGAGCTACAAAACTCCAAATTAAGTGATTCAAAAAGGAAAATAAAGCTGAGACACCTCACTAAATTATGAATGGAACTAGATAAAAATTGGGTTCAAAAATCAAAGTACTAAGCTATCCAGAAGACCAAAACTCATTGAAATTGCAAAGCTAACTTAGGGATGCATTAGACATTCATGTAATGAGTACTTGGCAATAGTTGAGATGAGTATTGAGACTTTCTACTTATGTGTTTTCAGTAAAAAAAGATGTTAAGACAGACAAGGAGAAGTAAGTAAAGAGAAAGGAGATCTTTGAAGGTTTGTGCACAACTAATTTCCTTCTTTGTTTTTAACTTGAAATTGTTTTGAATTAGCTTTATATGAATGAGATAAGGTTTTTCCCTTGCATTTGAGATAATTTTGTGTTGCCAACCCTTTATGGATTTTATGATGATTTGAATGTGTTTATTGTTTTGCAAATGTGATTATTGTTTGAGAAACTCTTGAAATTTTGTTTTAAAATCACAGTTAGCATGACAGTCCCTTTCGGAATTCCCCAGTACTAACGGCTATTTGGGGGGTTTGATAATTGACTTTGATTATGTCCCCCATTAATAACGGTTAGTGGGATGAGACTATATGAGTACTCATTAGCTAGCTAGCCCTTCTCTCATTAATAATGGTTAGTTAGGTTAATTTTTTTTGTCGTGGTGTACAACACGACATGCAACACACCTATGTTCGGTGGTGCGTTCTACTGTTCCGGTGACCAGTGTTGTCCGGACAGCTAGGATGCCTAGAACTACACTTTGATATGAGTGAGGAGACATAAAATAATGAAATACAAGAAAAGAGAATATACGAAAAACAAAGGAAAAATAATAGCAAAGAAATGTAACCAAGTTAAACGAGCCGAGAACCCTGGCGATGGGTGACCGCACCGGGAAGTCACGGCGTGGACCGTTGACTAGCCCTAGACCACGGGGAACCCTTGAAAATATTTTTAGGACTTAAATAGACACCTATTGAAGTATAAATTCCATTAGAAAAATCAAAGAAAAATTAATTAATTAGTACAAAGAAAAGTGAGAAATCGAAAAACGGACAAAATCTGGTATTATCGAAAAATCGGTAATGCAACCCGAACAGGGGCATTGTGGTCATTTGACATCTCGAGTTATCTTTTGACCTAAATGTCCATTAAAAATACATGATATTACACTTGAAAAATATAATGAAAATTTAAATTAGTGGTACCTAATATAAATAGTAAAAATGTAGAGTTTAATGTGGGAATAAGGAAAGTTATGAATAAACAATCATTAAATATCACTTAGTGCTCCACTCACACCTAAAGTGGACCACTTAATCTGCATTTGGACAGAAGATTCATTTTCTTCTTCAACCTCAAAAATTCAGTCGTGAGCCTCCATTGAAGAACCACCATGGCCATCCATGGCCAAGCTCCATGCAACCATGATTTAGCGATATTTTTCACTAGCTTCGTTCACAAAAACTATTCTACACCACTTGGGCAGTAGATAGGAAGCAAGAAGACCAAGTTTTGGTGAAGTTTTGAAGAGTTTCCAAAGTGGTAAGTAGGTGTTTTTGATGTTTGCTTCATTAAAGATTGTGTGGATGTTATGGGTACTTGAATTGTGGAAAGAATTTTGGAGTTTGATGTTCTAAGGGAGATGTTTATTTTTGGCAGCCATGGAAACTCCTTAAGGGCAGTTTATTCTTGCTTGTAAATGGTAGATTAAAGGGTTGATTATGTGTTTATATAGGTAGGAATAAATTGAGTGATGTATACTAAGTATATTGTGAATGTATACTTGAATTTGGAAGCTTGGAACTTTATTCAAAGTGAGGTATAAATTGGCAGCCTGGTTTGGTGAACCATAAGGATGTTATTTCATGTTTGGATTATGGAATATTAATGTTGAATTGTGTTAGTTGTTATGGCAGTTTGGTATATGTGTGATGGTGTGAAGTTTGACATGTAAATGAGCATGAATAGGTGATTAAATTATTGTAAATGAATTTGAAAAATTCTGCACTTTATGGTGTATGTTGAATGTGATTGTAAGCTGCCAAAACGATCAACAATATGTGGTAAAATATGTTTAGTTTATGGTACAAACCAGATTGGTTAAGAATGTGTGAATTGGTAAATGCTAAAAGTGAGCTTTGATGAGTAATAAAGAAAGTGCAATATGGCAGTATGCATTTTGGCCTAAAACTTTAAGTGTGTGGCTCCAATTGGTATGAGACCAATTGAAGGTGAAACTAGGCACAAAATGTGCCAACTTTCATGAAGGAAGCTTGCCAAAATTCTGCTTGTAAGGTAACTTGAAAAGTGACCAAATCCGGATTAAGTGCAAATAAGGCCTGAAAATTGACTAATTGAGCAGCAGTTAGAGTTTAGGCGATAACTCACTCAAAACAGGTCCAATTGACCTGAAATTTTGACCATGAATATTTAAGACCTATATCTACAAGTCTTATGAAGACACCAAAGCCCATAAATGACCATAAGAAAGTCAAACAGCTTGCACAAGTTCGGGTCCAAAAACTGGCCGAACCTAAAATGACCTAAAGTGACCAATTTTGATGCATTTTGACCAGCAATAGTAAAATGACCATAACATGGTCCACATAACTCAGAATGACCTGAAAATTTGCCCCGCGTGCAATAAGATATAGATCTACAAGTTTGTAGTTTTGACCGAAACCAGAAAACCGAGGGAACTAGGTCGTCCGGCTAGGTCAAACTAGTATCCCAGAATCCAGCAAGTTGCAATAAAACACAGTATACATGGGAATGAATTTGGTAACATGTACTAACCCTAAAAGACTAACGAATGTGACATATTAGCAACATTAAAACCTAATTTACCTGGATTGCATCGAGGGTCGACATATTAGGCTGACTAAGCAAGTAATAGAATTCAGTGTATTAATTATCAAGCATTATCGTTAGAGACTGTTTAAATGAGTACTGAAACACTTCAAATTGTGTTTCTCAGTTAGCAAAGACTCAGGGAAAGGGAAGGAAACACTGAGTCAAGGCCAGGAGACAGTTATCAGAGGTTTGTGCACAACAGCTATTTCTTTTGAATTTTTCAATTGAAATAAATTATGACTATTTGTATATTATTGTTTTCAATTATGGAAATGTGTTTGAATGAATACTTATTGCTTAAAAAGCATTGTAAATGGTTTGAAACTGTGGAAAAATTGATTTAGTGTGATTTTTGAAAATTGAAGTTAATTATGAATTGTGTTGCCATTTTACGAATGAAATTATAACTTTGGAAATTTATTGGATTCTTGCGAATCATTTGAATAAAATGTTTGGAATTGATTTTGTGTTCACACTTAGCATGACAGTATCACATCATTCCTTCTCCATTTATGGGGTTGTGATCGTTTATTTTTCTTCTCCATTTATGGGGTTGTGATCATTTATTTTTCTCCCTCTCTGGTTTACCAGTTGAGGTGATCGGATGAGTACTCATTATATAGCTAGCTTCCTTCCTCATTGATTTCGATTAGTGGGGTCATGATTGCTTTGTCGTGGTGTACAACGCGGCATTGATCAGAAATTTGTGTCATGGCTTAAGTTGTGAATGAATTGGCAACACTGTATTCTTAAATTATTCGACTAAATTGTGTTATTATGAGATTTGATAATTTGTGAAATGGAGTTTAAATTCTTATTGACATTCACTGTCTTTTGAATTTAACCATGTTTTGACTATTGAGATTTATTGTGATATTGTAAAATGGAGTTTAAATTATTATTGACATTCACTGTCTTTTGAATTTAACTATGCTTTGATTACTGAGATTTAATGTGATATTGTGTTAAATTCCTTATGACATTCATTGTCTTGAATTTAATTATGGTTTTACGTATCCATCATTTATATGATTTATGAATTGTGATTTAAAGTTGTATTTGGTTAATGTTGTGCACCACTGAGACATTGTCTCAGCGATAGCTTTTCATTGTTGTCGCAAGTAGACAGACGGATAGGGCAGCAGACTAGGCTGCTAGTGCATTCAGTGAGAGATCATCGGGTATATAGAGTATACCACATTTTGCATTTTGTACTATAATGTATGTTCACTGTATGTATATATTGTTTTTGGTTTTGAGCAGTTGTAAATTAAAATTGTACATTGAAGTTGTAAAGTAAATTATGAGTTATGTTGACTTGTAAAAAAATTGTATTATATTTCTTTTATCTCATCCTTTGAAAATACTGAAAAATTGTTGTGGATTTGAGTTGAGAAAAATATTGTGTATTTTAATTGTTGTAGTTGAGATTGGGAAATATATTTGAAGTGCTTTCTACAGGTTTTTGAAGAACTGTTTTATCCAAATTACAGAGGGCACTCAGCCAAAATTTTTACAGAAATTACTAATAGTCTAAATGTGTTAGCTAATTCACTGCAGTTCAAAATGGTTTTTAACACCTGTAAATAGTGCTCACCACTGTAAAAGAAGTAAGAAAAGTTTTTAAAATCCCTTGTAGTGTATTTAATGGGTTATCAGTAAACGAAGTTGGTAATTCATTAGGTATACTACGGGATCATGTGATGCCTTACAGAGGGGTAGGGTGTGACATGTTTTAGTGGTATCAGGGCAGGTTTTTAAATTCTGTTTTCACCTGTTACTTGAATATTCTTTTTTCATAACACAACTGTTCAATATCATTGTTTGATACATACAGTACATTACATTATAAATATACACTAACGGGAGGAAATCTCCTTGTGTTAATTGTTCGGGAGGTCTAAGATCCTCGAATTGACTATGGAAGAGGGTGATCATTCAGTCGATCAATCGATAGAGGCTGAGGTACAAGTTGAGGCCCCAGCTCGACAAAGTGTCGAAGGCCCGACTGTACCAGTTTTACCGGTACAAATTACTGCACAAATGGCTTAGTTTTACCGGTACAGTTTTACCAGTTTTAATACTTTTTTCTGTTTGATTTTCTACTTCAGATTTAAATTCTTTAAACTTTTCAAAGGATTCATGTTTGTATTTCATTAAATATAAACACCCATACCTTGATTTATCATCAGTAAAGGTAATGAAGTAATGAAAACCACCTCTAGCCATTTCCTTAAATGGACCACATACATCACTATGTATTAGTTCCAAAATATTTTCAACTCTTCACCCTTGTCCAACAAAAGGTGATCTAGTCATTTTGCCTTGAAAACAGGATTCACAAGTTGGAGTAGGTTCAGAACCCAATGAAGATAAAATCCCCATTTTCTCTAGCTTTGTAATCCTATCTTCTGCGATATGACCTAATCTTAAGTGCCAACGACGTTTGGGATTGGAGTTGATTTTCATTATGGCATTAAATTCATTTAGATTGCTTGCATTGGATTTGTATTTATTATAATTATCCAAATAATAAAGTCCATCATGCATATAACCTGAGCCAATATATTTATTTCTAAAATAAATATTGTAAACATCATTTGTAAACTAGAATTTATATCCATTTATAGTCAAACTAGATGTAGAAATGATGTTCTTAAACGTATTAGGTACATGCAAAACATGATCTAAATACAAAACATGTATATACATGTACAAAGATTTAGATCCTATGGCTAATGCTTCAACAGTTGAGCCATTGCCTGTAATACCTTCACTTTAACTAGTTCGTACATTCGACTTTTTCGATGACCAATGTCTATCCGGACTGCTAGAATGACTGGAACTATATGTAGACTAGAGTGAGGAGTCATAAATAACTCAAATATTAATAAGAAAGATTTAGGAAAAATTTTAGAAATAAAATACAACTAAATTAAATGAGCCGGTGCCCTAGTGATGGGTAACCCAGTAGGAAGTTATGGTTTCGCAGCTAGAAGCCCAAAACCCAGGGGAAAATCCATGAAAAAATTTTTGGGACTCCAGAGAATAGTTATTGAGGTTTTGATGGCATTAGAATACCAAGAAAATATTTAGAAAAATTTTTAGATTGGTACAGACAATTTTGGCTCGATAAGCCAAACGGAGGGCATTTTAGTCATTTCGTCTTCAGAGATAATTTTTGGCCAACTTGTCCAGTTAAGTAAATAATTATTATGATATAAAATATGAATAAGTATTGCTAAAATTTAAATTGAAAATGAGTAGAAAATAAAAGAAAAGAAAATGGATGAAAATTTGAATTTTGACATCACATGATGTCATTAAACCACTTCCACCCAATCACCTTGCAACAGGCCACTAAAAACCAAATTAAAAAGAGATAAAATAAGGAGAATGGAAAAAAAGAATTCTACACTTCACCTTTCTTCTTTGGCCGACCCGCATCTCTCTCTCTCTTCCTCCATTGATCTTCATCCTCTAAGCTCCATTTTTAACTTAAAATCACCATGAAACCATTGATTCCTTCATTAAATTTAATCCCTACACTTTGATTAACCCCTAGGTAGCAAAAAGAAGAGGAGAATTGAAAGTTTATCAAGTTGAGAATTCTATCAAACAAGGTTAGTGCCATCTCTCTCTCTCTCTCTCTTCTTGTTTGCATGTTAAGATACAATAAAATCAACTAGAAATTGTGGAAAAAGAAGAAAAATATGCATGATAGGACCACTTTAAATTTCGGTAGCCAAGAGAGGGTGAGGGTTTTGATGATTTACTTACAATTAAACTTGTGTATTGATGTCAATTGATGTGTATATATGGATTGGAGTTGGGGATTTTAGGAGTTGCATGAGATTGAGACTTTGATTAATTAGGGTTTGTGATGAATTGAGGGTTATTGTATTTTAATGTTAAGTGGAGTTTTAATGGTCAATTAGTGACCATTTAGCTAAGTATAATGAGGAATTGAAGTGAATTGTAGCTTTGGATTTGAGGTTGGGTGTGCTGCCTTGAGTGACCTGCAGGATTGGATGTGAGTCCAGCAAGTTTAGGTAGCTATAACTTGAGTTGTGTAGGATTAATTAGTGCAAAGCCAATTAGACATGCAATTAGACAAATAATGGCACAACTTTGTTGAAGGAACTCAGTCCAGAAAACAAACTTAGGATACCCTAAAATTGACCAAATCCGGATAGCACCAATTCTGCCTGGGCAAAATGACTAAATGAACAGTGTTCATTCATTTGGTCATAACTTAGTGTAGAAAGGTCCAATTGACTTGAAATTTATATCAATGGAAATCTTAGGCAAATTAGAACAACTTTCAGGTAGAACACAAACTTAAATTCTGGACTTAACTAAATGAAATTGCTAGCCAAAGTTGAACTACCAAATCTTGAAGAACTAAAGTTGCCCAGAAATTATGGGTAAAGGCAATCCGACCAATTATGGTGAAATAGCCATAACTTGAGCTAGAAAACTCCAAATGGGGTGATTCAAAAAGTGAAATATAACTAGACACAATAAAGAATAACTTTGATCAAGAACACTTGGCCAAATTCTCACTGTAGAATGACCTAATAGAACAGTGAACTCTAGCACCCAAAACTGAAATTTTTGATTTGTTTTCCATTGGTTAAAAGTATGGATTGGCAATTAATGTCAACACTTTTGGGAACCAAAATGTGGTAAATCTATGTGATTAAAACTCATGTAACTATTATATATGAGAAAGTCAATATTTTGACTTAAATGACTAAATGAATAGTAACCTTACATGTTAAGTACAAATATTCAAGAAATAACTTTGTAATATGCCTTAGTAGGCATAGGCGTAGTATGATTGGTTTGGATAGGTTGGAATGACAATAGGGTTCTAATAGCAGTATTGCGTATGGCTTCATGCCATTCTGTGACATGATAGTCTATGGCTATACTGATTATGATATTATACTTGGCTTTATGCCTTATTGCTTTTATGGCTTATTAGCCATTCTGTCTGCACACTGGGAGACATATTATGACCGATGGTGTGACGACCTAAGGTACCTAGTACCCAGTGCTAGTTTACCCGTTTATCCAGTCCGGTCAATTTGTATAGGTTACTTGGGCATGAAAAAGTATAAATGTAATTGAATTAATTATTAAAAGAAGTAAGAAAATTAAATACCAAGATAAAGAACAAGAATAATTACAATAAAAGAGGCTCAAAATCATCAAGAAAACGATTAATAAAATGCTAGAAAGAGTTAATATCATAAGATGTAATTAGCCTTCGACTAAACAATAAGTTAGTAATTATTTATTTCTTATAAGCACAATAACTAGGAAATTTTTACTTTTATTTGCATATTATATTTTCTTTTATTATTGGCAACACTAAGCTTTATGCTTAGCACGTCACTTTTGCAGTGCGTAGGTACTGAAGATTTGGCCAGAGAGCCCAGCAGACCACAAACTGGGTGAGACTTGTATACAGATCTACATAGTGTCCGTGTCACCTCACAGACTTCAGTGCATTGGTAGGACACTAGGTCCCATTTTGGAATTTTGTACTATTTGTATTTTGTAATTGAACATTTATTTTATCATGTATAGTTAAAACTCATGAAATATATTTTGGTATTAATGCAAATATTTGTAATTTGTGTTTATAAATAAAAATTTAGTATTTATTTATGATTTATACATGATTATAATGTGAAATGAATGAATGATAAATAGAAGAATTTTTGAGAAATGGTTGAGAAATGTTAAGATTATGTTGATAAAATGGAGTTTGAGAATGATTGAAAATGTATTGAAAGTGTTTTTCATGTTAATAGTATGCCCTAGAGCATATCATTTATTATGTATCTTGTACATTTTTTTTATTAATAAAAGGCATTTATACTTTTTCGTTTACATAATATATTTATGTGTAATAGAAAAGGTCCATTGATATTTTGTTAGAAATTCTATTCTTAAGTTGTTAAGAATATGAGTGACAGTGTTTTTAGGACAAAATATCATAAATAGGTTCACAATCGAGGATACCTCACAATAAGGACATAACTTATCCAGAAAGATTGTATTCATATTTGTTCCTAAGTTATTTATATGAGATATAAATAAGATGGAATGGTGAGTCTCATACCATATAACAAACGTGATAGGCACTTATACATAATAAGTAGGTCGAACTAGTGACATTTATGACAAGCACATAGAGTTTACTCTTGTCAATGTATTGCCATAAATCATATCAGGGCATATAATCTTTAGACCTGAGATAGTACAGTTATCTTGTATATAGGTGGTTTGAGTTTGATACTGCTTTCATACTTGTATTGTGTATGGGTATATGGCCATGTGTTGGCTCCTACTAGTTATATATGGAGGTAGGTGTTGATCAAGATAGAATATGCTCCTCTAAGTAAATAGGGATAAAATCCTATGTTCATTTAATTGTTCTTGATGTTTCAAGTTCCTAGCCAAGATAGATAGATTTAATCAGAAATGAGTTTCTGATGAGAAAAATCTTCTAATCAAGAACTGGAATTAAAAGATAACATAATATTCATAGCAAATGGAGTTTGACATAAACCATGACTCCGGCTTGAGTTGGGATTTTGTAACAGAGAGATTCTGGTGCATGATAACATATGATTATATGTTCATTTAAGGTAAACCTTATTACTAATTGGGTGGCCATGGCATGCTATGTTAGGTGTTAACCATGGTCTATGAGGTGCATAAAATGCTTTAGAGAAATCATTTATGGTAAGAAAGAGTTCTAATGATAGTAAGAGTTGATATCATGTCTCATTGCCAATTAGTGATAAGCCTAGTAAATCACACACATACACAAGTAATCACTAAATTAAATATGATTTAATTAATTAATTAAAGAGTTTAATTGATTAATTAAATAGGTTTCGTTTGCAATTAGATTGCAAAGTCCCTAGCATGGCTTGAAACCAAATCTATATTATTGGATGTATAGTATAAGTTAAATTTATATTTAAAGTGTTTAAATATGAATTTAATTAATAAGAAATTAATTAATAGAGATTAATTAATTAATTTATATTTGATACAAATTGTTTAGAATAAGAGAAATAATTATTTTGGCTTGAGAACTCAAAATTAAGACACACGGGCATTTTGGTCATTTCACAGGGTGACATATAACACCATGAGATAGTGACACATGGCACTACACATAAGCTTGCCATATGTCTTTTAATCATGTAAGATGATTAAAATCAAAATTAAATATTAGTTTGACACTTGACACAATGTGATTGGGTCAATTAAACCTAGAACGAATCGAAAGGTGACATGTGGCAAGGGTTTTAAGTAGTGACCTAACTATATAAGTGTAAGGATGTAAGAAAAAATTACACAGGCTGCCCATTCTCTTTGTGCTGCCACCCTTGGCTGCCATTCCCTTCTTTTCTTCTTCTTCTCTCATCAACTCAAAGAGATTAGCAAACAATCTCTTGAATTAAAAACACTAGAAATTGTTTCTAGTGCTTGTTTACATATGTAATCTCTTAAAAGGCAAAACTTGATTTTCTGATTCATAAAAAAAGCTTTAGAAGTTGTTCAAGAGCTGCCATAGGTGATCTTGGTGTGGACAAGCTACAGGGACAACATCTGGTGTCCTAAAGATGCATCCCAAAGGTGCCAAACACACTACAGTGCATCAAGAGGTTAGTGCACTTGTTCTTGTTCTAATCTAGGGTTCTAATAATTAATCTGATTAATTCTAAAATCTTAAATACAAATGTAGATCCAAAAATATATTAAAAGAGTTTTAATATGCTATTTATCATTGAAATCAAATAGATAAAAATGAATCTTGCATGATGCATATGACTCGAGATGAAAAATTTTGAATTTCAATGATCTAAACTTGTATTTTTCATGCTTCCACTCCTACAATTGGTATCAGAGCCACTATATTTGCCATTTAGATTGTTGATTATATGATTTAATTGTGTGATTTGATCATGAGATGATTAATTCATTGCTGTTTGCAAGGTCAAGGTGGCGGCATGGAGGTGAACTCCATTGATGCGCATGGTTTGGTTTATCCAACCATGCACATGGCTTTGGGCTTGTTTGTGGGCTTGGATTCAAAGGACCATAATTAGGCCCATGACTAATTAAAGTGTTTAATTAGATTTTTAAGCACACAATTAAATTTTGATTCAGATCTGAATTTTAAAAATTGTTTGAATGTGATTTAAATCTGAATTTTAAAAGTTGTTTGAATGTTATTCAAATCTGAATTTTTAAAGTCGTTTAAATGTGATTCAAATTTAAATTTTTAAAGTTGTTGAAATCATATTCAAATATGAATTTTTAAAGTTGTTTGAATGTGATTCAAATCTGAATTTTAAAAGTTGTTTGAATATGATTCAAATCTAAATTTTTTTTTAAAAGGCTGTTTGAATGTGATTCAAATCTAAATTTTTAAATTTGTTTGAATGTAATTCAAATCTGAATTTTTAAATTTGTTTGAATCATATTAAAATATGGATTTTTAAGTTGAATATGAGATATTCAATTTAATTTAAGTATGTATGTTTTATTTAATTGTTAACTAGTGATATGCATGATAGATGATCATGGACTATAAAAGACCAATGTGATTAGATTTATTTCTTTTATGTTTCTTTGGGATTGTAAATTCATTAAGTTATTTTAATTTATTTTGGGCATGTATTATTAAGGTTGTAATAATTTTTGAGTTGTAATTTCATTTATTTAGTTCTTGTAAATTTGCCTCGGTATGCCAAGGGTTACTATGTAATTGGATTGCAAGAAGATCAACGAGGTCAAGAGCATTGGTGGGACCAGTGGGAGGAATTCAAGATCAAGTGTTGATTATGTACTCATTCAGCAACTCTTGTAAAATGAATGAATAAAATGCACCTAGGAATGCCCAGATTCAATTCTTGGTGGCTCAGAATTGAATCCCTTAGAAAGTCCATGATCATACCATATTTACTGTTTATCCATGAATGCATGAGATGTATGTGAATGTATGCAAGTCTATGATGTATGCATGCTAAATGGATAACGTGCAAAGTGAGACCTTAATAGTAATTAGGATGACCATAAAATCTTTTAAACAAATGATTAAGTTGGAAATGCTATAATTAAAGTAATTATAATATGGGCCCTCCATTGAGGCAATTGTTTTAAGAAATTTTAAATACTTACATAAGATGTAATTAATTTAAGAGATTTTCTTAAGAATTATTGTTAAGCATGAGATGTTGTAAATATGTAAATGGTTTGGTGGCCAATATTGGATGTACCTGAGGACATTAAAATATTGGATGCACCTGAGGACATTAAAATTATTTGCATAATTATTGGCTCAATGGGATCAATTTAACTAATGCATGATAAGTCAATGATGGATGTACCTGAGATTTTGAGCATTAGGGGCTAGGTAAAGAATTGAACCTTATATGAGATGTGATGGGCAAGGAGTTGCTCACTTATAGTTTATTGTAATTCAAATAATGGATGGACCTGAGGATGATCAATAGAATTATAAGAATTCAATCACCCACTAGAAATCCATCCAACTAGGATTTCCGTTTTCTACTTTAGAAGTGTAGGATTCACTAAGTTAGTGGGAGGACCAATTTGATTAAAAGACCATAATCATTTTGGCTAATTACATGATACATATACTAATTAATCTGGTTATTTAATGTAGTTAATTTTCTGATAATATTGAGCACAGAACAACCACCACCATCCAATATCCTTGCAAGCATACTTGATCGCAATAGTTTGATAGGACCTAATCTATCTGATTGGCTAAGAAATTTGAAACCTGTCCTAAACCTTGAACATATAGGATATGTTATAGACTCAAATGTTCCTGGTCCCTTACCTCCAGAGGCCACTCAAGAGGAATATGAAACTTTGGACAAATGGAAGGAGCATAATATGAGAGCTAAGTGTTACATGCTTGCTTCTATGAGTAATGAGTTACAGAAGTAGCATGAAAACATGCAGAGTGTGAGTGAGATCCTCCTTCACCTACAAGAGTTGTATGGTGAGCACAGCAGGAATGCTAGGTATGAGATATCTAAACAGTTGTTCCGCATGAGGATGTCTGAGGGACAGAATGTTGGGTATCATGTCCACAAGATGATTCGGCTGATTGTGCAGTTGGAATATCTTAACTTCAACATGGATTTCCAATTACAGACGGATTTGATCCTTCAGTCCCTTCTTGAGTCTTTTGGGAATTTTGTGACAAATTTCTATATGACTAAATAGGGATGCACCTTGGCTGGTTTACTCAACATACTGGTTATTGTCCAAAAGAATATGCCAGGCAATAAAAGGAAAAGAGGTAGCTTTGATTACATCCTCTTCTACTGGAAAGTCCAACAAGAAGAAGGGCAATAAGGAAAAGAAACCTCAAATTCCTTGTCCTTCCAAGAAAATAGCTAAATAGAAAGGGAAGACTAAAGCTGATGGAGGCAAAGGAAAGTGTTTCCACTGCCAGAAGGATGGGCACTGGAAAAGGAACTGCCCAGAGTATCTTGCTTCTCTGAAGGACAAGAAGGATAGACCTTTGGAAGGTATGTCCATATCTTGTTATTTAGATTCTGAGGATACTCATAGTTCATCTACAGCTTGGGTTTTAGATACTGGTGCCAGTTCTCACATTTCTCAGAACTAGCAAATAGTAGCAGCTTGCGTTCTCGAGATGTTAGAGTCCAGATTGGCAATGGCTCAACTGTTGAAGCTTTAGCCATAAGATCTAAATCTTTTTACATGTCCGACATGTTTTATATTTGGATAATATTTTATATGTACTTGATGCTTTTAAGAACATCATTTCTATATCTAGTTTGACTAGAAATGGCTATGAATTTCAGTTCACAAATGATGTTTGCAATATTTATTTTGGAAATAAATATTGTAATACCCCTATATTCGTATTGTGTTCGATCGTCTTGATAAGTGTCAGTCCGGACAGCTAGGATGCCTAGAACTACATTTAATTGTTAGTGAGGAGACATAAAATAATGAAATACAAAAAAAGAAAATACAAGAAAAATAAAGGAAAAATAATAGCAATGAAATGTAATCATGTTAAATGAGCCAAAAACCAGAGCGATGGGTGACCGGGGAGAAATTACAACAGAGGCAATAGCCACCTCAGGACTGCAAGAAACCATCGGAATTTAGTTTTGAGACATAATTGGAGACTTATTGAAGTATAAATGTCATTAGAAATTTCAAAGAAAAATTAATAAGTTAGTATAAATGAAAAATGAAAATTAAAGAAATCGGTGGTACAAGGAGTAAATCGGTAGCATCGAAAAAGTCCGATTTGACCCGAAGAGGGGCATTTTGGTCAATTGACACTTAGAGTTGACTTTTGACCTAAATGTCCATGAAAAATAAATATTATTAAAATTTGAAAATGCCATGAAAAATTAAAAATCATATATATAGAATAATTAAGGAAATTTAAAGGGTGTAATTAGAATTTATTAGAGTTAATTATTATAATGTTTAAAGTTAATTAGTGGAGCACTAAGTAGGATTTAATGGGATATAAAAAGGGCCATAGTGGATAGATTTCTCTACTTAAAGTCATCTTCAACCTTCATTTCTTCTTCTTGCCGAATTGTTCCACTCCCATAAAACTCCATTGCCACACCTTGCATAAAGCTTCACTCTACCATGATCAAGCCCTAGTTCCTTCAAAATTTCTTCACTAAACCTTGTCTACACACCTTGGGCAGCAATAAGGAAGTAAGAAAGATAAGTTTTGGTGAGGTTTTGAAGAAGTCCGAAAGAGGTAAGTGGGTGTTTTCAATTCTTGTTTCATTAAAAGTGTAACCAAGGTTGTGGGTAGTTGATTTATGAAAGAATTTTTTATGTTTGATGAATTATTGGAGTTGAGCCATTTCGGCAGCCATGAAACCTCACCATGAACAGCTTGTCTTTGCATGTAAATGGTTGTTTGGATGTTGATTTAAATGTTTAATTGTATTGAAGTTGAATTCCATGTTTAAAGTTTGATTTGTAAGCTTGAAAAGTGAAAATGGAAGTTGATGGGTATGTGTAAACTTGTGGCAGCCTCATGAAAAAGATTGAAGTGTTTAAGTTCATGAAATATTGTTGAATTATGTTGCTGATGATGGCAGCATGTGTATGTGAATAATTGTTTGGGTTTGGACATGTAAATGAGGTATGTTCATGTGGTTAAATAGTTGTAATTGGACTTTGAAAATTCTGAGTTATAATGTGTATGTTGAGAGTGTTTACAAGCTGCCCAAAATGACCAAAATGTGATGTAAAGAGTGTTAATGTTATGGTACCAAATCAAAATTGGCATGAAAGGTAAACTTGGTAAGTATTGAATGTGTAATTGGTAAGTGTGGAAGAATGTGTAGTAGGGTAGTGTATGTTTTAGCTTAGAACCTTAAGTGTGTGACTCCAATTGGTATGAGACCAATTGGAGGTCAAACTAGGCACAAAATGTGCCAACTTTCATGAAGGAAGCTTACCTAAATTCTGCCTAGAAGGTGACTTGAAAAATGACCAAACCCGGATTAGTGACTTGAAAGCCTGAAAATTGACCATTTGAGCAAAGAGCTAGTGTTTTGACCATAACTTACTAAAAACAGGTCCAAATGACCTGAAATTTTTACCATGAATAGTTTAGACATAGATCTACAATTCTTATGAAGTAACTTACTCAAAACAGGTCCAAATGGCCAGAACCAAGCCAAATAGCTTGCACAAGTTCGGGTACCAAAACTGGCCGAACCAAAAGTGACCTAAAAATGACCTAAGCCTACCATTTTAGTGCATTTTATCCAGTTTTGGTAAATTGACCATATCTTGGTCTACACAATTCAGAATGACTTGAAATTTTGCCCTGCGTGCAATAAGACATAGACCTACAAGTTTGTTGTTTGGACCGGAACCCGAAAACCGAGGAAACTAGGTCG
Source organism: Hevea brasiliensis (assembly GCF_030052815.1). Lineage (NCBI taxonomy): Eukaryota > Viridiplantae > Streptophyta > Magnoliopsida > Malpighiales > Euphorbiaceae > Hevea > Hevea brasiliensis. The sequence continues at coordinate 29,520,005 of NC_079494.1, read as the reverse complement.
TCCGGCTAGGTCAAAATTGTACACCAAAATCTGGTAAATTGTAAGAAAATGCAATACACTTGGAAATGAATTTGGTAACATATACCAACACTAAAGGGCTATAAAATGTGACATATTGGTAGCATTAGAATTGACTCACTTAGAGTGCATCACGGGTCAACATTATAGGTTGACTAATGAAATGAATTGGAGGGAATAGTACCAAGAAAATTTAAATATTGGATTTTATTATTAGCAGCAAATTCATTGAGCACTGAAACACTTTAAATTGTGTGTTTCAGTTAAAAAGGATATTGAGAAGCATAAGGAACACTGAGTCAGGGCCAAGAGGCATATATCAGAGGTTTGTGCATCATATTTTTATATTCACTGCTTTTACCAGAAAATTTATTTTGAGAAATGAGTTATGAATAATTTTTTATTATTTTGGCTTTGGGAATATTATTTGGAAGTTATTGTGCTGCCTACTTTGCAAATGAAAATTTTGAGATAAAATATAATTTGTAGTTTGTATGAAATATTTCAATATTGTGATTTCGAATTGTTTTGATTCACACTTGGCATGACAATATTACTATGTTCCTCCTCCATTTATGGGGTGAGTTGAAGGAACGGAAGCGTGAAAAACACAAGATTATACCATTGAATTCAAAATTTTCACCTAGGGTCACATGCACCATGCAAGATTTATTTTTATCTATTTGATTTCAATGATAAAAAACATATTAAAACTCTTTTAATATGTTTTTGGATCTGTATTTGCCATTTAAGATTTTAAAATTAATCAGATTAATTTTAGAACCCTAGATTAAATCAAGAACGATTACACTAACCTCTTGATGTGCTGCAGCGTGTCTGCGCCTTTGAGATTCGTCTTCAGGACACCAGATGTTGTCCCTCTAGCTTGTCCACACCAAGAACACCTATGGCAGCCCTTGAACAGCTTCTAAAGCCTTTTATATTAATTAGAAATTCAAGTTCTGCCTTTTAAGAGATTAGAGATGTAAACAGGACACTAGAAACAATTTCTAGCATTCTTAATTCAAGAGATTGATGGCTAATCTCTTTGAATTGATGAGAGATGAAGAGAAATAGCTGGAGAGGCTCAAAGTGGCGTGACAAATGAGAGGAGAGGCTGCTGGTTATGTTTTCTTTTCATAACCACACTTAAATAGCTAGGTTAACACATTAAACCCTAGCCACATGTCACCTTTTGATTAGCTCTAGGTTTAAGTGACCCAATCACATTGTGCCAAGTGTCAAACCTATATTTAATCTTGATTTTAATCATCTTACATGATTAAAAAACATTTGGCAAGATTATGTGTTATGCCATGTGTCACCATCTCATGGTGCCACGTGTCACAATCGTAAAATGACCAAAATGCCCCTGTGTCTTAATTTTGAGTTCTTAACCCAAAATAATTATTTTCTTCTTCTAATTAATTTATATCAAATATAAATTAATTAATTAATCTCTATTAATTAATTTCTCATTAATTAAATTCATATTTAAACACTTTAAATATAAATTTAACTTATATTATACATCCAATAATCTAGATTTGATTTCAAGTCATGCTAGGGACTTTGCAATCTAATTGCAAACCAAACCTATTTAATTAATCAATTAAACTCTTTAATTAATTAATTAAATCATATTTAAATAGGTGATAACTTGTGTATGTGTGTGACTTACTAGGCTCATCACTAATTGGCAATGAGACATGATATCAACTCTTAATATCATCAGAACTCTTTCTTACCATAAATGATTTCTCTAAATCATTTTATGAACCTCATAGACCATGGTTAACACCTAGCATAGCATGCCATAGCCACCCAATTAGTAATAAGGTTTACCTTAAATGAACCTATAATCATATGTTACCATGCACTAGAATCTCTCTCATACAAAATCCCAACTCAAGCCGAGTCATGGTTTATGTAAAACTCCATTTGCTATGAATATTATGTTCTCTTTTAATTCCAGTTCTTGATTAAAAGATTTTTCTCATCGAAACTCTTTTATGAATAAATCTATCTGTCTGCCAGGAACTTGAAACATCAAGAATAATTAAATGAACATAGGATTTTATCTCTATTTACTTAGAGGAACAGATTCCATCTTGATCAACACATACCTCCATATATAACTAGTAGGAGCCAACAAATGCCCATATACCCATACACACAAGATAAGTATGAAAGCAGATCAAACTCAAACTACCTATATACAAGATAATCGTGCTATCTCGTGTCTAAGGATTATATGCATCGATATGATTTATGACAAAACATTGACAAGAGTAAACTCCATGTGCTTGTCATAAGTGTCACCGTTCGGCCTACTTATCATTTATAAGTGCCTATCATGTTTGTTATATGGCATGAGACTCACCATTTCATCTTATTTATATCTCATATAAATAACTTGGGAACAAACATGAATACAATCTTTCTGGATAAGTCATGTCCTTATTATGAAGTATCCTCGATTGTGAACCTATTTATGATACTTTGTGCTAGAAATATTGTCACTCATATTCTTAACAACTTAAGAATAATATTTCTAACAAAATATCAATGGACCTTTTCTATTACACATAAATATATTATGTAAACGGAAAAGTGGAAATGCCTTTTATTAATAAAAATATATACAAGATACATACTAAATGATATGCTCTAGGGCATACTACTAACAATCTCCCACTAGCACTAGAGCCATTCATTACAATATCTTAGACCTATCTTCTCAAGATGTCGGTCTAATCAATCTGTGACATAGGCTTAGTGAATGGATCACCGGATTTTTAGTCGATGTTATTTTTCTGCATGGCTATATCGCCTTGCCCAACTATATCTCCGATAATGTGGTAGTGCCTTTCTATGTGTTTGGATTTTGGGTGAGACCTTGGTTCCTTAGCTCAGATGATCGCTCCATTATTGTCACAAAGTGTAATGAAACACGACTCAATGGAAGGAACTATCGTAAGTTCTCACACGAACTTCTTTATCCAAACAGACTTCTTTTGCAAAGATCTCGATGTCGCAATATACTCACCTAGTAGTGGAATCTGCAATGCGTTCGCTTGGAACTCTTCCAACCGATCGCACCTCCATTACAAATGAACACATATCCAGAGGTAGACTTTCTATCATCAATATCTGATTGGAAATCGTAATCAAGAAACCATCCAATTGCAAGTCTCCACCTCCATAAATCAAGAATAAATCCTTAGTTCTTCTCAAGTACTTAAGGATATTCTTGATACTATCCGATGTTCCAAACCTGGATTGGATTGATACCGCTAGTCAAACTAACAGATATGCGATATCCGCCTAGTACACAACATTGCATACATTAAACTTCCAATAGCCAAGCATATGGAATCCTCGCCATCTTATCTCTTTCTTTAGGTGTCTTTGGAGACATCTCTTTAGAAAGATGGATACCATGTCTCACTGGTAACAATCCTCTCTTGGAATCAAGCATGTTAAACCTCTTTAACACCTTTTCCAAGTATAGACTTTGGGATAAACCAATTATTCTTTTCGCTCTATCTCTATAGATGCGAATCCCAAGAATATAGGTTGCCTCCCTAAGTCTTTCATGGAGAATGTATTTGACAACCATACCTTTATAGTTGTCAACATACCCGTGTCATTACCCATCAACAAGATGTCATCCACATATAAGACAAGGAAAGTGATAGCATCACACTAACCTTCTTATATACACATGGCTCATCCTCACTTTTGATAAAACCAAAGGATTTAATGGCTTCATCAAAACGAATGTTCCAACTCCTCGAAGCTTGTTTCAATCCATAAATGGATCGCTTTAGCTTGCATACCTTGGAACCATCTTGGGATTCAAATCCCCTAGGTTGTTCCATGAAAATGTTTTCTTCAATGTATCCATTGAGAAAAGCCGCTTTGACATCCATCCGCCAAATCTCATAATCATAGTATGCATATTGCTAATAAAATCCTAATTGATTTAAGCATGGCAACAAAGTAGAAAGTCTCCTCATAGTCGATTCCTTGCCTTTGGCGAAACCCTTCGCTACTAGCCTTGCCTAATAGGTCTCTACCTTTCCATCGTAACCAATTTTCTTCTTGAAAACCCATTTGTTCCCTATAGGTACAATACCTTCGTGGGTCAACAAGATCCCAAACTTGATTCTTATACATGGAATCAATCTCGGATTTCATAGCATCAATCCATTTTGAAGAGTCTATATCTGATATAGCTTCTTCATAGGTAAGTGGATCATCTCCATGATCTACTTCTTCATGAGTAGATAACTCTTGTTCTTCTTCATGAAGAAAACCATATCTCACCGGTGGGTGAGATACCCTGGTTGTTCTACGAGGAACAGCTGTAGATGTTTCATCAATGGGTATTGGTTGACTATATGGATCTATATCCATCCTGATGCATTGGTTGGTCGAATACTCCAAATCTAACTCTATTTGCCTTCCTTTGCCTCCTTCTTAAACAAACTGTTGTTCAAGAAATGTGGCATCTCTACTTATCACAACCTTTTGTGAAGTAGGCAAATAAAAATAATATCCAAAACTATCTTTTGGATATCCAACAAATCGACCTTTTTCTAATCTGGTCTCCATTTTATCAGTGTTCAGCTTTTTGATATAAGCTGGACAACCCCAAATCTTAACATGCTTAAGACTTGGTTTTCTTCCATGCCATATCTCATAAGGTGTGGAAGAAACTGATTTTGATGGAATCCTATTCAGAATATACAAAGCTGATTCTAATGCAAATCCCCAAAAGAAGATTGGCATATCAGTATAGCTCATCATACTACGTACCATATCCAATAGGGTACGATTTCTCCTTTCAGATACACCATTCAGCTGTGGCGTTCCTGGAGGAGTCAGCTGAGAAACAATGCCATGCTCTCTCAAGTATTCATCAAATTCAGTACTCAAATATTCACCTCCACGATCTGATCGAAGAGCTTTAATACTCTTTCCTGTTTGATTATCTACTTCAGATTTAAATTCTTTGAACTTTTCAAAGGATTCATGTTTGTAAATCATCAAATACAAATACCCAAACCTTGATTTATTATCAGTAAAGGTAATAAAATAATGAAAGCCCCTTCTAGCCATTTCTTTAAATGGACAACATACATCACTATGTATTAGCTCCAAAATACTTTCAGCTCTTAGCCCTTCTCCAATAAAGGGTGATCTAGTCATTTTTCCCTGAAGGCAAGATTCACAAGTTGGAGTAGGCTCAGAGCCCAATGAGGATAAAATCCCATTTTCTCCAATTTTGTAATCCTATCTTCTACAACATGACATAACCTTAAGTGCCAAATATATTTTGAACTTGAGTTAGTTTTCACCATGGCATTGCATTCATTTAGATTGCTATACTCTGGCTAGTGGAAACACTTTCTTACTGGCAATGGAAACACTTTCCTGTTAGCAATGGAAACACTTTCCTGTTGGCAGTGGAAACACTTTCCTTTGCCTTTGTCAACTTTGGTCTTCCCTTTCTGTTTAGCTATTTTCTTGGAAGGACCAGGAATCTGAAGTTTCTTTTTCTTATTGCCCTTCTTCTTGTTAGACTTTCCAGCGGAAGAAGATGCAACCAAAGCTACCTCTTTTCCTTTATTGCCCAGCATATTATTTTGGGCAATAACTAGCATGTTGAGTAAACCAGCTAAGGTGCATTCCTGTTTAGTCATATGGAAATTTGTCACAAAATTCCCAAAAAACTCAGGAAGGGACTGAAGGATCAAATCCGTCTGTAGTTGGAAATCCAAGTTGAAGTCAAGATGTTCCAACTACTCAATCAGCCGAATCATCTTGTGGACATGATCCCCAACATTCTGTCCCTCAAACATCCTCATACGGAATAGCTGTCTAGATATCTCATACCTAGCATTCTCCGTGCTCACCATACAACTCTTGTAGGTGAAGGAGGATCTCACTTGCACTCTGCAAGTTTTCATGCTGCTTCTGTAACTCATTACTCATGGAAGCAAACATGTAACACTTAGCTCTCATATCATGCTCCTTCCACTTGTCCAAAGTTTCATGTTCCTCTTAAGTGGCCTCTGGAGGTAAGGGACTAGGAACATTTGAATCTAGAACATATCCTATATGTTCAAGGTTCAAGACAAGTTTCAAATTTCTTAGCCAATCAGACATATTAGGTCCTGTCAACCTATTGCGATCAAGTATGCTTGCAAGGATATTGGATGGTGGTGGTTGTTCTGTGCTCATTATTATCAGAAAATTAATTGCAGAAATAACCAGATTAATTAGTAAATGTATCATGTAATTAAACAAAATGATTATGGTCTTTTAATCAAATTGGTCCTCCCACTAACTTAGCGAATCCTACACTTCCAAAGTAGGAAACGGAAATCCTAGTTGGATGGATTTCTAGTGGGTGATTGAATTCTTATAATTCTATTGATCATCCTCAGGTACATCCATTATTGGAATTACAATAAACTATAAGTGAGCAACTCCTTGCCCATCACATCTCATGTGAGGTTCAATCCTTTACCTAGCCCCTAATGCTCAAAATCTCAGGTACATCCATTATTGACTTATCTTGCATTAGTTAAGTTGATCCCATTGAGCCAGTAATTATGCAAATAATTTTAATGTCCTCAGGTACATCCAATATTGGCCACCAAACCATTTACATATTTACAACATCTCATGCTTAACAATTATTCTTAAGAAAATCTCTTAAATTAATTGCATCTCATGCAACTATTTAAAATTTCTTAAAATAATTGCCCCAATGGAGGGCTTATGTTATAATTACTTTAATTATACCATTTCCAACTTAATCATTTGTTTGGAAGATTTTATAGCCATCCTAATTACTATTAAGGTCTCACTTTGCACATTATCCATTTAGCATGCATATATCATATATTGCATACATTCCCATACATCTCATGCATTCATGGATAAGCAGTAAATATGGTATGATCATGGACTTTATAAGGGATTCAATTGAGCCACCAAGAATTGAATCTTGGCATTCCTAGGTGCATTTCATTCATTCATTTTACAAGAGTTGCTGAAGGAGTACATAATCAACACTTGATATTGAATTCCTCCCACTGGTCCCACCAATGCTCTTGACCTCCTTGAACTTCTTGCAATCCAATATTACATAGTAATCCTTGGCATACCAAGGCGAATTTACAAGAACTTAAATAAATGAAATTACAACCCAAAAATTATTACAAACTTAATAATACATGCCCAAAATAAATTAAAATAAATTAATTAATTTACAATCCCAAAGAAACATAAAAGAAATAAATCCAATCACATTGGTCTTTTATAGTCCATGATCATCCATCATGCATATCACTATTTAACAATTAAATAAAACATACATACTTAAATTAAATTGAATATCTCATATTCAACTTAAAAATCCAGATTTGAATATGATTCAAATAAATTTAAAAATTCAGATTTGAATCTCATTCAAACAAATTTAAAAATTTAGATTTGAATCACATTAAAACAACTTCAAAAATTCAGATTTGAATCACATTCAAACATTTTTTAAAAAATCAGATTTGAATCACATTCAAACATTTTTTAAAAAATCAGATCTGAATTTTATTGAATCAATTTTAAAAAATCAGATTTAAATATGATTCAAACAACTTTAAAAATTCAGATTTGAATCACATTCAAATAACTTTTAAAATTCAGATTTGAATCACATTCAAACAATTTTTAAAATTCTGATTTGAATCATAATTTAATTGTGTGATTAAAACAACTAATTAAACACTTTAATTAGTCAAAGAATAAGCCTTAGATCATACAACAATTGCAGAATTAAAAGCCAAACCTTGAACCACCCATGGAACCATTGTTGCCGCCACCAATGGTGGCTTCACCATGTGTGACGCCACATCTCATGATCCAACCAGCAATGAATCTCTTGATCTCATGATCAAACACACAATTAAATTATATAATCAACAATCTAAATGGCAAATATAGTAGCTCTGATACCAATTGAAGTAACGGAAGCGTGAAAAACACAAGATTATACCATTGAATTCAAAATTTTCACCTAGGGTCACATGCACCATGCAAGATTTATTTTTATCTATTTGATTTCAATGATAAAAAACATATTAAAACTCTTTTAATATGTTTTTGGATCTGTATTTGCCATTTAAGATTTTAAAATTAATCAGATTAATTTTAGAACCCTAGATTAAATCAAGAACGATTACACTAACCTCTTGATGTGCTTCAGCTTGTCTGCGACTTTGAGATTAGTCTTCATGACACCAGATGTTGTCCCTCTAGCTTGTCCACACCAAGAACACCTATGGCAGCCCTTGAACAGCTTCTAAAGCCTTTTATATTAATTAGAAATTCAAGTTCTGCCTTTTAAGAGATTAGAGATGTAAACAGGACACTAGAAACAATTTCTAGCATTCTTAATTCAAGAGATTGATGGCTAATCTCTTTGAATTGATGAGAGATGAAGAGAAATAGCTGGAGAGGCTCAAAGTGGCGTGACAAATGAGAGGAGAGGCTGCTGGTTATGTTTTCTTTTCATAACCACACTTAAATAGCTAGGTTAACACATTAAACCCTAGCCACATGTCACCTTTTGATTAGCTCTAGGTTTAAGTGACCCAATCACATTGTGCCAAGTGTCAAACCTATATTTAATCTTGATTTTAATCATCTTACATGATTAAAAAACATTTGGCAAGCTTATGTGTTATGCCATGTGTCACCATCTCATGGTGCCACGTGTCACAATCAGAAATGACCAAAATGCCCCTGTGTCTTAATTTTGAGTTCTTAACCCAAAATAATTATTTTCTTCTTCTAATTAATTTATATCAAATATAAATTAATTAACTAATCTCTATTAATTAATTTCTCATTAATTAAATTCATATTTAAACACTTTAAATATAAATTTAACTTATATTATACATCCAATAACCTAGATTTGATTTCAAGTCATGCTAGGGACTTTGCAATCTAATTGCAAACCAAACCTATTTAATTAATCAATTAAACTCTTTAATTAATTAAATAAATCATATTTAAATAGGTGATAACTTGTGTATGTGTGTGACTTACTAGGCTCATCACTAATTGGCAATGAGACATGATATCAACTCTTAATATCATCAGAACTCTTTCTTACCATAAATGATTTCTCTAAATCATTTTATGAACCTCATAGACCATGGTTAACACCTAGCATAGCATGCCATAGCCACCCAATTAGTAATAAGGTTTACCTTAAATGAACCTATAATTATATGTTACCATGCACTAGAATCTCTCTGTTACAAAATCCCAACTTAAGCTGGAGTCATGGTTTATGTCAAACTCCATTTGCTATGAATATTATGTTCTCTTTTAATTCCAGTTCTTGATTAAAAGATTTTTCTCATCAGAAACTCTTTTCTGAATAAATCTATCTGTCCTGGCCAGGAACTTGAAACATCAAGAATAATTAAATGAACATAGGATTTTATCTCTATTTACTTAGAGGAACAGATTCCATCTTGATCAACACCTACCTCCATATATAACTAGTAGGAGCCAACAAATGCACATATACCCATACACAGTACAAGTATGAAAGCAGTATCAAACTCAAACTACCTATATACAAGATAACTGTGCTATCTCAGGTCTAAGGATTATATGCACTGATATGATTTATGACAAAACATTGACAAGAGTAAACTCCATGTGCTTGTCATAAGTGTCACTGGTTCGGCCTACTTATCATTTATAAGTGCCTATCATGTTTGTTATATGGCATGAGACTCACCATTTCATCTTATTTATATCTCATATAAATAACTTGGGAACAAACATGAATACAATCTTTCTGGATAAGTCATGTCCTTATTATGAAGTATCCTCGATTGTGAACCTATTTATGATACTTTGTGCTAGAAATATTGTCACTCATATTCTTAACAACTTAAGAATAATATTTCTAACAAAATATCAATGGACCTTTTCTATTACACATAAATATATTATGTAAACGGAAAAGTGGAAATGCCTTTTATTAATAAAAATATATACAAGATACATACTAAATGATATGCTCTAGGGCATACTACTAACATGAGTGTGATTATATTCCTCTCTCTTTGATTTGCCAGTCTGAGGTGAGTGTGGACGAGTACTCATTATCTAGCTAGCTTCCTCCCTCATTGATTTCGATTAGTGGAGTAAGTGTGCCTTGTCGTGGTGTACAACACGGCATGCTCAGAAAAGTTTATGTTATGACCTAAATTGTGTTATCGATTGGCAACACTGTGTTATTCAATTATTTGATCAAATTTGTGTTATATGAGCTTTGAAAATTTGTGAATTGTTTAGATTGTAAATTGTCAACAAAAGTTTTACATGCCGCATTTTAAATTGTTATTGTGCACCACTGAGTAAATTTTATTCAGCGATAGCTTTTTCATTACTATCGCAGGTAGATCGACGGACAGAGCAGCAGAGTAGGCTGCTTGCACCACATTTTAAGATTTCGCCACGTATATCGAGTATACCATATTGTGTAGTTTTTTGGTAATGTGTGTGCACTGTATGTATATATTGTACTTAGTCTTGAGCAGTTGTAAACTAAAATTGTAAACTATTTGGCCTGTAAAAGTGTTGTAATAAATTTATCTTATCTCAATTTTTTGGAATCACTGGAAAATTGATTGTTGAACTGAGTTGATAATGTTGAGAATTTATTGTGTTGAAAAAATTATTGGACTTTGGGATTGAGAAATTATATATTTGAAGTGCTTTTTACAGGTTTTTGAAGAATTGTTTTATTCAAAATACAGATGGGACTCTGCCAAAATTTTTACAGAAATTATTAATACTTCAAATGTGTTATTTGGTTTCACTTCAGTTAAAACAAAAATTTTTTAACACCTATCAATAGTGCTCACCACTATAAAAAGAAGTAAGAAAAGTTTTAAAATCTCTTGTAGTATATTTAATGGGTTATCAGTAGACGAAGTTGGTAATTCATTAGGTATACTACGGGATCATGTTATGCCTTACGGAGGGGTAGGGTATGACATGTTTTAGTGGTATCAGAGCTAGTTTTTAAATTATGTTTTCACCTGTAATTTGAATATTTTTCCTTCATATTACAACTGCTCAATGTCATTGTTTGATACATACAGTACAATATATTATAAATATGCACTAACAGGAGGAAATCTCCCTGTGTTATTTGTTCAGGAGGTGTAATATCCTCTAATTGACTATGGAAGAAGGGGACTGTTCAGTTGATCAATTAATAGAGGCTGAGGTACAAGGGGATGCCCCAACCCTTCAAAATGTTAGTGGATTAGCTACACCAATCCCCTCAATACCACAGTTCCCTGCTTAATTTGCTCAGCAAATGGGTGCAATGTTCTAACAGATGGCTGGTAACATGCTTACTCAAGCCCCACTGCAGACACCAATGGTTCAACCACATCCTTCAGCTAGGCAGTACGATAAGCTGATTAAGTATGGGGCTACTGAGTTCAAGGGGACAGTGGATACACTAGAGGCAGAACAATGGTTGGAAAGGATGGAAAGAGTTTTTAGGAAGCTGAACTGCACCTATGAGCTGAAGTTTGAATACTCAGTCTCACTTCTACTGGGAGATGCATATCATTTGGAAAACCATTCTCCACAGTTTGGTAGAACCCCCAGTGCTGACATGGGATGACTTTCTCAGATAATTCAGACAAAAATATGTCCCAGATGCCTATGTGGACCAGAAGCTGCAGGAGTTCTTAAGTCTAAAGCAAGGAGGCAGAACAGTGATAGAATATTAGAGAAACTTCTCTCGATTGAGTCATTATGCAGGAAGCCTGCTTACTACTCCTAGAGACAGATGTAAACGTTTTGAGACCGGGTTAAGGCCTAGTCTAAGAATGCAAGTTGTGGGGTTTCGACACCAGAACTTCTCAGAGCTAATATCGCAAGCCCGGGAACTGGAAAGAATTGAGAATGAAGAAACAGTTAAAAAGGGTACAGAAGAAAAAGAGAAAATTAAAAAGACTACTGATCAAGTTCCTGATAGTGGGTCAGGAAAGAGGAAGCACTTTGGAGGATCTAGCTCACATGAATCGGGTAGAGATAGATCTTCTGGACAGAAGCCACGTCGATCGGATCAACAAACTCAGCAAAGACCCAAAAATGCATTCTCGGATCGACTTTGTGAAACTTGTGGTAAACCACATAGTGGGGTATGTTATAGTGTAACACCCCTATGTTCGGTAATGCGTTCTACTGTTCCGGTGACCAGTGTTGCCCGGACAGCTAGGATGCCTAGAACTATACTTCGATATGAGTGAGGAGGCATAAAATAATGAAATACAAGAAAAGAAAATACAAGAAAAACAAAGGAAAAATAATAGCAAAGAAATGTAACCAAGTTAAGCGAGCCGAAAACCCTAGCGATGGGTGACCGCATCGGGAAGTCACGGCATGGACCGTTGACGAGCCCTGGACCGCGGGGAATCCTGGAAAATATTTTCAGGAATTAAATAGACCCCTATTGAAGTATAAATATCATTAGAAATATTAAATAAAAATTAAATAATTAGTATAAAAAAAAGTGGGAAATCAAAAAACGGACAAAACCCGGTGTTTCCGAAAAATCGGGAATGCAACCCGAACAGGGGCATTGTGGTCATTTGACATCCCGAATTGTCTTTTAACCTAAATCTCTATTAAAAATACATGGTATTACACTTGGAAAATATAATGAAAAATTAAATTTGGGGTACTAATATAAATAGCCAAAAGTGGAGTGTAAATGGAGTAATTAACACATTTAACATATAATATTAATTAAATAAAGTTAGTGGAGAGTTAGTGGGAATTATCTACACCTAAGTGGACCACTAACTCACCCTTTGGACAACAGATTGAAGTTCATCTTCAAGCTCCCAATTTCAGCTGAAAATGGTGAAAAGAAGATCCACCATTGTTGTCCACTTGAAAGCTTCATGCATGCTTGATTTAAGCTTCATTCTTGGCACCTTTCTTCACTAAAAGTAACCACCAGACCTTGGGCAGCATTTAGGGAGTGAGAAAGGTAAGTTTTGATGAGTTTTTAAGAAGCTTAAAAAATAGGTAAGTTTGTGTTTTTGAATGTTGCTTTGTTAAAGTTTGTAAGCATGTTATGGGTGTTTGATTTATGAAGAAATTTTTGAGTTTTGATGTTGAGTGGGAATGTGTACTTTTGGCAGCCATGGAAGCACCTTGAAGGCAGTTTATTTGTGCTTGTAAATGGTGAATTAAATGATTGATTAAATTTATATTGTGTAGGAAATTGTTTGGGTGATGTATACGTAGTATATGTAAATGTAAAATGAGATTTAAAGCTTGGAAAGTAATGGAATGTAAGTGTACTATTGTGGCAGTTTGTTAGCTCTTGAAGAATGCTGGAATTCATGTTTGGTTTATGGAATAATGATGTTAAAATGTGTTGGTTGTTATGGCAGTTTGAGTGTGTGTAAGGTAGTGTGAAGTGGGACATGTAAAAAGGTGATTGAATTGTTGTAAATTGGATTGAAAAATTCTGCACTTGTTGGTGTATGTTGAATGTAATTGTAAGCTGCCAAAATGACTTATAATGTGTTGTGAATTATGTTTAGGTTGTGGTACAGCTAGAATTGGTTTGAATGTTAAGTTTGGTGAGTGTTAAAAGTGATGCTTGATGTGTATGCAAGAAATGCAATAAGGCAGTTTGAGTTTTAGGCCTATAACTTTAAGTGTGTGGCTCCAATTGGTATGAGACCAATTGGAGGTGAAACTAGGCACAAAATGTGCCAACTTTCATGAAGAAAGCTTACCAAATTCTGCTTTCAAGATAGCTTGAAAAATGACCAAATCCGGATTAAGTGCAAATGAGGCCTGAAAATTTACCATTTAGGCAGCAGTTAGTATTTAGGCCATAACTCACTCAAAACAGGTCCAATTAACCTGAAATTTTAACCATGAATAGTTAAGACCCATACCTACAAGTCTTATGAAGACACCAAAGCCCAGAAATGATAATAAGCAAGTCAAACAGCTTGCATAAGTTCGGGTCTAAAAACTGGCCGAACATAAAATGACATAAAGTGACCTAAAATGACCAATTTTGGTGCAATTTGACCAGCAATAGTAAAATGACCATAATTTGGTCTACATAACTCAGAATGACCTGAAATTTTGCCCCGCGTTTCATAAAACATAGATCTAAAAGTTTGTAGTTTTAACCAAAACCCGAAAACCGAGGAAACTAGGTCGTCCGGCTAGGTCAAACTAGTATCCTAAAATTCAGCAAATTGCAAGAAAATGCAGTATACACAGAAATGAACTTGGTAACATGTACCAACCCTAAAAGACTATTGAATGTGACATTTTAGTAACATTAAAACCTAATTTACCTAGAACGCATCGAGGGTCAACATATTAGGTTGACTAAGGAAATAATAAAATTCGATAAATTAATTATTGAACCTTATTCTTAGAGACAGTTTAAATGAGTACTGAAACACTTCAAATTGTGTTTCTCAGTTAGCGAAGACTCAGGGAAGGGGAAGGAAACACTGAGTCAGAGCCAAGAGACAGTTATCAGAGGTTTGTGCACAACTAGTTTTTAACTAATTTTGTTTGAATATTTCATATGATTAAATGACATACTTTTCTCATGTATTATGTTTAATAAGCATTGGATTTAATTCAATGATTATTGAAAATTGTTATAGTATGTATGAATTTAGCTTTGTGAAATGGTATTTCCACAAGTATTAAGCATTGTTATGGATTGAATAAATTATGTTTTGAAAAATTGTGATAGAACATGTTTTGAATTGTGATGGTAATTTTCATGGAAAAATACAAATTTATGATTTGAATTGTGATGAGCATAAAAAATTATTGGATATTGGAATTGACTTTGAATCGAATTATATTGTGATTTATGCTCACTAAAAGGATTGTGATATTGTTTTATATCTCACTATAGATGCTTGACTAGGTTATTACCCGTCTCTCTCATTTGTTGAGAAGACAATGGAGTTAGTTGTGTTTTGATTACCATGGTACGTGCACAAGCTTAGATTTTCCTCTGATTTGAGGTTAGATCTAAGTATATTTTATCGTTATGGCCCTTACGGAAGATTCATTATTGTGATGGTACTGCGCACGATGATTCGACCTCCCCGACCATAGGGAGTTAGAATCTGATTCGACCTCCCCGACCATAGGGAGTTAGAGTCACATTGAATATGGCCCTTTTGGATTAGTCTTACATAATCAATGAAATATTTCTTCATGATAAGATTGGTTTGAAAATGAATTGATTGTTTATTGAGAATTGAATTGTGAATTGAAATAAAGTTTATTGGAGTTGTATTTGAGAAAACATATTGGGAGCATTTTCTTTCGCAGGATTGAAGAACTGTTTTCTCAAAATACAGCCGGCACTTTGCCGAAATTAAAAAAAAAAAAAATTTATAACACCAGATTTTAATCTATGACTTAAATTTTCCGAAAATTATTTTAAAATCCCTTGTAGTATATTTAAAGGATTATCGGTAGGAGAAGTACGGTAATTCATTAGGTATACTACGGGATCATGTTACATCTTATAGAGGAGTAGGGTGTGACATATAGAGCCATAGGAGCATGTTTTAATTGTGGAGAGACTGGTCATTTTGCTAGGGATTGTATCAATCCACGCCGTTCTGGATCATTTACTACACTAGAGGGATCAACCCAAGTTTCTACTCCAAAGAGTTCACCATCAGTTAGTAGAGGCAGAGGTAAAGGTAGGGGTAGTACACCTAGAAGTCAGAGTACTGTGAATCAGCCAGAACAGGGTGATGCTTCAGCTAGAGTAAATGCTATACAACAGAGGGAAGAGGCTGAGACTTTTGACATTGTTGCTGGTACTTTCTCAATTAGTAACTAAGATATATATATATGTATTGTTTGACCTGGTGTCTGTATACTTTTATATTAGTGCCAATATTGTTTGCCTTTCTACTGTCCCTCGTATAAAAAAAAAATTCAATTATCTAAAAGTAAGTTACAGTAATGGAATTGCTCTAGACGAGGACAAAGATGTTACAGTTAGTAATTGTCAGTGGATATTGTAATCAGAACAAGTTTCGGATATTAGTAAATTTGAAAAGGATAAAAGATAGGAAAGTTTGTTCTATTGGGATGTATCATAGTAACTATGCAATGTTCTTGATCTTTATACTGTAAGCTACAGATTACAGTACTAACTTGAGATTATTGTGTAGAGCTACATACTACTCGATTGTACACCAAGATGAGAATAGTTGCCAATGGCATCTGTTTTGTTATAGTTATGCCAGGACAAAATTTTATTGTTGGAAATAAGTTTGAAAATCCTATTTAGGGATTTAAAACTCAAAAGTTAGAATATCGAAAGGTTATAGTTTAGTACAAAAGGAAGTAAGTTATAGAATATTAATAGATAAAAAGAGTTGTGGAAGTAAAAATTTGAACAGTTGGTTCAGATATAACAAAAAAATGTTATGAATGTGAGTAAGATTATTGACAAGAATGGTTAAAGAACCCATGATTAGATAAGTAATTCTAATATGACCATAATGGTCATTCAAGAAGGGAACATGAATCGAAATATTAGACAGAACGATAGTAAGAAAAGATTAGTGCTGTATAAACAAAGTAAATGTTATATTAGATTGTTGAAATTTTACACTAATTCAGAGGAAAGAAGATTATACGATCATATAGAAAGTAGAAAATAAACGTGTGAATATTGTAAGACAGCTATTTGGGTAAAATTTCACATATGAAATTTATATTAAGGGGGGGAGAATTGTAACACCCCTATGTTCGATAGTGTGTTCTACTGTTCCGCTGACCAGTGTCGGTCCGGATAGCTAGGATGCCTAGAACTACATTTAATTGTTAGTGAGGAGACAAAAATAATGAAAAACAAGAAAAGAAAATACAAGAAAAATAAAGGAAAAATAATAGCAATGAAATGTAATCAAGTTAAACGAGCCAAAAACCGTAGCGATGGGTGACCGCACGGGGAAGTTACGATGCAGGCAATAGCCGACCTCAGGACTGCAGGGAACCCTCGGAATTTAGTTTTGAGACATAATTAAAGGCTTATTGAAGTATAAATGTCATTAAAAATGTCAAAGAAAATTAATAAGTTAGTATAAACGAAAAACGAAAATTAAAGATATCGTCTGTATAAGGATTAATTAGGTAGCACCGAAAAAGTCCGAATTTGACTCGAAGAGGGGCATTTTGGTCAATTGACACTTAGAGTTAACTTTTGACCTAAATTTCCATGAAAAATAAATAGTATTAAAATTTGAAAATGCCATGAAAAATTAGAAATCATATATATAGAATAATTAAGGAAAATTAAAGGGGTGTAATTAGAATTTATTAAAGTTAATTATTATAATGTCTAAGTTAATTAGTGGAGCACTAAGTAGGATTTAATGGGATATAAAAAGGGCCATAGTGGACAGATTTCTCCACTAAAAGTCATCTTCAACCTTCATTTCTTCTTCTTGCCGAATTGTTCCACTCCCATAAAACTACATTGCCACGCCTTGCATGGAGCTTCACTCTACCATGATCAAGCCCTAGTTCCTTCAAAAGTTGTTCACTAAACCTTGTCTACACACCTTGGGCAGCAATAAGGGAGCAAGAAAGATAAGCTTTGGTGAGGTTTTGAAGAAGTCCAAAAGAGGTAAGCGGGTGTTTTCAATTTTTGTTTCATTAAAAGTGTAACCAAGGTTGTGGGTAGTTGATTTATGGAAGAATTTTTTATGTTTGATGAATTATTGGAGTTGATCCATTTCGGCAGCCATGAAACCTCACCATGAACAGCTTGTCCTTACATGTAAATGGTTGTTTGGATGTTGATTTAAATGTTTAATTGTATTGAAGTTGAATTCCATGTGTAAAGTTTGATTTGTAAGCTTGAAAAGTGAAAATGGAAGTTGATGGGTATGTGTAAACTTGTGGCAGCCTCATGAAGAAGATTGAAGTGTTTAAGTTCATGAAATGTTGTTGAATTATGTTGCTTTTGGTGGCAGCATGTGTATGTGAATAATTGTTTGGGTTTGGACATGTAAATGAGGTATGTTCATGTGGTTAAATTATTGTAATTGGACTTTGAAAATTCTGAGTTATAATGTGTATGTTAAGAGTGGTTACAAGCTGCCCAAAATGACCAAAATGTGATGTAAAGTGTGTTAATGTTATAGTACCAAATCAAAATTGGCATGAAAGGTAAACTTGGTAAGTATTGAATGTGTAATTGGTAAATGTGGAAGAATGTGTAGTAGGGCAGTGTATGTTTTAGCTTAGAACCTTAAGTTTGTGACTCCAATTGGTATGAGACCAATTGGATGTGAAATTAGGCACAAAATGTGCCAACTTTCATGAAGGAAGCTTACCAAAATTCTGCCTAGAAGGTGACTTGAAAAATGACCAAATTCGGATTAGTGACTTGAAGCCTAAAAGTTGACCATTTGAGCAGCAGTTAGTATTTTGATCATAACTTACTCAAAACAAGTCCAAATGACCTGAAATTTTTACCACAAATAGTTTAGACATAGATCTACGATTCTTATGAAGGCATAAAAGCCCAGAAATGGCCAGAACCAAGCCAAATAGCTAGCACAAGTTCGGTTACCAAAACTGGCCGAACCAAAAGTGACCTAAAAATGACCTAAGCCTACCATTTTAGTGCATTATGTCCAGCATTGGTAAATTGACTATATCTTGGTCTACACAACTCAGAATGATCTGAAATTTTGCCCCACGTGCAATAAGACATAGACCTACAAGTTTTTATTTTGGACTGAAACCCGAAAACTGAGGGAACTAGGTCGTTCGGCTAGGTCAAAATAGTACACCGAAATCCGGTAAATAGCAATAAAATGCAATACACTTGGAAATGAATTTGGTAACATATACCAACACTAAAGGGCCATAAAATGTACATATTGGTAACATATACCAGCACTAATGGGCTATAAAATGTGACATATTAGTAACATTAGAATTGACTCACTTAGAGTGCATCAAGGGTCAATATTATAGGATGACTAATGAAATGAATTAAAGGGAATAGTATGAAGAAAATTTAAATATTGGATTTTATTGTTAGAAACAAACTCATTGAGTAGTAAAACACTTTAAATTGTGTGTTTCAGCTGAAAAGGATATTGAAAAGCATAAAGAACACTGAGTCAGGGCCAAGAGGCATATATTAGAGGTTTGTGCATAATATTTTTATATTCACTAATTTTACCAGAAAATTTATTTGGAGAAATAAGTTATGAATAGTTTTTTATTGTTTTGGCTTTGGGAATATTATTAGGAAGTTATTGTGTTGCCTACTTTGCAAATGGAAATTTTGAGATAAAATATGATTTGTGGTTTGCATGAAATATTTAAATATTGTGATTTGGAATTGTTTTGATTCACACTTGGCATGACAATATTACTATGTTCCTCCTCCATTTATGGGGTGAGTATGATTATATTTCTCTCTCTTTGAATTTCCAGTCTGAGGTGAGTGTGGATGAGTACTCATTATCTAGCTAGCTTCCTCCTTCATTGATTTCGATTAGTGGGGTAAGTGCGCCTTGTCGTGGTGTACAACACGACATGTTCGGAAAAGTTTGTGTCATGACCTAAATTGTGTTATCGATTGGCAACACTGTGTTATTCAATTGTTTGATCAAATTTGTGTTATATGAGCTTTGAAAATTTGTGAATTGTTTGGATTGTAAATTGTCAACAAAAGTTTTACATATCGCATTTTAAATTGTTATTGTGCACCACCGAGTAAATTTTAGTAAGCGATAGCTTTTTCATTGCTATCGCAGGTAGATTGATGGACAGAGCAGCGGAGTAGGCTGCTTGTACCACATTTTGAGATTTCGCCGGGTATATCGAGTATACCATATTGTGCAGTTTTTGTGGTAATGTATGTATATATTGTACTTAGTCTTGAGCAGTCATAAACTAAAATTGTAAACTATTTGGCTTGTAAAAGTATTGTGATAAATTTATCTTATCTCAGTTTTTTGAAAACACTGAAAAATTGATTGTTGAACTAAGTTGATAATGTTGAGAAATTTATTGTGTTGAACAAATTATTGGAGTTTGGGATTGAGGAATTATATATTTGAAGTGCTTTTTACAAGTTTTTGAAGAACTGTTTTATTCAAAATACAGATGGCACTCTGCCAAAATTTTTACAGAAATTGTTAATACTTCAAATGTGTTATTTGATTTCACTTCAGTTAAAAAAAAAAAAAAAATTAACACCTGTCAATAGTGCTCACCACTATAAAAAGAAGTAAGAAAAGTTTTAAAATCCCTTGTAGTGTATTTAATGGGTTATCAGCAGACGAAGTTGGTAATTCATTAGGTATACTACAGGATCATGTTATGCCTTACGGAGGGGTAGGGTGTGACAAATATGTTGGTTCAGGTTATATGAATGATGGTCTTTATTATTTCGATAATAATGACAAACACAAAATGAATGCAAGTGATCTAAAAGAATGCAATGCCATGGTGAAAATCAACTCAAGTTCAAAATATATTTGGCACTTAAGGTTATGTCATGTTGCAGAAGATAGGATTGCAAAACTGGAGAAAAGGGGGATTATTTTCTCATTGGGCTCTAAGCCTACTCCAATTTGTGAATCTTGCCTTCAGGGCAAAATGACTAGATCACCCTTTGATGGACAAGGGCTAAGGGCTGATAATATTTTGGAACTAATACATAGTGATGTATGTGGTCCATTTAAGGAAATGGCTAGAGGCGGTTTTCATTACCTTATTACCTTTACTGATGATAAATCAAGGTTTGGGTATTTGTATTTGGTGAAATACAAACATGAATCCTTTAAAAAGTTCAAGGAACTTAAATCTGAAGTAGAAAATCGAATAGGAAAGAGTATTAAAGCTCTTCGATCAGATCGTAGAGGTGAATATTTGAGTGCTGAATTTGATGAATACTTGAGAGAGCACAACATTATTTCCCAGTTGACTCCTCTTGGAACACCACAGCTTAGTGGTGTATTTGAAAGGAGAAATCGTACCCTATTGGATATGGTACGTAGTATGATGAGCTACACTGATATGCTAATCTCTTTTTGAGGATTTGCATTAGAATCAGCTTTGTATATTCTGAATAGGATTCCATCAAAATCAG